>NC_052087.1:14694908-15001853 GCF_015852505.1 Tachyglossus aculeatus
TGGACACAGTTCCTGTTCTAAATGACACTTACATTCTACGAGGATGGGAGAACAGGTATTTTTATTGCTATTTTCCAGATGAAGAAACTGAGGCCTGGAGAAGTTAAGTGAAGTGCCCAAAGTCAAACTGCAGCTAAGCACCAGAGCAGGATTAAAATCCATGTTTCCTGACTCCCTGTCCTCTGCTTTTCATGGTTTTGCAATGTAATATAATAAAGTAATTGTAATTTGATGTAATAAAATAATATTTAGCAGAAAGGGTTTTAGAGCATTCTGTAAATAGAGGACATAAAATAATATAAGAATTTGTTCTGGAAAATATCAGTGATGGTGCTTTTCTGAACTATCTACCCCTTTACCAATTAATTTCCACTGAATCAACAATAATTTTCCCAAAACATGAGGTTCTTCAAGAGCACACCGGCTACATTAGTGCAGCAATAACTGTACCCTGGCTAGCACTCTTAATTTGATTCCATGAAAATGGAATGTCAGGAAAAAGAAGCTAAATCAGATTTGTAGTTTCTTATAGGAGATCATGTAATTCTTTAAATTTGAACCCCAAAGCCTCCAGATTGACCTAAACAATATGTCTATCTATATACATATATATCTCTATCTCTATCTATCTATCTATCATCATCATCATCAATCGTATTTATTGAGCACTTACTGTGTGCAGAGCACTGTACTAAGCGCTTGGGAAGTACAAATTGATCTATCTATCTATCTATCCCCTCTAGACTGTAAACACATTGTGGGCAGGGAATGTGACTGTTATGTTACACTCTTCAAAGTGCTCAGTACAGTGATTTCTCCTCTCCTCTCCTCTCCTCCTCCCCACCCCCTCCACCCTACCTCCTTCCCCTCCCCACAGCACTTGTATATATTTGTACAGATTTATTACTCTATTTTACTTGTACATATTAACTATTCCATTTATTTTGTTAATGATGTGCATATAGCTTTAATTCGATTTGTTCTGACGATCACTTTGACTCCTGTCTACATGTTTTGTTTTGTTGTCTGTCTCCCCCTTCTAGACTGTGAGCCCGTTGTTGGGTACGGACTGTCCCTATATGTTGCCGACTTGTACTTCCCAAGCGTTTAGTACAGTGCTCTGCACACAGTAAGCGCTCAATAAATATGATTGAATGAATGAATGAATGAATGATTTGCACAGTAAGTGCCCAATACATAAGATTGACCGACTATCTATCTATACATAGATAGATTTTAGATATAAACACAGTAAACATATTTTCATGGCAAAATAACCATGCAATTATTTATAGTTCAACTTTGTGGAAAGAGCAAGAACCTGGAAGTCAGGAAATCTGGGTTCTAATCCCAAGTCTGATTTTTTTGTTTGTTTTTAATAGTACTTACTGCGCTTACTATGTGTCATGCACTGTACTGATTCTTCGGGTGTACAAGATAACCAGGCTAGATGCAGTCCCTGGCCTATAAGGAGTTCACAGTCTAAATTGGGGGGAGAGTGTTTAATTCTCATATTACAGAGAAGGTAACTGAGGTACAGAGAATTTAAGTGACTTCCCAAGGTCACACAGCAGAGAAATGATAGAGTTGAGATTAAAACCCAGGTCCTCCAACACCAAGGCTCATTGTCTTTACACTAAATTGTGCTATAAGTATGGTTATTTTGTTATGCAAGTCTATTTGTTCTGTTACTTATCTATAGCTAGTACCTATGTATGTATATGCATAGCTAGCTAGCTAGATAGACATATTGGGTAGGTCAATTTGGGGGATTTGGGGTTCAACCTCCTTGCTATGTATCTTAAGGTAAATTACTTTTGTTTACCTCAGTTTCCTCATCTATAAAGCAGTGATTAAATGCCTACTACCTCTCATGCTTAAACTATGAGCCTCATTTGAGACGGTCTATTTCTAATCTGGTTGAATTACATCGTCCCCAGTGCTTAGTACAGTACTTCACACATAGTAAGCAATTAACAAATACTCAGTTATTATTATGATTACAAATAATCATAGTAAGCAATTAACAAATACTCAGTTATTATGATGATTACAAATAATGAATAATTTTAAATTGGATGCATTTTATGGTTTTATATTTAACTTGAATATGTGCATACAGCTGGTTACAGCCGTTCCATGATAAACGCAACCAGAAGTTACTACCAGTATTCTTCCAAAATTTAGGCCAGGCTACAAACACATCACAATGTAATTACCATAGGAAAACAAGCAATATGAGCAGAGGTGTTCAAAAAGTACTTTATGAAGAAAAGAAAAGGACTATTTTTCCACTTAATTTGGCCAAATATTTCCTTTAAGTTGAAGAACACCATTCCAAACAGTAGAACAAAGATTTTCTTTTGGCAACCTCCTGCAAACTCATAATAATTTTAAAACTTCTCATAGAGTTTAATGGTGTGTTGATATAATTTGAATTATTTAACAAAGATTAAATATCATTAAAATATTATAGAATATTAAAATACATAGAATGTAAAGGAATTCCATACTATTTTTACTGATTTTTTTGGAATGGATCCTAATTTATAACACATATATCTATAGGGACATATGCCCTATGATATAGCCATGTACAATACAACCCTATTTTCATGGAAGATAATCTTAATAGTGTATTGTGCAGTATTCCAATACTTAAGTTTCAAAGTGTAATTATTTATGTCCTGTTCAAATAAAAAAGTCACCTTGGGCTAAGAGATGTGATAAATAGTTTTGTTGTCATTACCTAATGGAAAATTAAAATGGGCTTTAATCACAATTCAAGTCAGTCAAAATACTTCAGAAAAGAGAGAAAGTGCTGAAGGCAAGGTAAACTTAGTGGCACTCTCTGAAATGAAATAGTTTCTACGGACATTTCAATTCAGTAGCATTCTCAGAAAAGAGTACCAGAAGGAAAGCGTGGACAATGAGGACAGTAGTATGGCTGAGCAATATCAATGAAATGAGTAGTAAAGCTGGGGGAGAGTTATTGCCAGACTTCTAATAAAACAGCCCAAGTACTCAATGTTGAGGTCAAACTCTAGTGATGTTGGTTTCTTTAAGAAGTCACAATAAATACAAATCCCATAAAAAAAACCTTATAAGAGCTGTATAAATATTACTGACTCTCTAAACAGCCTGTAAATGAACACGTTTGGGGAAAGAACTTGCCTGAGGTAGATGGGTCACCTTAGGAAACAAGTAGAGCTGATTTCAGGTTAAAAAAGTCAGGGACAAATAAGCTTTCAGCATCTTATTCTTCCAGATAAACTGTATATGTTGGCTAAATTATTCATTTTACTGTACTTGTGCTGATGCATTTTGAGCCCTGCAGCAGAATTTATTTTGTATGGTACAATTTCATTTCTTTTCTTGAATCAGTTCAGTGGAAAAAGATGTACTCATTTCTAATAAAATTAAGGAAAAGAAATGGCCAAATCCTTATATATTCACACATAAGTATTCTGGATTGAGTTACATTTCTGTTTAAAGAGAAATTAAATGGTGTTTTCTCTTTATTCTTTTCTCTTTATTCCTCTCTTTATGACCTTAGTAATTACAGCCTGATCTTCCAAATGTCTTTGGAAAAACATACAGCATTTATATGTCCTAGGAGAGTAGGACATAGAAAAATTAATGATTCTATAAAGTCCACTTCATGAAATAGTTGCATCCCATCTAAATTTTAAAGATTTTGCTCACAAAAATGTATTCTCCAAAACCTAAACCTGCAACTGCTAACTTTATAATTAAACACCTCATTTTTGAAGAATGATTGGCTTTTATTAGTATTTCTTGACAAAAAAAATCCTTGGAGCCCAGAAAAAGTTTTTATATTTTGGAAAGCCTAAAATATTACATCTGATTATATAATTGCTCATTCCATTAAACTTTTGGAATTTTTAATAATACTGATTTATCGGTTCTCTCTGCAAACTGTTGTTAGCTGTAGATTGCATGCTTATTTTTTTTCCTTTAAGGCTGTCCTGACTTTATTTCAAGGAAGGAATACAGAGACTTTAATTTGGACCATTAATTTCCCCAAGTTATTTGGACAGGACACTTAACCAGATTCTTCAGCAGTCTAAGAGAACTATTTCTAAAGTATCCCAATTTAGTGCTCTTATTCTAAATTTAAGGCTTTCATTAGATCTATACCACATTGTACTATCCAAAGCAGAATTATATGCATCTGTTAGTGTCTGATTTAAACAGGATTCCCAGACTTTAATTATAGAATACATGGTTTACCAAGAATCATGGTTCAGAAAACCAATCAATCAATGGTATTTATTGTGTGTGCAGATCACTGTACTAAGTGCTTGGAAGAGTACAACAGAGTTGGTAGATATGTTTCCTGCCTACAAGGAACTTACAGTCTATAGAAGAGCTTACAATCATTACCAAGCAAAGAGTCATTAATATTTTTATCAATTTACTGAAAATGGAAGCCCATGATCCAATGAGTCCCTTAACATTCAGACTGGCTATTTCAAAAAGCTCTGGAGCAAAAGGAAATTCTGTTCTGCATGTGAATAGTAAATAGCAGCCTAAAACTTCAATATCTTTTATCTCTTGCTTCTCTGTTGTCTTTCTGCTGAAGAATCGGAGACCTCATTTCTTGACTGATCTTTCTTTTCTTGGTAAAGTATATTCTGTTATGAGATATGGTAAATTGAAATCCAAGCACTCTACTACTGGATGTTTGGAGGTTTTTAGACTGTGAGCCCACTGTTGGGTAGGGACTGTCTCTATGTGATGCCAATTTGTACTTCCCAAGCGCTTAGTACAGTGCTTTGCACATAGTAAGCGCTCAATAAATACGATTGATTGATTGATTGATTGGATGTTTGGAGGTGGACTATCTAGTCAGGTAAAAATGGATTAGGTATTAGTGGATGATACATACATGGTGTAGCTATGTTGCTCTGAGAGCAAAGGCTGACGTACAGAAAAAGCACAGTGCATCACATTGGAATTCATTGGAATGATATCCACTGTTTTTCACAAATGTATATTTATATTCAGACCCAGTTTTCAGATTGTGTGGTTTACACACTGGCCTTGACTAACATTCCCAAGTTCCCCATGTGTCATTCAGCTGGGCTCAATTTTAGTTAAACTCCCTCACCCCAGGGAGGATTAATCCTCTATTGCAGTCAGCCACCTTCTGTGTCTAGAGACACACCATTAATCCAGAAAGGAAAAATTTGCCTCCAGAGTTGCAAAAACGTCATGAATTGTATTCAGCATGACAATTATCTTTCAGAGGCACTAAAGAGTAAATGTATCATAGGCTCTAGCATGCAACCCCAATATTTTCCCTGCTGCTATGATGCAAACACATGCTTACAGCCTTATGAGTTCCACTGTGACTCATTGTCAAATAAATGTAAAGGCCATATTGGCTGTTTAGATACTTGTATATACAGTATTTTGATATCAATTTTAAACGTGAGTATGCATCTCAAAATATAACCCTGCACAATCTCCAGGGTTTTCCTATAAAATACTTATCCTAGTGTAAAATCTTATCGGAACAAATTGAAACCTAAAACAAGGGGACTATGCCTTCCTGAAATAAGGGTTAGAAACATCAGAAGGAAACATCATGGCACCTCTGGAATCATTTCTAAACCTTTGTCACACCCCAACTGTCACTCTTTGCATCTTCCAAGCCCTCTTGAAAACCTACCTCCTCTGGGGAGAACTGCTTCACTTCATGACTTACCAACAACCAGTCTTAGCACTTATGCATCAATGGATTTACTTAATCTATTTATTAATGGAATTGCTCAAGTAATTACTTCTCCATACCCTTGCTAACATTTGTATCTAAGCATTTACAACTGTTCCCACTGTAGGTGTCAATTTATGCAAACAATAAATTTACTTCCATCCTCATTTGTAGGTTTTTGGGAAATGTTTTAGGCACGTGAGTAATCAGATCTTATAGGTTGATTTGGCCATTCCATTTGTGTATAAATCCCACTAAATAGGCCTTGAAGAGGTAGGGTTTGAATGGGCCAAAGCGTAGCCAGAGTTTTGTTTTTTTTTAATGTATTTGTTAAATTCCAATCAAATCTGCCACTCATCACCTGTGTGACTTTGGGGAAGTCACTTGACTTCTCTGAGCCTCAGAGAGTCAATGCTCATTCTCTCTCCTACTTAGACTGTGATAGCCATGTGGAATAAGGACTATGTCCAACAAGATTCTCTTGTATCAATTCCAGCTCTTACTGCAGTGCTCGGAACAGAATAAGTACTTAACAAATACAAAAATAGTTTATTTATCTATTACAGAGCATATGGACTCCAAAGTCTCTGGGGTCCATTCCATGGCTTCCTCTACCTAAAGATAAGGAAGCAGCATGGCGTAGTGGATAGAGCATAGGCTTGGGGGTCAGAAGGTTGTGGATTCAAATCCTGATTCTGCCACTTGTCTGCTGTGTGACCTTGGGCAAGTCACTTCAATTCTTTATGCCTCAGTTTCCCCATCTGTAAAATGAGCATTAAGACTGTGAGGGCGGATGTAGGACAGGGACTTGTATTCAACCAGATTTGCTTGTATCCACCCCAGGGTTTACTACAGTGCCTGGCACATAGTAAGTGTTTAACAAATACCAGTAATTATTGTTATTACTCCTGAATGCCATGGGTTTGGTCTTTTCATAGGTGAACCCCTTACAGAAGGGTGAGGGGTTATGGGGAAAAGAAAAATGGACACTTCTGAAAAGAAGGAAGAGAGAATTAAGCTTCTATAGTCGAACAGAAGGAATTCATAATCCTCTGGGTACAGAGGAGAAAGGAGCTCATTGTGTTTTTTTAAAAAAGTTACTGAGGTAAATATTAACATTTACTTCCTATCTGCCTGGAAAAGATAGGGAATGTTGGGCAGTTCCATTTTTCAAGTTCAGTGCAATATTGTTTTTGTTTTTGCTTTTTTTAAAATTAACAATTATCCTCAAATGTTCATTCTGTAAATGCCCAGTCCAAATAAAAAGGAACACAATCATGATTAGGATTAGTAGCCAGGCAATTATGTATTTAAGTAATTAAAACCCTCATCCATTAAGGTTTGCTCACTAACATTATTCCGGTAATCTATGTCACTTGTCCACAGAGCAAGGTTTTGAATATGAAAAAAGAAAACTAAATTATTCCCAAATTTGAAAATTAAATGCATGTTCAATCTGACAAAAAAGCAAATCTATACATTCTAAATGGCTTGAAAGTGAACACTTTTTTAAAATAAATGTGGCTTGAAATATAGTCATTTAGCAAGAAATGGATAGAATTTGTTTCCTGAATCCCATTTCCAACATAGCAGTTAAAGTCGGAGATGACTAGATAGCATCTTTTGAAAAGACATTAAGTACTACTGGTCTGCATGAACAAATGAAGGATACAGAGTCGAGTATCAGAAAATAAATTAAACTTTTGTCTTAGAAATTCATTTTCCTCTTGGATGCTTCTCACTTGCAACATATAATGAGCACAAAGGTGTTCAGTACCATTTACAAATAGCAAAAGATTGATTACTGAAATAGGACTCAGAGATACTGCATGCAGTTGTTGATTGGGAACTTGTAGTTTGATGCTAATCCATTGCTGCTTTGCACATTTTCATTTTGAAACGGGAATTCTTGGCTCTCAGGATGCTGAATGGGTAAATAGGCCATTTTGAGGGTTTTAACAATTGCTGTAACATTAAAAATGTTCAGACAGTGCTCAGGCTATTGTACTACCTTCAGAACAGTAGTTAACAGACCGTATTGTCTTGGGAACATCAGGCAAAATCAACTTGGCTGTAAAATAACCAGTAGATTAAAGTCGAGGCTTCTGTAAAGATCAGAGAAGTAGACGCAGTCCACTACCCACATGGTGCTCACAGTCTTACTCCCCATTTTACAGATACAGTCACTGAGACATAGAGAAGTTCATCATTCATTCAATCGTATTTATTGGGCACTTACTATGGGCAGAGCACTATATTAAACGCTTGGAAATTACAATTCGGCAACAGATAGAGACAGTCCCTACCCAACAACGGGCTCACAGTCTAGAAGGGGATGACAGACAACAAAACAACTAGACAGGCATCAATAGCATCAAAATAGATAAATAGAATTATAGATATATACACATCATTAATAAAATAAATAGAATAATAAATATGTACAAATATACACAAGAGCTGTGGGGCGGGGAAGGGGGTAGAGCAGAGGGAGGGAGTTGGGTCAATGGGGAGGGGAGGAGGAGCAGAAGAAAAGGGGGGATCAGTCTGGGAAGGCCTCCTGGAGGAGGTGAGCTCTCAATAGGGCTTTGAAGTGGGGAAGAAAGCTAGTTTGGTGGATCTAAGGAGGGAGGACATTCCAGGCCAGAGGTAGGAAGTGGGCCAGGGGTCGACGGTGGAACAGTCTAGAATGAGGCACAGTGCGGAGGTTAGCGGCAGAGGAGTGGAGTATGCTGGCTTGGCTGTAGGAGAGAAGGGAGGTGAGGTAGGAGGGGACTTCATTAACAAAATTAAATCCATCAGGTCCGACCTCCCCAAAGTCTCTTCCCCCCTTTCTCCAACCCCCCGGCTCTCAACATTCTCTGCTACTCTCCCATCCTTCCCAGTGGTATCCTCAGAGGAACTCTCCTCCCTCCTCTCAAGTGCTACTCCGGCCACCTGTGCTTCTGACCCCATTCCCTCTCATCTTATGAAATCTCTCGCTCCATCCCTTCTCCCCTCCTTAACTTCCATCTTCAACCGCTCACTCTCCACTGGTTCCTTCCCCTCTGCCTTCAAACATGCCCATGTCTCTCCCATCCTAAAAAAAACCCTCTCTTGACCCCACCTCACCTTCTAGTTATCGTCCCATATCCCTCCTACCATTCCTTTCCAAACTCCTTGAACGAGTTGTCTACACGCGCTGCCTAGAATTCCTCAACAACAACTCTCTCCTCGACCCCCTCCAGTCTGGCTTCCGTCCCCTTCATTCCACGGAAACTGCGCTCTCAAAGGTCACCAATGACCTCCTGCTTGTCAAATCCAACGGCTCATACTCTGTCCTAATCCTCCTCGACCTCTCAGCTGCCTTTGACACTGTGGACCACCCCCTTCTCCTCAACACGTTATCTGACCTTGGCTTCACAGACTCCGTCCTCTCCTGGTTCTCCTCTTATCTCTCCGGTCGTTCTTTCTCAGTCTCTTTTGCAGGCTCCTCCTCCCCCTCCCATCCTCTTACTGTGGGAGTTCCCCAAGGTTCAGTGCTTGGTCCCCTTCTGTTCTCAATCTACACTCACTCCCTTGGTGACCTCATTCGCTCCCACGGCTTCAACTATCACCTCTACGCTGATGACACCCAGATCTACATCTCTGCCCCTGCTCTCTCCCCCTCCCTCCAGGCTCGCATCTCCTCCTGCCTTCAGGACATCTCCATCTGGATGTCCGCCCGCCACCTAAAGCTCAACATGTCGAAGACTGAGCTCCTTGTCTTCCCTCCCAAACCTTGTCCTCTCCCTGACTTTCCCATCTCTGTTGACGGCACTACCATCCTTCCCGTCTCACAAGCCCGCAACCTTGGTGTCATCCTCGACTCCGCTCTCTCATTCACCCCTCACATCCAAGCCGTCACCAAAACCTGCCGGTCTCAGCTCCGCAACATTGCCAAGATCCGCCCTTTCCTCTCCATCCAAACCGCTACCCTGCTAATTCAAGCTCTCATCCTATCCCGTCTGGACTACTGCACTAGCCTTCTCTCTGATCTCCCATCCTCGTGTCTCTCTCCACTTCAATCCATACTTCATGCTGCTGCCCGGATTATCTTTGTCCAGAAGCGCTCTGGACATATCACTCCCCTCCTCAAAAACCTCCAATGGCTACCGATCAATCTGCGCATCAGGCAGAAACTCCTCACCCTGGGCTTCAAGGCTCTCCATCACCTCGCCCCCTCCTACCTCACCTCCCTTCTCTCCTTCTACTGCCCAGCCCGCACCCTCCGCTCCTCCACCACTAATCTCCTCACTGTACCTCGCTCTCGCCTGTCCCGCCATCGACCCCCGGCCCACGTCATCCCCCGGGCCTGGAATGCCCTCCCTCTGCCCATCCGCCAAGCTAGCTCTCTTCCTCCCTTCAAGGCCCTGCTGAGAGCTCACCTCCTCCAGGAGGCCTTCCCAGATTGAGCCCCTTCTTTCCTCTCCCCCTCGTCCCCCTCTCCATCCCCCCGCCTTACCGCCTTCCCCTCCCCACAGCACCTGTATATATGTATATATGGTTGTACATATTTATTACTCTGTTTATTTATTTATTTATTTATTTTACTTGTACATTTCTATCCTACTTATTTTATTTTGTTGGTATGTTTGGTTCTGTTCTCTGTCTCCCCCTTTTAGACTGCGAGCCCACTATCGGGTAGGGACTGTCTCTATGTGATGCCAATTTGTACTTCCCAAGCGCTTAGTACAGTGCTCTGCACATAGTAAGCGCTCAATAAATACGATTGATTGATTGACAAGGTAATGGAGAGCTTTGAAGCCAATAGTGAGGAGTTTTTGCTTCATGTGAAGGTTGGTAGGCCACCACTCGAGATTTTTGAGGAGGGGGAGTGACATGCCCAGAGCATTTCTGTAGAAAGATAATCCAGGCAGCAGAGTGAAGTATACAGTGAAGCGAGGAGAGACAGGAGGATGGGAGATCAGAAAGGATGTTGATGTAGTAATCCAGTCAGGATATGCTGAGAGATTGTGCCAATAAGGTAGCGGTTTGGATAGAGAGGAAAGGACGGATCTTGACGATGTTGTGAAGGTGAAACTGGCAGGTTTTGGTGACAGATTGGATGTGTGGGGTGAATGAGAGGAAAGAGTCAAGAATGATACCCAAAGTTGTGGGCTTGTGAAATGAGAAGGACTGTAGTGACAACCACAGTGATGGGAATGTCAGGGAGAGGACAGGGTTTGGGAGGGAAGATAAGGAGCTCAGTCTTGGACATGTTGAGTTTTACATGGCGGGCAGACATCCAGGTGGAGATGTCCTGAAGGCAGGAGGAGATGCGAACGTGGAGGGAGGGGGAGAGAACAGGGGAGGAGATGTAGATTTGGGTGTCATCTCTGTAGAGATGATAGTTGAAGTCGTAGGAGTGAATGAGTTCACCAAGGGAGTGAGTATAGATAGAGAACAAAAGGGGACCCTTGAGGAACCCCTACAGTTAAGGGATGGGAGGGGGAAGAGGAGCCCGCGAAGGAGATTGAGAATGAATGGCCAAAGAGATAAGAGGAGAACCAGGAGGGGACAGAGACCGTGAAGCCAAGGTTGGATAATGTATTAAGAGGATGGTCGACTGTCAAAGGCAGCTGAGAGGTTGAAGAGGATTATGATAGAGTAGGAGCCATTGGATTTGGCAAGAAGGAGGTCATTGGTGACTTTTGAGGGGGCAGTTTTGGTGGAGTGGAGGGGATGGAAGCCAGATTGGAAGGGGTCCAGGAGAGCATTGGAGTTGAGGAATTTGAGGCAGCTAGTGTAGATGACCAAGGTCCAAGGCGAGTCTCAGTAGCAAGGGGTGAACAGCATATTTTTATAAAACGTGTCATTTAAAAAAAAATAACTCGCTCTCGAAGTTTCAAAAGAAAGGGTAGGAGGGAGATAGGGTGATAACTGGAGGGGGCAGCGGGGTCAAGAGAGGGTTTTTTTAGGATGGGGGAGACTACTTGCCCAAGATCACACAGCAGACAAGTGGTGGAGCCAGAATTGGAGCCCAGGTCCTTCTATCTCCCAGGCCTGTGTTCTGTCCACTAGGCCACACTATTATCATGATTATATTTTATTAATGATTTGATATTTTCTACCTACATCTACTCTCCAACTCTCAACTTAGGAGCTCCTTCAGCTGATATCTTCTCTCTCCTCCATTAAATTGCAGCTCCTTGAAGACAGGGATAGCATCTTTTACTTCATTTATATAACCCCCATGAGCCTCTACAGTTCTCGGCCTACAGTAGATGCTCAGTAAATACCGTTGATACTGATAATTGCAACAAAAGTACTAGTAGCACATTCCTCGATCGTTAGCTAGCTAACGAGGCATATTTCATTAGAGTCATTAAGAAACATGCAGATTCTGCAAAAATAATTCAAATTGGCTTAGCTTTCCCCTTGCAGATTAGTTCATAATCTTCCTGCACTACTGATTCTTCCCTTCTAAAATCTGAGTAAAAATTCATTTCTTATTTGGAATCTGTATTATTATCCTCAGATGAATGCATGGTGTAAATGTTTTGTACAGCACTGAATTAAATTGTCATTAAACTAACTGTGGCCTGTCTGAGGCTAGCTGCCTACCAAGTGAATAGTGGTTTCTTTATAACTAAAATAAAACAGTTGATTTTTATTATGTATTTTTCTAGGAATTTGCTGTTTTCTGTGTTTTTTTCCTCCTAGAGTCTAAATACCTTTCTGATACATGAAAATGAATTTAGATAGACATCCAATCAATCAATCCAGTGTATTTATTAAGTGCTTACTGCATTCAGAGCACTGTATGAAGCACTTGGGAGAGTACAACACAATAATATAACAGACATATTCCCATTCCACAATGAGCCCAAACTAACTTTTGTTTTACACTGAAACTTGAGGAACCATCCATTCTGAAATAAAACACTTATGGATATTGGTAATGACTACTCACCTTGACTTGGATTTGCACCCCTTACTCACCCCTCTCTCAGCCTAACAGCACTTATGTATTCACAATTTATTTATTTATATTAATGTCTGTTGCCCCCTCTAGACTGTAAGCTCATTGTGGCAGGGACCCCACAATTCTGTTATATTGTACTCTCCCAACCGCTTAATACAGTGCCCTGTACACAGTCAGTGCTCATTTTACTTGTACATATCTATTCTTTTTATTTTATTTTGTTAGTATGTTTGGTTTTGTTCTCTGTCTCCCCCTTTTAGACTGTGAGCCCACTGTTGGGTAGGGACTGTCTCTATATGTTGCCAATTTGTACTTCCCAAGCGCTTAGTACAGTGCTCTGCACATAGTAAGCGCTCAGTAAATACGATTGATGATGATGATGATGATGATAAATATGATTGTTGATTGATCACCTAGATTAAGGTAATCAGGCTTTGGGCTTTAAAATTTTCTGGAAATCCACATGTGTATTTTTGTAGTGTTTTACATACCTTTGAAAAGACACCTGCCTAAATTATCATGCTATATTCAATAAACTTTAATATCAAGTATGTATAATACACCATAATAGCTGGAGCATCATATTAAACACCTTTTTAAGCCCAGGATTCAGGTTCACAGGTGAGGTTTTGGCAGAATGAAGGCAGATAACACAGCCCCTATGGCTTTTTATCCAACTGTAAGAGTTATCAAGGACCCAGTGCAATTCTTATTATTATTATTCATATTTCTTGAGTGCTTACTGTGTGTAAAGCACTGCAGTCAACAACAAAAGTATCAAGACTTTTTGTTTCATTCTGTTGATTTTGACACCTGTCTAAATGTTTTGTTTTGTTGTCTGTCTCCCCCCTCTAGACTGTGAGCCCGTTGTTGGGTAAGAACCCTCTCTATATATTGCCAACTTGTACTTCCCAAGTGCTTAGTACATTTGCACACAGTAAACACTCAATAAATATGATTGAATGAATGAATGAGACTAAACTGTCCCTGAAAAATGGGTACACCCAGGGGCTCAACACTGTCTTCCACTTTAATGTTGTTCCATGAATAAGTGGGTCCTTGAATCATTCCATCTGACTGGGAGGAAGGGCTAATTCACTGGTCATGTGAGTTCTTGCAACACAGAGCCCTTTTCCCCACCCAGAACTAAAAAATCCTCAGTGAAAAACCTTGCTTATAAGCTTAAATTCTGAAGAGTATATTATGCATTCATGAGGTCCTTAGAGCATCCGCAATTTGCCAGAAAAGAAGCAGCTTGGCTTAGTGGAAGGAGCACGGGCTTTGGAGTCAGAGGTTATGGGTTCAAATCCCGGCTCTGCCAATTTTCAGCTGTGTGACTGGGCAAGTCACTTAACTTCTCTGTGCCTCAGTTACCTCATCTGTAAAATGGGGATTAATCAATCAATCAGTCAATCATATTTATTGAGCGCTTACTGTGTGCAAAGCACTGTACTAAGCGCTTGGGAAGTACAAGTTGGCAACATATAGAGACAGTCCCTACCCAACAGTGGGCTCACAGTCTAAAAGGGGGAGACAGAGAACAAAACCAAACATACTAACAAAATAAAATAAATAGAATAGATAGGTACAAGTAAAATAAATGAATAAATAAATAAATAGAGTAATAAATATGTACAAACATATATACATATATACAGGTGCTGTGAGGAAGGGAAGGAGGTAAGATGGGAGGGATGGAGAGGGGGACGAGGGGGAGAGGAAGGAAGGGGCTCAGTCTGGGAAGGCCTCCTGGAGGAGGTGAGCTCGCAGTAGGGCCTTGAAGGGAGGAAGAGAGCTAGCTTGGCGGAGGGGCAGAGGGAGGGCATTCCAGGCCCGGGGGATGACATGGGCCGGGGGTCGATGGCGGGACAGGTGAGAACGAGGTACGGTGAGGAGATTAGCAGCGGAGGAGCGGAGGGTGCGGGCTGGGCTGTAGAAGGAGAGAAGGGAGGTGAGGTAGGTAGGAGGGGGTGAGGTGATGGACAGCCTTGAAGCCCAGGGTGAGGAGTTTCTGCCTGATTAAGACTGTGAGCCCACCATGGGACAACCTTATCACCTTGTATCCTCCCCAGAGCTTAGAACAGTGTTTTGCACATAGTAAGCACTTAATAAATGTCATCATTATTAGATAAGAGCAGAGGTAATTCAGTTTGTCAAGAACACAGACACCTGAATATATAAACCAGTTATCCCTAGAAACAACCCCTTTGCTCCCAAAACCTTGTCTGGTAAGAAAGGGGCTCACAATCTAAGAACAGTGGAGGGGATGATTGGTGACAATACTAAAGAAGAGATGGAAACATAAATATATGAGTCAAGGGCAATGATAAATACAACAACAATAGAGCAGCGTTTGTAGAAGTGGTGGGGTTTCAGGCTCCTTATGGTTCAATCTATTAGTCACAAAAGTCAGCTACGGCAACAGCCATTTTCTTCCCAAAGTTCAAGAAGTTGAGCAGGCCTCAAATCGCAGATGTTTAAGGCTTTTCCAGGTTGGCACAGGGGCTCATGGGAGCCCCAGTGATGTGTAAGATGCGAGGAGCAGCTTCTTTCCCAGTCAGCTTGCCTTGGCAATCCAGTGTTAGGGGACCATTTGTGAGTTCATGCTGTTTCTGGTACTTGTGTCCTTCCCAGGCTGGATCAGAGGTTGCTGGGAATATTGATGTCATGGAGAGCAAAACATCTCTCTGTTGCAGTAGACCTCAATAGCACGGTGTAAGGACGGCTGTTGTAAGCTCATGCCGCTGCTGATGTTTGAGTTCTACCAGGCCTGAGAAGGCGGTTTATGGGAGTGTCAATGGCAAGAGGGCTTGTTGGGCCTTGGGCATCTATGAGATGTAAGAGGAACTATCCACCTGGCCAACACCCCTAACTACATACTACAGATATATCCTTTGATGTCTTTACTAGGATAATTCTTTTGGGGGACAAAGGTATTACCCTTGGCCTCATTTGGCCACCCCCAAAATGTCTGGGTGACTGAAACTCTTTCCTACCAAAGACCCTTTACTGATGGGGCAAACGTTCTGGTAAGCAGCGTCTTTCTGAATTCACCTGACATTGACTTGATTCAACTTTTTCTCTTCAATTATAGTGGGCTAACAATTCTCCTTGTCTAAAACCCTCCTCTTAATAACCTTCCTGTCTCTTATCATGCTCTTTTCACTAGCTGCTGCTGCTCACGTCCAGAGCCGTGATTTATTTTATTGTCCTTCTCTCCTTCTAAATTGTAGGTTCATTTGGGGCAGGGAATGTGCCTCCTGATTGTTATATTGTACTCTTCCAAGCACTTAGTACAGTGCTCTGCATGAATTGTTCAATAAATATGAATGACTGATTGACAGTTTGGCTGCCTGACCAGGAAGGAGAGGTGAGTTGAATAGAAGGAGAAAGGGGGTGATGTTTTCCTCTCTACGGGCTATGGGAGGGACTGGGCTGCGCTGAGTGAGAGTGACACAAAGTTGAACTCGATAAGTTTCGGGCCAGTGTGGCAACGCTCAATGACAATCTGTCCATCCTCCATTTTGGAAGTGGGGAGGCATGGTGCAGCATCGAACCGTGGCCAATGCAACATCATAGGGGGCTCTGGCGCTTACTTTCACTGTTACCCTGTGGTCTGTGTGGACAGGTCTCAGCAACCCATTAGGCAAATGCGTATATGTGGCATCTCTGGCAAAAGGTTCCGGACCGCCTTCAGCTCCACTCTGGCTTACTTCTGGCCCAGCTGGTGGGCTGGATTCCAGATAACCTTCTTGGGAAGTATTCAGACCTGAGGCACCTTGACAGTCAAGCTGGTAAATACAGGAAAGCGAAGGACGGTACACGAGAGGAATGCCGACAGGTTATTCAAGGTATCCCTTGACCACTTGCAAAGCACAAACCATTCCTTCTAACAACACATCATGTTCATATTGCTCAATCGAGAGTATTTACTGAGCATCTATTTTGTGCAGAACATCTATCTGAGCATTTGGGAGAATGCAATTGAGACTGTGAGCCCAACGTGGGACAGGGATTGTGTCTAGCTCGATTTGCTTCTATCCACCACAGTGCTTAGTACAGTGTCTGCCACATAGTAATAATAATAATAATGGCATTTATTAAGTGCTTACTATGTGCAATGCACTGTTCTAAGCACTGGGGAGGTTACAAATAGATCAGGTTGTCCCACGGGGGGCTCACAGTCTTAATCCCCATTTTACAGATGAGGGAACTGAGGCCCAGAGAAGTGAAGTGACTTGCCCAAAGTCACACAGCTGACAATTGGTGGAGCCGGAATTTGAACCCATGACCTCTGACTCCAAAGCCCGGGCTCCTTCCATTGAGCCACGCTGCTTCTCCAATTAAGTAAGCACTTAGTAAATGCTATCATCATTATTATTATTACTAATTACTTCTTGAAGCAGAGCACTGATTTGTAATTAATTTCCCTCTGCCACTTTGTATGTCTCTTGCCACAATGTTTGCTCTCTTAAAATTGTATGGCATTTGAAACTCTGTATAGAGTCCAGATTTGTTAGGAGACCACGTTCTCTTGTTCTTGGTCTTGAAACTCCCAGACATTAGGAAGTCCATGACAGCTAAAGAAAATACTGTGCAATGAACTTGACTGGAATCATTTCTATGATGTTCTCCTTTGGTATTAACATACACAATTAAAGCAGAATGTATATTTATAAAAAATAAATATATTGTTCAGGATGAAATGTTTATTTTGAGGGTTATTTAAGGGCATTTTATTAGGAACAGTCATGTTACTTAAAAAGAATGGTGCCTTTATATTAGAGAAAAATAGATCATCCCTCCTCATGTACCAAAAACAGTTGAAATCATGTTGAATGGAAAGTATCAGCTGTTTCATTTTTCAAACAAGCAGAGGGAGAAGTGGTTTGAATTAGAACAATAAGATTTGAAATTAGCCTTAGAATTCCCAATGATAAGGATTGGAGTAACTGGTGCATGACAGTAAGAGAGATTGTGGAATAGCCTTTGACCTGGAATCTTTGCAACCTGTTAGGCTCTGGGCCTGTTGTGGCCTTAATTCATTTCTGCTTGGAGGTAGGAGGGTAGGCTAGACATGGATAATCTCCAAAAATCTCCATGTACAGTTCAATTTTACGATTCAATCAGTGATATAATGACCATGATTGTAGTGCACTCATTTGAAAGGACAGTTTCTAGGGCACAGTGAAAATAATTATCCAATAAATAACCTCATTTGAGCTTTTGCTTTATTTTGATAGAGAACATTGGCATTGTTGTGGGATTTGGTGAACAGCAATTCTCAGTTGACCTTGTAGACTTTACTAGAATGCTCCATTTGTTTGGTGCCATTGTATCTTTTCAAAATAAAAAATGGTTAAAAACAATTCCCAGGATATTAACCTACAAAAAATTGTTCTCAAAGTGTACCAAAATCCTTTCTGCATTCTACCTTTGAAATAGGGCTCAATATACCAGAAGAAACTATTAGTATTTTCTTCAGATAATCTTACACATTTGAAGACTAAGAAAAATCTTCAATTTCCAGGTGGTTTCACCTAATAGTGTTATAGGTACATACTTTTGAAAATTAGGAATTGGTATTGAAAAGGAAGTGAAGCATTCTATGGACTTTCCACCATGAAAGGACTACTGGTTCTCTATAATCATTTTTCAATCTGTTATCGGTGAGCTGGTTTTACTTTCCTATTCATACCTCTGTTGAAATAAACATTAACTGAATGGTCTATTTCTAAATACTGTAGCCTGCATGAAACTGGAATTTTATTCTTATTGAATAATCCCACTTGTGAAAAATAGTTTTGTTATGGTGTCATAAACACATAGTCCATTAGTGAACATAGTTATAGGAAAAAATGTTAATAGCTTAGAAAGACCTCATTATGGCTAATGCTCTTGAACATTTTCCTTCTGATCTCTCATTATCATTTCTAAAAGCACCAGTGATCATCCAATCAAACAACCATGTTTTGCTTGAAGAAAAATCCACATAAATTGTATTAAGCTTATGACTTTCCAGTAGTGTATCTTCAAGGTGGTTTCCAAATTACCCACCCAGAACTCATTACTTGTATAATGTCAGCGAAAATAGAATATACGGAAGCCTACTTTCTTGGCAGTATGGATGGCTAAGCAATCTAAGTAGACAGATATTGATTAACTGTCTAAACTGATTGACACTAATTTTAATAAGTTTGAACCTTTCTCTATTGTATCATGCAGTAGTTAGTGGGTTCAACCTTTTATTCCTCCATTAGGAATAATAAAACATGTTACTGAGTTCTTAAAGCTTAGATGGTTAAGAAAACAAGGTCTTATGAAAGCATAGGAGCATAATCATTTGTTTCATCAAGATGCTTTTGATTGTTTAATGTTTGATTTGCTGTTTGACTGCTTCTCAGTTAAACAAATGCTCTTTTGAGCCCCTAATTAGATCTAAGGGACATCTGAGGTATATTCAGTATTTAGCATGGATGATTGTTAATTTGCTCATACACTAGTAGTACTTACACCAGCATCAGTAAATAAAACTGTAATGTTAACAAAGACCAAAAACATTTCAAGGTATATTTTCCAGGTGATGAGTTGAAATGGTACTCTATCTTTGATACTCAACTTTGAAAGAGACATTCCCTCTCTGAAATAAGTCCTGCAAATGTCTTTGACAGGATAATTTATCAATTAGAGATTTGACAGATTTTGAGAGGATGATCATCATGACATTTAATGGGGAAGGCACCACACATTACCAGTTTTACACTTAGGCTGAAGTTTCAAATGGTCAATCTTTATGTTTATGAATTAAATCAAAGCAGTCAATATGGTCCTCTTACAGGATGTCAAAATTAATGTCAATTAGACCTGACCTAAGAATATTCACTTCTAAAGAAAGGAACTATAGAATTGTGGAGTCCGTCTAATCTTTTGTTGTTCTAGTATTGAATGAGATGATTACATTCCAATTTGTCCTACTATAAAGGCAACTAATTGGATTGTATATTTTATTTACTTTTGAAAGGAGATCATGATTGCTAATCATATATGGAAAAACTCATTAGCTATAAAGAGGTCTTCTTTTGTTTCATTACTGGAAAGGAACATGTATTCCTTCACTCTCACACCTGTAAGTGTATTTTCTAACTCTTCATTTTATTCTCTAATTACTTCCTGATTGTGGGATAAATTCTCTAAGCAGCAGTGGAAAGGAAATCATTGTCATTTTATCATCTCCCTGGGGAATTCATTCTGCTTGTTTACTGATGTGTGTGGCAGACTGAATAAAATGATTCCTAATTAGCATATATGAAATAATCATTGGTCTATCTGGAGTCATAATTAATGCATTAGGAAGAATTTACTGAGTGTTAGGAGAAAAATATTAGCATAAGTGATTTTATTTTAGATATCTGAAACTGAGAAAATGCCTTTATGAAGGAATGTTTATCCAAATTAAGCAATAATACCAAGTCAATTTACCAAAAATCATTAACATACATCATTTAAAATGTTCATTTTTGGAACTAGACCCTACTTTCTACCTAGTATCTTGTTACCAAAATTTGGTTTTTGTATCTTAATATATTAAACCTACAGTTTAGAAGGAAAAAAAACCCTCCAGCTTGTCCGTGATGTCATTTCAAGAATTACTAGGATCTTTGCACATAGTAAGCACTCAATAAATATGATTTAATGAATGACTATATGGCATTACAGAAAGCTGGAAAATCCCAGATGCTCAGGAGTTATCTGTGCCTTCTATGGTAAATATTGAGTTTTACTGCTTGAAACATATGCTTGTACATAGCTTCTAATTAAAAAAAAAATTCAAGGATATTCTCCTGCAGGTGACTGTCTTTCACTTCCACCAATTGAAATATTCTCGGTAAATTAAAGATGTCATGAGCGAACATATGCTGAAGCCATCTTTCTCTTTCTCCTTACTCTTCCATATGGGAACTAGAGAATCCAATCAAGAAGGCTAATATGTCCTTTGGGTAATGGTCAGAAACAGCAGCATGGCCTCAGTCTTCAGTTCTAACAAAAGGTCTCCATTACTATACATTGCCCAAATGTCCATATGGCTATGAGACCTGGGCCCATCCCAAGTGTCCCATTCAACTCCTTGAGTAGTTAGACCTGCAGCATTTCTATATTATACTACACATCAAGTGGCAAGACAGTATTTTGAACAACAAGCATCTTGGCCCAAAGTCAGCCTACTAGCACTGAGCTTTGTTCACCCTAGCACTTCAGCTAGTTTGGGACTTAGTGAAGAGGATAGCTGACATTAGGCTATCAAGGCAGCTGCTGCATGGAAGAGCTGAAATGGGCCAACAGAAAACGTGGAGGACAGAGGAAGTGTTTTAAGGAAATGGTAAAAGAAAGACTCAGACACTACGCATAAAACCTGAAAACTGAGAGAAAATACAGCAAAATAGCAAAATATGATGTCCTGCAATCAAGAAAGTAGTGGTTTCTTCAGGATTGTGGGCTAGAAAGAAGAACAAAACATGAATAAGAAGTAACAAAAGTAGACTTAGATTGCAAGCTTATTGAAAGACATTGCCTGGATTCATTAGTTTTTTATCATAGTTGAATTGCGGAGTTTGAAATGCAGCATTGTGTTCCTATAAAACCTTACATTAAGGTTTACTATTCAATTAATGTTTACTATTCATTCATTCAATGTCTGACAACACCCTAGCATATACTGGTTTCTATTTATGCCATATTGTACTGTATCCATACAGACATGTTATTGGAATGATAATGATAACTGTGATATTTGTTAACTGCTTACCATGTTCCAAGCTCTGGGGCAGATACAAGATAATAAGATTGAATGCAATCCCTGTCCCACATAGAGATCACAGTCTAATTAGGAGCGAGAACAGGTATTGAAACCCTATTTTACTGGTGAGGAAAATGAAGCACAGCGAAGTTAAGTGACTTGCTCAAAGTCACACAGCAAATAGTTGGCAGAGGCAGGATTAGAACATAAATCTTCTCCCTCCCAGGCTCACGCTTTTTCCACTATCCCATACTGTTTCTCCAAGAATTTTTGGAAGAATGTTCCTACTTCTGCCATTGCACCTTAAAATTATTGAAAAAAAAGTGCCATGGTTGACTGTAATACCATCGATTTGTATAGAGCTCTTATTTTTCCAAAACAATCTCACTTAAATTATCTTATTTTATCCTCACAGCCCTATTGTGAGTTAGGTAGAAGCAAGTTTTATTATCCCCATTTTGAAAATGAGAAAACTAAGGCCCAGAGAAATTAGATGACTAGCCCAAAATCATAAAGCAGGTGGGGAGAGAGCTGGGACAAGAATCCAGATCTTCTGAATCTCACACCATGTTCTTCCTTCTAGACCACATTGTCTCCAACAGGTAAAAGTCTCGATATTCAATTTTGATTATGCTGATAATGATGAGGATGTAGTGGTAGTTTTATGCCAGGCACAGAACACAGCCTAAATTTCATCATTTCCTTCACTCTACCACAGTACTCCTGGAGAAAAGTCCCTTTGAGATTTGAATGGGCAGAAGAAGTTGAGCAAGGGAGGGTCACGTGTTTTAAATTGGGTCAGCAAAGTGTGCTAACCTCACGGTGACTCAGTCTCGCCTATCTCGCCGCAGATCCCTATCCCATGTCCTGCCTCTGGCCTGGAACGCTTTCCCTTTTCAAATCCAAGAGAAAATTACTCTCCCCACCTTCAAAGCCTTATTGAAGACACATCTCCAAGGGACCTTCCCTGACTAAGCCCTCCTTTTCTCTTCTCCACTTCCTTCTGTGTTGCCCTGACTTGCTCCCTTTCTTCTTCCCCGCTCCCAGCACTTCAACACTTATGTATACGTCTGTAATTTATTTATATTAATGTCTGTTTCTCCTCCACAACCCCAGACTGTAAGCTCATTGTGGACAGGTAATATGTTTATTTTTGAATTGTACTTTCTCAAGTGTTTAGTACAGTGCTCTGCACACAGTAAGAGCTCAATAAATATGATTAAATGAATGAATCATGTCTGCCAAGCAAGCTGGGCAAATTCCCATGATGCTAGATAACTATGAAGAACTTTTAGGAATATATCATAGGGGTACAGGGATTCATGGGGAAGTTCAAAGCCTGCATGGTTTTCCTAGGAGAAACAAAGATGGCATAGCATCAGTCAACTAATCAATTGTCAGTCAGTGGCATTTACTGAGGACTTACTGTGGGTCAAGCACTGTAATAAACACTTAGGAGAGCACAGTATAACAGAATTCCCATCCCACAATGAGCTTACAGTCTAGAGAGGGAGACAGACATTAATATAAATAAATAAAATTGCAGATATGTGCATAACTGCTATGGGGATGGAACAGGGGATGAATAAAGGGATCAAGTCATGGTCACACTGAATGGAGTGGGAGAAGAGGAAAGGAGGTATTTACTGAGAGCTTAGTGCATGCAGAGAACTGCACCAAGTGCTTGGAAGAATACAGTATAACAGAGTTGGTAGTCATGTTCTCCACCCAAGACTGTTTGAGCTTCTAATAATAATTATTATTATTATTATGGTATTTGTTAAGGGCTTACTGTGTGTCAGGCACTGTTCTAAGTGCTGGGGTGGATACAAGCAAATCTGGTTGGACACAGTCCCTGTCCCACGTGGGGCTCACAGTTTCAATCCTCATTTTACAGATGAGGTAAAAGAAGTGAAATGAGTTGCCCAAGGTCACACAGTATATGTGTCAGAGCCAGAATTAACACCCATGACCTACTGACTCAGGCCCATGCTCTATCTACTACGCCATGGGTCTCCTTTCCCTATACACCTGGAAAAATGCAGTAGTCCATGGACCACTGGGTAAGTGTCTGAATGTCCTTTGTAGATGGTAGATTGTAAGCTTCTTAAGGGAAGGATAACGTCTAGCAACTCTATTGTATTATACTCCCTCATGTGCTTAATACAGCACCTCTCCTCAGAGAGTTAGTGTTCAATAAATACCACTGATTGATCAATTGGCACCTGTGAATTTGTCCTGTGGGAGGACAAAGGGGTAAGAGGACCCCAGTGAATGTGAACTGTTTAGCAATAATAAAGTTAGAATTCCCAATATAAATATTTTTCATTTCTATCCATGGTTTAACTACCATAGCTGCCGCCAGCTCCATCTGTTCAGCTTTGGGCCATGTAGCATTATCATATAAAATTTTAAAGAGAGAAAGAGAGAGTATGGCCTCAGGCTGAGGTTTAAGGCAACAGACGAGGTGACAGGTGTCCTTAATTCTGTGCTTGATGCTCCTTCTATGTTGTATCAAGACTTTGAGTAAGTCACAGAACGACTTTGCCCATCCGTCTTGTCACCTGTATAACAAATTTGATAATAATAATGCAGTGATTACTACTTACGTGACAGGAATGTCATGCAGGTTAATATCTGGAGTGTCTTTTGAGTTCTTTGACTGGGAAATGTCACTAATAACCAAATAACAGATGCTTTAATGAATTTATGCAATGACAGAACTATTCTGCTCAGAACCAGAACTTTCAGTTGATTAACAAATGAGTTAGCAATGTACTGCCTTTATATACCAAGGGACACCAAGATTGCTAATTTTGGAAATAGTTCCGATGCATTCGTGGTTCTGTTTGAACTTTGGAAATGTCTTTGCTTTATATCATATCAGGAGAAAGATTGTTGTATGTTCTTGACCTCAGCATGAATTAAGCTGCTCCTGATGACTAGTAAATCATGCTAATCACAATTCTCCCCTTTAATTTGTATCTGATACTCTTCAATTGCTTGTAATGGCAATTACATTCATTCTTGTTTGAAGGGCTGGACATGAACTTGAGCATAAAATGAGAAAGTGTACTATACTGAGTAATATCTCTGTTTATTAGTAAATATGGAATGTCACAAAGTGTGATCTGAAAAGGATCTTTCTAAAGATCTTTATGACATTGATTAGAAATTAACATTTGCATAGTTCTGTCACACAGAATCATGTTTTCATTTTGCTATGGTTTGTCTGCACTTCTAAAAAAATTCATTAGAAGGAAACCTACAGGAATTTACAAAGGTGGGACAGCGTTTTATGAATTTCACATTAATTCTTTCCCCCTTCTGACCATTTTACCGAATTCATAGATATATCATTTGGCAACAAGATTCTATGTTTCCCCTGGTCCAGTTGGAATTGTTCTTCAGAGATTAGAGAAAGGCTAAGATATCCCATTACCACTTGTTTCATTTCTTCCTGTCCACAAGGCAAAATCTGTACAAGGAAATCAATGGAGGCTGCATGTCAAAGATTTTGTAGAACATAGAGACTGTGAGGGAAGAACACCAACTTCTTTCCATTTACATTGTGGGCAAGTGATAAATGATGCAGTCAAAGAAGCCTGTTTCTTGAGGAAAGGTCAGCATATCATATGCAGCCTGCATAGGGAAATCATGCTGAAGAAAAGATTTACTTGAGACGTTGTTAAATTCAGGGTGTTAAAGAAACCACCTGCCCTGAAGTTGGGCCAACCAGGTGGGTTAAATTTGGGAAGTTCCCAAGCTCTGGTCCTGCCAGAAAACAGATCTCCACCTACCCAGAACCTGCTGTGAGGTAAGTCCTGAATTTGTTTCTTTGGGCACAACAGTGCCTGTTGTCAATCGATCAGTCAATTAATCAATCAATGGCATTTATTGAGCATTCACTATGTACAGAGCATTCACTGTACTAGGCACTAAGAACTAAAGTGTAGTGCTTAGGACAGTATAATTCAATGCTAAAAATTTTTGACAATTCCTCCAGGGAGGGATGACTTGACTATTTTACTTCAGAAGAAAGTTATCTATGTTAATGTGGCATCAATAACAATAATAATAATAATAATATTGTATATAATTGTATATATATAATATATATATAATTATATGTAATAATATTGTATATATCTATTTTATTTTATTTTATTTATTTTTTATTTTATTTTTATTTTATTTTTATTATTATTTATTATTATTTTTCATTTATTATTTTATTTTATTTTGTTAGTATGTTTGGTTTTGTTCTCTGTCTCCCCCTTTTTAGACTGTGAGCCCACTGTTGGGTAGGGACTGTCTCTATATGTTGCCAACTTGCACTCCCCAAGTGCTTAGTACAGTGCTCCGCACACAGTAAGTGCTCAATAAATACGATTGATTGATTGATTGATCAATCAGTCAATCACTGGTATTACAGCGTGCAGACCACTGCACTAAGATCTTGGGAGAAGGCAATACAACAGAGTTGGTTGACACACTGCTGATCTATAAGAAGCTTATAGTCTATTTATTCTGATGACTTGACACCTGTTTCGTTTTGTGTCTCCCCCTCCCAGACTGTGAGCCCATTGTTGGGTAGGGACCATCTATATATGTTGCCAACATGTACTTCCCAAGCGCTTAGTACAGTGCTCTGCACACAGTAAGCACTCAATAAATGCGATTGAATGAATGAATGAATAATGAAATAGTAAAACATTTTGGCATTAGTTCCAGTGGGAATGACATAACTATTTGTTAAGCGCTTATTATGTGCCAGGCTCTGTATTAAGCACCGGGTTTGATACAAGATAATCAGATTGATTTACATGACGCTCAGTCTTAATCATTTCACAGATAAGGTAACTAAAATTAAGTATCTTGCTTAAAATAGCACAGCAGACAAGTAGAAAAGCTGAGATTGAACCCAGGTTTCTGACTCCCATGATATTTCCACTGGATGACACAGCTCTTCTACTTCAGAATAAGAAGTTGTCTGCATTATTGTGAAACCCATCAAGTGTCCATTTCATATTACTGGATGATGCTTGTTTTAGTCGACTTAGTTTTGTGGGGATGTGCACCTTCAAGAAGCTTTCTGATGTTTTTTCCAGCCTTTATCTTCACATAGGCCCCAGAGGATAGGCTTCCCACTAAGATTCAAGCTCCTTGAGGACAGGGATCTTGCTTATTGACCTTAGAGTACAGTGCTCTACACAGGGTAAGCAAGTGATAACTACTATTGGTTATTTCATCCTGGTAGTATTTTTGCAGAAGAGCATTGATGTTACCAGTTGAACCTTCTCCTTCACTTAGGAAAATTATTGAATGTTAGGGTTATAAATTAAATGCTCAACCATCCCGGATATAAACTCATCCTTTTCACAATCCCTTTGACAGTCAGAGCCTGCGGTCATATCTCTGTTTGGCTGTCGAAGCCTCATTCCCAGCCATATCAATGAGTTTGAAAATTTGAATTTTTTGTATAGGAAAGTACTCATTTTCCAAAATTTCCAGAAAGGCTTCCATAGAAGTCACGTGTTCACTTTCTCTTATGCAAGGAAAGAATCACTTGAGGAAGATAAAGACAAATCCCCCAAAATATCTTTAAAAACTTGACTTAGGCGTTAAATATTACTTAATTTCCTAATTAATTTAATAATGTGCATAATAATAGCCCATGTAGTGGTTCATACTAGTTTTAGGAATAAAAATACCCTGCATGCTCCCTTCAGTAACAATGACTTCCTTCCTTCTCCAATCCCTCCTCTCCATTGCCCTCATCACACAATAGTGGCACACAACCAATTTCATTGTTGTAATTGGTATTACCATGAAGGCAGATCCTGGCCTTCAGGGTGAGTCTGACTTTCTAACTATCTGGTGGCACAATCAGTGCAGCTGTTTGAAAATAATACCCACATTTAGGAAATTATGTCTGTTCCTTCATTTCTGCTCATCGTTTTTATTCCAATTTGATTTTGCATTCAAAGTGTAATTGCAATATGAAATTGAAAATGTTGTTTGAAATGTCATTCAAAAAATAGTTTATCCTTTCACATAATTGAAATGGCTCGCTGGAAACAGCTCACCACACTTTGAAATGCATAGTAAGCTAACTAGGAGTAGATTTAGCAGGAACTTAGGAAATGCGGTATCCTATTGACAATCTGAGAGTTTTAAAAGTTTATACATTTAGTATGCCATAATTGGATACATTGGTCATTTTGTTTTATCCATCCAGGTTTGGATTATTACCACGATCATGCTTATGCTTATGTAAATGACTTCAACAGTGCTTTGCACACAGTAAGTACTCAATAAATACAATTGAATATTGAATGAAGTTGTTTTTTAACTGCAGATAATTTATCTTTGACTAAATAATGAGTATTGTTAACATATTACTTATGTTCATTGTTGGGCTCTAGTCGTAAATAGCTTTGTTTGCATGTGCATGGACTCAGCTTCCTAGATAGAGTGTAATGCAGTTTGGGTTCACTAACTGAGAGCTTTTAGAAATCCAGGGGGATCTGAAGGCGGGCTGTGGAACAGGATAAAAGTCATTACCACAATATCTTCCTGCTGTTGTGATGAACATGGATATAAATCTACAAATGTGAATGTGACACTGAGAACCACTTGCACACAAAAATACAGTAGTGCATCTTTCATGTTCTTTTGCCATTTGAGGTGACCTCATGGTCACTGCAACACTTCTCCCCCCCCAGTCTTCCTCATCAAGTCTACTCTCCCATATTTCCAACCTAATGATCCACTGCCTGCTTACCCCCTCAACCTTCTCTCCCCTGGCTATATCAACTCTGTGTGCACACATAAAAGGCTGATCTAGATATATGGACTATAACCCTAATTTTCCCTAACGCAGGATTTATCAGGGATGTAATAACCTGTGTAATAGAAAAACTCAGTGATTTGGCTTTCTTTCTCCTCAGGGATCACTGCAGAACAAAAGGCGGGAGGCAGTAGTGTGTATCTCTGCAAGTCAATACATTACACATTACATTACAGAGAAGCAGCATGGTTCAGTGGAAAGAGCACGAGCTTTGGAGTCAGAGGTCATGGGTTCAAATCCCAGCTCTGCCAATTGTCATCTGTGTGACTTTGGGCAAGTCACTTAACTTCTCTGTGCCTCAGCTACCTCATCTGTAAAGTGGGGATTAAGATTGTGAGCCCCTGTGGGACAACCTGATTGCCTTATAACCTCCCCAGTGCTTAGAACAGTGCTCTGCACATAGTAAGTGCTTAATAAATGCCATTATTATTATTACTATTATCATTATTACACAGAATATAGGTAAGTGAAAAACCAAATCGGGAAGCTAGCCTTTTCCCTATCTTCAGAAATTTCAGTTGGATTCAGTAAATCCTAGCTTCCTCATTTACATGTTACACAGCTTCTAGAAAAAAACCAAGATTTTCACACATTTTCCAACTTTTCAGAAACCTCCAGTGTATGTCCACTCCTGTCCACATCAAGCAGAAACTTCTCAGCATTGGCTTTGGGCACTCAATCAGCTCTCTCACCAGTATTTATCATTTCTTCTCTCCCTAGTATTTATCATTTCCTCTCTCCCTTTACCTTCCATCTCCCATTCTTCGCTCCCCTCACACCAACTTACCTCATGTTTCATTCTTGTCTCTTGCAGCATGGACCTCTTGCTCACACCTTCTAAGTGGAACTCTCTCCCCCTTCACATCTGGCAGTCCACAGCTCTTTCCATCTTACAGGCACTTCTGAAATCGTAATTCCTAAACAAGAACTCCCCTAACTAATCTCATCTCTTGGACTTATTCCCTGCTATTCTCCCCACCATTTCAGGACTTTCAACTTATTTAATCACTTAGTTACTCACCTCCCCCACCTGCCTCGAGCACTAAATATACCTATCTTTGAACTCCATTGCTTCCCCTCTATGCAATTTATTTTAGGGTCTATCACTCTTGCTAGATTGTGAACTACTTGAGTGCAGAGATTATTTCTACTATTGATATTGTATTCTTCCAAGCATTTAGTTCAGTGCTCTTCATAGATTAAGCACTTATTTTATATTATTGATTGATTGACTGATGTTGCTAACCAGAAGGATTGTGGCCTGTTTCCTCACCTTGATAATCAGCTCTCACAACTTTTAAAATGTGAGCACTCTGTTGGACAGAGATTGCATCTAATTTGATTTATCTATTCCAGTTCTTGGGTTATATTAAATGTAATATTAAATTGTAGTACAATAATTACTACAATAACTCTTATTAGTAGCATTAATAAATGAGAATATAAAATAAATCATGTAAAGGTGAGCAAAACTTTCTTGTGAAATTCACCTCCATCCTGGGTACCTGAATGCCTTAAGATTGAGTATCCAAATCCTGTGAATATCTGTAGTTTCCTCATTGTAGCAGGGTACTTCAATAATCTGAAATTTACAAAAATTTCAAAAGGGTTGAATTATTTTATCAGTTTCACTTGTTAATTGTATGAATCTGGATTTACAAAGTACCCTATGCCAGGGAAATTCTGCAGTGGATTTTCATGCACATGGCAACTCCTGTGCTTAGAAAACAAGTAAATTGTGCATTTTATCCACTCACAGAGAATGCACTGACACAGTTCATGAAACTCCTTTTTTATACCCCTTATTATCAGTGGGAACTAATTATTATTCACAAATGATATCCACTTCCAGAAGGAGGGTGGAAACTGGTAATAAAACGCCTGCACAGCACTAATGGATGCAATCCATGTTTAACCTCCCCCCATCATTAATTTTCAAATCCTGGAGTTATAGTAATTTATTGTTATTACTCTACAATTTAACTTTGCTTCTCATGGTCTTAGCATAGTACTCATCTTATTCCAGGGATCAGCCCAAGCCAAGGACTGGGAATCTTCAGGTAGGTCACGTTGGGTTGCCAATAAAAGTGGCTTTGATTGATTGATTTTAGACAAAAGGTGGCTGTCATCAAAAGGTTCCCCCAGAGAAATGAAGCTTAGTGGGAAGAACACAGGCCTGGGAATCAGAGGACCTGAATTCTAATCCCGGCTCCATTGCTTGTCTTTTATGTGACCTTGGGCAAATCACTTAATTTTTTCTATACCTCAGTTACCTCATCTGTGCAATGGACATTAAGGCTGTGAGCCCCATATAAGACAGGGACTGTATCCAACTTGATTGCCTTGTATCTACCACAGTGCTTAGTACAGTGCCTAGAGCCCGTTGATAGGGATTGTCTCTATTTGTTGCCGAATTGTACTTTCCAAGTGCTTAGTTCACTGCTGTGCACACAGTAAGTCCTCAGTAAATATGATTGAATGAATGAATGAATGAATGAATGGTCAGCTTAACAAATACTACAAAAAATTGTGCATGCCTGATGTAACATGTGTACATTACAGGCTTCTTGTCCAGTATCGGCTAAAACTATTACTGGCCAGCCTAAGTCCTGTTGGCATAAGTAGGAATCACACTATCACCTCTGCTGGTAAAATCTACGAAGGTCCCATTTAACAAGTATTTTTATTATTTATTTTAGTATTTGTTAAATGCTTACTATGTGTCAAGCAGTGTCCTAAGGTAGACACAAATTAATCAGGACAAAATTACTGTCTCTGTGCAGTCTAAGTAGGATGGAGAACAGTTGAGGTAACTGAGGCACAAAGAAATTAAGTGGCTTGCCCAACTGTCAGAGTCGGGATTAAAACACAGGCTCTCTGATTCCTGAGCCATGTTCTTTCCACAAGGCCAATTGCTTCCCAAGTAACTATAACTTTTGTATTTGTTAAGCACTTATTATGTGCCAGGCACTGTATTAAGCACTGGACTAGATACCAGGGAATCAGGTCAGACACAATCTCTGTCTCACATGAGTAACCCACATGAGAAATAGCATAGCCTAGTGGAAAAGCACAGGCCTGGAAGATAGAAGACTTGGGTTCTAATCTGGTTCTGCAGTTTGGCTGCTGTGCAACTTTGGACAAGTCACTTAACTTCTCTTCACCTCAGTTTACTCATTTTTGAAATGGGGGCTCAATACCTCGCCTCCCTTTTAGACTGAGCCCTATGAGGAACAGAGACTGTGAAGATCTATTTTTTATCTACCCTAATACTTAGTAGAGTGTGTGGCACAAACTAAGCACTTAACAAATGACTTTTATTATTATTATTATTACTATTATCATTATTAAGGTAACAATTGCAGAGAGATGAGAGATAAGGAGCAATTTCCTTCTGTCATGAAAATTCCTGTTTTAGTGTGTTGGCAGAATGTACGCTACACACAGTAAGCACTCAATAAATACCACTGTTGATTAGCATGTGCATGCACACGCGTGCATGTGTGTGTGTGTGTGTGTGTGTGTGTGTGTGTGTGTGAGAGAGAGAGAGAGAGAGAGAGAGAGAGAGAGAGAGAGCACCTGGTGTAAGGGTTTTCTGTGTGGATACGGCCTTAAGAAGTGTATGTTTGCATCTGGTTGTATGTCTGCCACCCCAACAGTATTTCTGCCTCTTCTGGTTTTTCTGCCTCTCTCTCTAGTTATTTATCTATCAGACTCTTTTTCTCTAATGTATTGTCTCCCTACCTATCTTTGTCTTTAACTTTTTTTTATCTTTCAGTCCTCATATTTTCTAATTGTCCCTCTCTCATAATGACTCTGATTTTTTTCTCTATCTTTCTGACTCTTCCATCTTTTTCCCCAACCCACTCTATCTACACCTGGACCAGTCCCTAGAAGGTCTATTTACTGTGTGGAGTTCTATTTACTGTGTGAGTTGTAGAAAATGTGATAGCATTAAATAATCCTCTAAATGCAGCAATGGGCAAATTCAACATATTATTTATTGACATATTAAGGTAACTCATGTACTATCAAGTCCATCCCATGCTTGTACAACTGAAGGGGATTTGCTAGAGCAGCAGTGTCTGGATAATAATAAGGCAGATTTTTCCACCTTAATATTATCTACCAGTTAAGCAAAATGTTGTGCACCTGCAACTATATCGCTCTGCTGTCACTGTATCATAAAATGCCCTTGTTTGGCCACAGATTGGCCCAATCTGGGCAAGTGTCCCAGCCATGATCACTATTGTTTCAAGAGAGTTTCCATGCTCTCCTGTATTTGTTACCTAACTCTCACTTGTGTTTGCAAAATCTTCTGAATACCCGTTCATCTTTCTCTGACAGAACCCAAGATAAGCATTTTGAAATGGCATCAGTATCATTATCTTTGATTAGAAACTGAACTCACTTTAAAAAGAAATAAAGTAGATGCTGATTACCAAACACTAATGTAGTGCTTTCACCCATAGCTATAATTCTCCTCATGAATATACATTAATCTTATGCATCAGTTGTTATCTTAAATTGTGATTAAAACACCCCAACCAATGCCACTCTAATTTTGGATTAGGAAACCTAAGGGAGCATTGGAAGGCCAAACTGCCAGTTGTTTTGGATGGAAGCCAAATGTCCTATAATCTGTAGTCCACACAGAAGGGGTCCCTGGGCTTTAGCCAGGTAGACCGTAGCCGCTGAATGGTGACATAGGAAGTGGTGTTCTAGCAGAACCAAAAAATACCATGGTGAGCCACTCCGCAGATCAGTGGAGGGTAGCCATCATCTCAAAACCCTGAATCAACCATGCTAGAGTCTCAGGGAGTATTTTAATTTAGCCTGGAAAATAAATGGTTTTCCAAAATATGTGTTACAAAAATCAATATCTCACAAAACCTGCATTCATCCTAGTTCTATTTAGTTCTATTCCCTTGATTCCCTTCTACTTAGTCTAAATTCTTTCTTCTGTACCTCATTCCGCAGGCTTTGAGGACCCAGCATCAATCTGTACTAACCAAATTCACTCAGAATTCCCTCTACAAAGACAGAATCCCAAGAAGTCCAAGCATAAAGGAAATGAAAGCAGAAGGAGAGAGCCCTAAATGGTAAAACTGGCCTGTTGCCTGACATTTATTAGGCCCACAGCCTGACTTTCATTAGGCTCCCTATCTGAACATCAGTAGGCCATTTCTGATTTTCTTTTGGGCTGGGACCCATTTCATAAATTGAATTCATTTAGGAAACCTTTAAAGAGGGTGAAAAAGAAATATCACTGGTTGTTTTTGGTTCATTTTTCCAGTTTCTCTCATCCAGATAAGAGACTAGAAAAGTTGAGTGGGTGAAAGAGAAGCCTTACTACAGATTGAGCATATAAAGTTCACATTGTTTCTTGTCAGTTGGCACTTTATTAGATTCATAATTCCCTTAGTAATATTCCAGAGCACAGTGAGCAAATTAAAAGAGCAAATTAAATAGTATCAGAAGATTCACTCCTGGCATACTCAGGTGATTCCTGACAGAGGAGAAAAAAAACCTGAAAAGATCCTCATCTAATGCCAAGTACTAGCAAATGTAGTTCTAGAATATGAAATATTAAAGAGTACAATGAAGATGAAGATTGAAATGGGTAGCTATTTTACATGTCTAACCTCAATCCTTGATGATGTTCTTTGTTGCCTTGAGGATTGCTTTTAATGGACAAATCCATCATAAGCCTTGCAAGCCTTTCACAAGATTGGCAGTGTGCTATATCCTTGGGTAGTATTCACATTATAATGGAAAATCAGAGGCAAAATGATAGAAAAAAACCTAAAATATGAAGAAAACTATTCCAGTTTCCTGCAAGTTCAGAGATACCCTTAAAGCGAATTATGTTTCTTAATGTTCTGAATTATAGTCTTAAGAAGAGGGGAACACTTCTCTCACAATCTGAATTGCTGAAATAAGACCAGGCTTCTTTCACCAAAGTGAAGTAGATAGTTGTACCATTTATCAGTTAGTTCAAGACAGACAGGCAATCTGGATAATTGGCTGGGGGGAATCTTCTTTTGCTAATATGTCATTACATCCAGTAAAAGCGTCACAGGGCCAGTGGATCGTGGGAGTATACTGAGAGAAGCTGAGTGCCCTATGGAAAAGCAGTTTACTGTACTCAGAAAGGGTGGTGGTTTGATCTTGAGAAGCAGCATGGCCTAGTGCAAGAACACAGGCTTGGGAGTCAGAGGTTATGGGTTTTAATCCCAGCTCCACCACTTGTCTGCTGTGTGACCTTGGGCAAGTCACTTAACTTTTCTGTGCCTCAGTTACCTCATCTGTAAAATGGGGATTGAGACTGTTAGCCCCCCGTGGGACAATCTGATAGACCAGTGCTTGGTACATAGTAAGTGCTTAACAAATACCATTATTATTATCTTCTTTCTGTACTTCCCAAGTGCTTAGTACAGTGCTCTGCACATAGTAAGCGCTCAATAAATACGATTGATGATGATGATGATGAGTACAGGGCATGAGGAAAATATCGAGAAGGATTTTGCCCAACGATGCAGAAAATCATGTTCGTGCTCAGCTGAATCTTCTGCGATCAGGAGAGACTTGGTAAAACCTTAAATTGTTCATTGTCTTTAGTGAGTAAAACTCCAACAAGCCAGAAGAGCTTTAACTCCCATGCCAAGCTTTTGTTTCAGATGCTTTTTGAGAATGCGTGCAAATTGTCTGTTCTGAGGCTCAAATATCAGTTTCTGTTTATTCCTGCCTCTTCTCGACTCTCTGAGTCTCTCAGACTTCAAAGGCATCCAAGGATTTCAGGCGGCACAATGCCAACTTTATAGAATTACACAGGAGAGAGCTGAATGCAGTTAGTTTTCCATTTAAATTATCCCTGGAATTGGATTTGCATGAAGCACAAGCTGAAACTGAATGGAGTCACTGATCTTTGAGGCATCTTCTCATTCTAGGTCTCATTTGTAGTACAGAATGATGCACTTCATGAGTCCTCAATAAACATGGGTTGGGGTTTTTTTTGACAAAATTAGTCAAGTACTATCCACTTCTGGTTCTGATCTGTGAGGAAAAAGCAGTGAGATTTGAGATTTCTCGTTGGAGACAAGAACTGAAAAGTGAGCAGTTGATTGGGGTTTAAGGAGTTAGTAATAACAATGGTAGTATTTATTAAGCACTTACTATGTGTCAAGCCCAATACTAAGTGCTGGGGAAAACACAAGATAATCAAATTGGACATAGTCTCTATCCCAAATGGGCCTCACCAAGAAAGGATTAACAACTTCACTGTAATTTAGAACCAACACTTCATTTTCTCAGTAAAGGTGGAGGACCACTTACATTTATCCTTTGAAGAAGGGCCCTTTCCCCGGAACTATTTAAATTTACCCTCAGTCCTGTCTATTTAAGGCAGGATCAACTCAGCCCCTTATATAATAATAATAATGGTATGTGTTAAGCACCTACTCTGTGCCAGGCACTGCACTAAGCACTGGTGTGGATACAAGCAAACCTTTATATGTTTCTTACCTATGGCCTTTTGCAAAAACATTAAATCTGCGGGTGATTAATTAGGTGAAAATGGCTACCTTTCCCCTTCATTTTAGAAACTGCATTCAGTATTTAATGCTACGAATCTCTTAATGATTGCAACATATTACACCCGAGGAAGTGATGACACTAGTTCCAATTGATTTATGATTCTCTTGTATTTAGTGACTCAGAAAGCACAAATATTAACCCAGACCCTTGGGTTACGAATACCAAATGGAAGGCAATGAAAAATTAGGTAACTTTCAGAGAGTTGTGTGACAAAGCGTACCTAATGTTTGCAGAGAATGACAATGTATATGTTGAGTGGCTAAGTAAACCTAGCAAAGTTGCCACCAATTTTCAAGGCTCAGTGTTCCTGTTTCTATATGAAAAAGAGTCTGATGTTGCAGCACTAGCAAGTGGTAGCTTTCCTCTCTACATTTTCCAATGTGTATTTATCTTTTAGCCACATTTTTATGCCAGAAAAGTCTTATGCCTGGGGCCAATTTAACACTGACAGTTTAGGGATTTGGTAGATGCAGCTCTCTATAGAGAGTGATGTGATTACTGACCTATTTATTCTCTTCTCTGAAACTTCTCAAATAAATTGGCTTTTTCTTAGAATGTGCGTAATATCCAGTACTGTCCACTTCTGGTTCAGATCTGATGGTGAGGAAAAAGCAGTGAGATTTCTCAATGGAAACAAGAACTGAACAGCACTGAGCAGTTGATTGGGGTTTAAGGAGTATGTTTGTCAGTCGCTGCTTCCCCTGTGGCTCTAGGACTATGGGTTCACAGTGATCCTGACTCAACACAGAGCTAGTGGTCACCATTCCTCCCAGTGCTAGGGCTCTCCACTAATGTCTCAAGGCTCTGGAAAGAGCACAGGCCTGGCAGTGAGAAGGACCTGGGTTTCAATCCAAGCCCTACTACTTTCCTGCCTTGTGATATTGGGCATGTCTATTTCCTCATCTGTAAATTGGGAATTCAGACTGTGAGCCCCATTGGGACATGGACTGTGTCCAACCTGATTAGCGTGTATCTGCCATAGCAGAGGGAGAGAGACACGTGGACTGCTGCTGCTGCTGTCGTTCCTACTGCTGCTGCCCGTCTCGATGTTCCGCCCAGAAGGCAGAGGCCACAGGTATTTATATTGCCTGTGGCTTGTGCCATTCTCATTTCCATCCTCTGCTTGCTCAATCTCCACCCCTTTCATCCTCCATACCTTATTTAGTCGGCACGCGGGTGAAGGACACCTATCTTTCCACCCTGCTCCCCCACCCCGGCTAGAGAAGTTGCATCAGAGGTGGCATTTTGACCTCGGGCTGGCCGATGCCCAGGGTCACCTTGGCACACTTGCCCAAAGTCACACAGCTGACAGTTGGCAGAGCTGGGATTTGAACCCATAACCTCTGACTCCAAAGCCTTTCCACTGAGCCAGACTGCTTCTCTGGAATTACTGTAATGTAAAATTTAGGAATATCATCTTGGGGACACCTTTGACTGAGAAGTGGGAGACTTGTTTTCTGTCTCCCCCTTCTAGACTGTAAGCCCACTGTTGGGTAGGGACCATCTCTATATGTTGCCAACTTGTACTTCCCAAGCGCTTAGTACAGTGGACACAGTAAGCGCTCAGTAAATACAATTGAATGAATGAATGAATGAGTGAATGACTGGGATTGCAGCATATTCTAAATTAAAACCATTAAAACAGATTTTACCAAAGGACCTCAATTTCCAGTTTCACATGCCAAAATCACTACCAGTTTCCAAAGTGATAGGAAGAAATATGGACGCACAGGGGGCTTCTTTCTCTACCTAGACTTTTATAGTGAGTGAATGGACCAATGCTGGATCAGGATCAGAATCCAGGACTGAGGATAGAAAGAGGGTCCAGGGAAAGACAGGTCAAAAATGTAGGATTTGAAGGGAAAGAAGCTGTTAGAAAAGAGCAGAGACTTAGGACAATGAAGTAAGAAAAGAGTGTGCTGGAAAGAGAAAATGGGGAAATGCAAAGAGACAGGCTGAGAATTCTGAGACTGGAATTAACTCTAGGGGCATGAAAGATTGTGTAAATACCTAAATGGCATTTAAAGCCTCGTGAGCCTTTTGTTACTGTTTGATTGAATTGTTTTAATGCTTATTAAATGTTACATTCTTCCAATTTTGCTTTTCTAATATTCTGATTTACCTTTAATAAAACCAAATTGTACTTTCCAAGTGCTTAGTAAAGTGTTCTGCACACAATAAGTCCTCAATAAATACAACTGAATGAATGAATGAATGAATGAACGAATGTTCTGAGCTTTGGGAACCTTTCTGGTATTTGTACACTCATGAAAGTGGGCAAGTGTTTTGAACTTCAAAAGTCCTTTGAGCCATTAGGTGGTAACAACATTTTACATTTTTCATGAATGCATGAATGACTATGAGGCTTGCAGTCTTATGGGAAGGGGGATTGGGTATTTAATCCAGATATTACAGTTGAGGAAACTGAGGCACAGATAAAAATTATCATAACATAATATCATAATATTATAGCATAATTTAATAATTATTGTAGCAATATCATGATATACTAATAATTGTTATTTGCTAAGTGCTTATGAAATACTAATAATTGTGGTATTTGCTAAATGCTTGTTATGCCCTAAGAACTGTACTGAACATTGGGGTAGACTGAAGATAATCAGGTCAGACACAGTCCCTGTCCCACATATAGCTCACAGTGTAAGGCATAGGGAGAACAGGTAGTTAATCCTAATTTTACAGCTGAGGAAACCGAGGTACAGAGGTTAGTGATTTGCTCAAGATCACACAGCCAGCAACTGGCTAAACTGGAATTAGAACACAGGCTTTCTGATTCCCAGGCCTGTGCTATTTTAGGCCATGCTGTTTCTCCACAGCTCAAATATAATTAAAATTCTACTGGCCAAAATGTTATTTCAGTATAGGTGGGGAACATGATTGTCTTATCTTCTGATTACAAATGTCTGTTATTTTAGTTATGTTCTCAACTCATTTTCAACAAACACAAAAGCTGAAGAAAGCGCAAAGACAAAAGAGGACACCTTATCTGCTCAGATAAGGTAGTAAATTCCTCAGGAATAATAGTGACTTTCTTCAAGATAACTCCAGTGCCTTGTTGAAAAATGTATTTTAATTTTGGTGCCTGAAAATGCAGTCAAATAAACAATTTGCAAATATAATCAGAGATAACAGGTTTGAAGCCTGAAAAAACAATGGAACTGTAAAGGTTCAGAGAATTAGTCATTTCCCCATCCAACCCCTCACCTCCCTCCAAAAGTCATCTGTTCAATTCTGGAATGGTTCTTTGCTCCACAAGCCAAGAGAACAAAGTGGAAAGCCATTGGGTCAGTACATTAAGTAGTGGAGTAGAAAAGAAACCCATGAATACTTTCTTCATCTTAATCAATAAGACAAAGTAATTACTTCTGAATTGAGCTCTTTCCACTGGCCCATTTTTATCCCTGCTTCTCCCTAGATTTCCTGCTGCTGCTTATCAGAGTGTCTCTGCTTACACTTTACCCAAATTAGAAATGAGGACAACATGTTCCTGCGATGAAGACACTCTTCTCTTGGAGCTCAGGGGAGGGTAGAGTCATGAAAAGGTAAGGGTAAGGTTTTCTTATCCCTGGGCTTTTGGGTCAGGTTATTGTGTTGCTGAAGCATCTCTCTTCCTTTGATTTCAAGTTGCAGAGGGAAAATTATAGGAGAGAGGATTTTACCTCTGCTATTTTCAGAGGAGAAGGGCAAGGCCATGGCAGATCAGAATATCTCACCTTTTCTCTAGAGTGATCAAAAAGATGAAGAGGATCTTTCCTATCACAGCTGTCAGGTAGGGCTAGACTAGGGTCATGGAAGCCAGCACTTGGAAACTGAAGATAATCAGTTTCAGAGGAAACTAGGTTTCCACTCCAATCTCCAGTGGTTAAATAAAACAGATGAAACTACTGTCATGAATTGCTGTATTAGAACTCTCAATGGACCAGGGCCAGGGCCCATGGACTGTGGCTTGGCTCGGTCTGTGGGTCAGATTGCACTTGGTTGTAGAAAATCAAGTCAAGCAAAGGTCAGCCTTAGTTCTGGGCTGAGTATCTATGATACTTCTTTCTCCTGGCAAGAATGACTGCTGTAACACTGGTGGGTGGTTGTGTTGTGTGATGTTTCACAAATGTCTGGTAGTCTGTTGGAACTAGGAGTTCCAAGGACAGTTGCACATGTGTGATATATATTGAACATGGGAGATGAACATGAGCCCACTTCACCTTGCTCTGTCTGCTCTTTTGGAATTTAGAAATTGTGCCAGGTCAGGCTTCACTTAAAGGGAAATTACAAAGTCCAAACTGGTAGGGTTAGATAAGCCTGAGTAGACTAGTTGAAATATCATAATTTTGGCCAATACAGGATCTTGAATTGAACACCAGATTCAGTCATTCAACTCATTCAATCATACTGATTGAGGTATTACTGTGTGCAGAGCACTGTACTAAGCACTTGGAAAGTACAATTCGGCAACAGAGACAATCCCTACCCAACTGTCTCACAGTCTAGAAGTGGGAAGACAGACAAAAAAAAAAAGTGGACAGGCGTCAATAGCATCAATATAAATAAATAGAATTGTAGATATATACACATCATTAATAAAATAAATATTATATATGTATATAATATTTATATATAATATATATACAAGTTCTGTGGGACAGGGAGGGAGCAGGGGCAATGGGGAGGGGAGGAGGAGCAGAGGAAAAGGGGCTTTTAGTCTGGGAAGGCCTCCTGAAGGAGGTGAGCTTTCAGTAGGGCTTTGGAGGGGGAAAGTGTGCTAGTTTGGTGGATGTGAGGAGAGAGGACATTCATTCATTCATTCAATCGTATTTATTGAGCACTTACTGTGTGTAGAGCACTTTACTAAGCACTTGGGAAGTACAAGTTGGCAAGTTGTACAAGTTGATATTCCAGTCCAGAGGTCAGACATGGGCCAGGGATTGACGGTGGGACAGGCGAGAACCAGGCACAGTGAGGAGGTTGTGGCAATGGAGAGGAGTGTGCGGGCTGGGGTGTAGAAGGAGAGAAGGGAGGTGAGGTAGGAGTGGGCAGGGTGATGGAGAGCTTTGAAGTCAAATAGTGAGTAGTTTTTGGTTGATACGAAGGTTGATAGTAAACCACTGGAGATTTTTGAGAAGGGGGGTTACATGCCCAGAGCGTTTCTGTAGAAAGATAATCTGGGCAGTGGAGTGAAGTACAGACTGAAGTGGGGAGAGACAGGAGGTTGAATTAGGCAGAACTATTAGGTAGAACTAGTATTTCACTGCAAGCTAAATCCCTTTCCTGTGGACTTTGGATTAGACATCTATGTAAAGGTAAAAGTCCTATCATATTTGCAGTATGATTCGAGGTATTGTTTCATCCTGACTCAAGGGAAAAGAACCACCAAAAACACAAACGCCATTTACTAAAGAGACTGGATTTGCTCAGGAAAGGTTTCCCTGTCAAATTTAGAGTAAATCATGAAATTTGAAAATTCACATGGTACTAGAATATCATGTAACTCCACTCCTCAAAAATCTGCAGTGGTTGCCTCTCAACCTACCAATCAAGCAAAAACTCCCCACTCTTGGCTTCAAGGCTCTCCATCACCCCGCCTGCTCCTACCTCACCTTCTTTCTCTCCTTCTACAGCCCAGCCCGCACCCTCCACACCTCTGCCGCTAACCTCCTCACTGTGACTCGTTCTCACCTGTCCCACAGTTGGCCCCTGGCCCACGTGGCAGGGGGCCCCTGGCACACTTCCCCTGGCCTGGAATGCCCTCCCTCCACAAATCCACCAAGCTAGCTCTCTTCCTCCCTTCAAAGCCCTACTTAGAGCTCACTTCCTCCAGGAGACCTTCCCAGACTGAGCCCCCTTTTTCCTCTCCTCCTCACCATCCTCCCGCCCTACCTCCTTCCCCTCCCCACAGCACTTATATATATTTGTACAGATTTATTACTCTATTTATTTTACTTGTACATATTTACTATTCTATTTATTTTGTTAATGATGTGCATGTAGCTTTAATTCTATTTGTTCTGATGATTTTGACACCTGTCTACATGTTTTGTTTTGTTGTCTGTCTCCCCCTTCTAGACTGTGAGCCCGTTTTTGGGTAGAGACAGTTTCTATATGTTGCCGACTTGTATTTCCTTAGTACTAAGTGCTTAGTACAGTGCTCTGCACACAGTAAGTGCTCAATAAATATGATTGAGTGAATGAATGAATGTGTTATGGGGGAGGTGAGATTAGGAAATGGATAAATTTTCCTTTGGAAAAAAAGATATCTTTATCAGCTGGAGAACTGAACCATTCAAATTCAAATTGGATTAGTGAAAATCCTATATCTAAAAAAGCAGTAGAGATTTGCTTCCATAAATGACCCTTTACTTACACTATGCATCATTTAAGGTAACCTAGTAGTTACAGAAGCTGAATACCGGTATTGTGAGATGGGGACAGGTTATCTGACAGGTTAGCATTTTGATTTAAATTTTAATTGGATTTAGAAGGAATCTTTCTTTTACTTTAGATGTATGGTTCAAAACACTTCTCTCACTTCATTTATTTGCAATAGTACTTCAGAGTTTCATGACTAGGAGACACAATTATTTCAGAAGGGTCATGGCCAGCTAATTTGCTATGTGGCTGATAAATGACCACTTGTGAAATCAGGTCATATGTCCAAAGAGAACTATGTATTCATTTTCACCACCTGGAAGATAATTTTGTTTTACTTAGTTTTGTATGTTTAAAATATCCACAAGGGAAAATAAAACAAGCTATAGAATATCCATTTACCCTTACACAGTAGAAGTTACTCTTATTTTTACTGTAATATGTTGACACATTTACAAGCCGAATGTGCCTATTAAAACTGATTTTAGAGGTTTTACATCTGCTTATTAAACTTTGATAGCATTAGGGAACAGTTAATATTTTATTTTAATGTTAGTGAAACAGTGAAACAGTTAATGTTTAATTTTATTGTAATGTTAGTGAAAACATCAGTGTCTGGTTCAGCAGTACTGCTTTAAAATGTTCATATGAAAGCAGACCACAAATGCAGAAGAGAATTGGTCCTCTTTACTGTGAGTTCCAAACAGCAGGAATACCAGAAACAGGATATAACCTAGTTAGCCTGAACCACTGAACAACTGTTAGTAAGTAGAATAAATCAATCAATCAATGATATCTATTGAGAGCTTACTGGGTGCAGAACATTGTACTGAACACTTGGGAGAGTACAATAAAACAGAGTTAATAGATACATTCCCTGCCCACATTGACTTTACAGTTTAGAGGGAGTCCTCAAATCCCTACTTGTCATGAGGTAACCTCTGTTAAATCCTCTGGAGCTGACTTTTTGACATCTTCTTCCTAAAGAGCAAAACTTCATATAGCCCAAAAACTGCTCATGGAAATAATTAAATCTCTGCATCCAGTCTCTGGACTCCTTTTTCTGAATTCTGTCTTTGCCATTGTGGAGATTTTTGTAATGTATGATGGGTCCTCTAGAGACTTGAATGGATTGAATGCCCAATTTCTAAACCAGGAGTTCAGATCTGAATTATTCCACAAGTCACACCAATTTGTCTAGGCAATCCAGGATCTCTAGAATTTGTAATTTACTATAGTTTTCTATCATGTTTATGTTCAACACATGTTAGATTGTAAACTTCCTGAAGGCAGCATCTTGTAGATTCTTAGACATAAACCCATGTCTACCACTATATGTTGCCAACTTGTACTTCCCAAGCACTTAGTACAGAGCTCTGCACACAGTAAGTGCTCAATAAATATGATTGAACGATTGAATGAACGGGCTTCATAAAAAGTGGTTAACTGATTAATCCTCTAACTGATCTGTTCCTGACTGTCCCTGTTTTGTTGTCTGAAAATTCAGCCTGGAATTGTTTTGGGGTTCTGACAGAGAAGTCTCAAAGTACTAATCAATTAAAGTTGACAGAAATGCTGAAATTGGAAAGTTTCTTTTGTTTCATTGTTGTCAAGCCATCGGAGTACTACATAGCTGACAAAATTGGATTTGAGTAAAGACAAAGCAAGGTCTATGGGGGCTCAGTAGCACTGCCATTAGCCACTGCAGCCTGGAAATATACTCCATCTATTTCCATTTAAGGGAAAAGAAAGCTAGAAAGAGAGCAAGAGCTGAGCTACTGAAGGGAATGAGTCTATAGCTTCCTGCGCATTTCTGTCCTGCAATTTCTAGCTGTGACATGAATTAACTGGAAAAAGTGGCACCCAAAAATATATGAGATTCAAGGTAAAGTTTTCAGAGGATTGATTTGTACTCTCCAATCAACAACCAATAGTATTAGGGCTCCTCAATGTTAAAAGCTTAGGGTGTCCAACCTGATTAACATATCTACCCCAGTGCTTAAAACAATGCTTGACACATAGTAAGTGCTTAAGAAGTACCTTAATAATAATTATTATTATTAACTTATGACATCAGAGAGATCCCATTGTAATCCCTGAATGAGATTTCTCCCAGGGATACTGGCCATTTTGTTCGAGAGGACTTGTTCCTCCTTCCCTTTTGACTCAGGCTGGGCATTTTTAAATTTTTAACCGCCGCCATCACCCTTGTGCTACTACTTTTGCTGCCATGCTTCTCCTTCTGAGGTTGTGCACCGAGCACTTTGTCATATCTTTTTTTCATGGTATTTGCTAAGTGCTTACTATGTGTCAAATGCTGTTCTAAGCACTGGAATAAGTAGAGGTCAATTATGTCACAGTCCTTTTTCTGTATAGTCTAAGTAGGAGGAAGAACAGGTATGTAATCCCCATTTTACAGTTGAGGAAACAAGCACAGAGAACTCAAGCGACTTCTCCAAGATCACTCAGCAAGCGACTGGCAGACTCAGGATTAAAATCTAGATCCTCTGACTCCAGGGTCCACGTATTTTTAATTAGGCTACATTGCTTCTCCTCTCTTACCATCTATAGTCTGCTCTGCTTAAATGTGTCAAGTCATTGGAACCGATGGAATTGTAAAGCTAAGGAGCAGTGGTCTAGTTCTGTTCCCAGATAGACAAAGCCAGGCAAATTGATCATCTTCCAGGCTCTGAATACTGAATAAGCATGAATACATTACTTAGGGATGAGGAAGAGAGGCTCAGCTAAGAGCACCTGAATTAGCATGCCTGTTTTTCCAATCCCAATCCAATATTCCCAGGGCTGTTTACTAGCAGTTAATTTCACACTTTAATTAGGCCACAAGCATAAATAAAATATTAACTTGAGAAAACTCTAATATGTCCCATATTCTGTATCTTATAGTGCTCTACACATATAATACACTTCTCTCAACCTGGAAAACAAAGTGTTTATCAGAAATTACTTGTTTTAGGAGAGTGTACTTTTCCTCAAACTGTGTTGTGTTGTCTTATGCTGTCGAGTTGTCTCCGATCCATAGTGACACCATGGACACATCTCTCCCAGAATGCTCCACCTCATAAAAATCCCCAAAATGAAAAAATAATTTAATTATGGGCTACACCGAACAGCGAACAATGACCGTGGTTTATAATGGAATATTTTTTAGACTTATTTGGCTTTGTAAATTGGAACAGGTGGTGACCACTTAGTAGAGTGTAAGTTGTCTATTAAAATAACTCAGATTGCCAAATCATTCTTCACGAGGAAAGTGTTCACGATCCACTGAGAGACATTGGAAGAATCAGGCCTCTTAAAAAATGATTTTCAGATCAGTTGGATGAGCTGTGAAACAGTAGCAGAGTGAAGGGTTTATGTATTTTAGATTTTAAAGACATGATGCACATGTCATAACAATTGCTATATGGGTAGGGTGAAATGTTGAGAAAATAAAATGTAGTGGAGATTTCCCACTAGTTTTCTCTTGGACATGCTTCCAGACTGATAGAAGGGCAGCATGGCCTAGTAGAGGGAGCATGGTCCTGGAAGTCCAAGGAACTGAATTCTAATCCCAGCTCTGTGCTTGGGAAAGTCACTTAATTGCTCTGTGCCTCAATTTCCTCATCTATAAAATGGGGATTTAATGCCTGTTCTCCCCCCTACTTAGACCGTGAACCCCATGTGGGACAAGGACTGGGTCTGACACGATTTACCTCTATTTACCCGAGCATTTAGAACAGTTCTTGACACCTGGTAAAATATCATAATGATAATAATAATGATGATGATTAAATCATTAAAGGGGCACAATTAATCACAGTAGGAAATATCCTGCCTCTTCTCAGGATTGGGAGTATTAAGTCCAAAATGCTCTCATTTTGGTGCCTCCTGTCTGTCATGTCATAGGTGGCACAGTTTAGACCAAGCAGCATCTATCCACAGTGCTACTTTTTTGGTTTTTTTATGGTATTTCCTAAGCTGGTCCTTGGCCCAGAAGCATCGCTCAACCTGCCTGAGTAGACAGTGAGGGAAAGACAGGCAGTTGGCTGTCCCTACTAGGCCCCAGAATCTACACTGAGTGTGTGAAATACTGAAGAAATGACTGACAAGTAATAATGATATTTGTTACTATAGCACTTACTATGTGTCAAGTACTGTTAAAAGCGCTAGGGTAGATACAAGGTAATCAGGTTGTCCCACGTGGGCCTCACAGTCTTAATCCCCATTTTCCAGATGAGGTAACTGAGGCACCGAAAAGTGAAGTGACTTGCCCAAGGTCACACACCTTACAAGTGGCGGAGTTAGGATTAGAACCCATGTCCTCTGATTCCCAAGCCCGGGCTCTTTCCACTAAGCCACACTGTTTCACGGTGGTTTTGTAACTAACTTTGTTGCATTGTCCTCACCTTCATCTGCCTCCAAATTTGTTTCTTTTCAGGACAGTTCAGAGAGGTGTAGAGGCTTAGGCAGTATAAGTTTTTTCCATTGTAAGAAATGTAAGGAAAATTTATACACAGCCTTATTATATATGGGAGCCCTCTTGTCTTTGTACAGGTTGTGGTAGAGGAAAGGAAGAGAGACTGGGACTGACTGCTTATTTGGGAATGAGAAACAAAATTGATTGAGAGATGGGAGAGGATTGGGTATTAGTATGCCTTATAGGATTATTATAATATTTAAGTTTAATATTTAAATCCCTGCAGGATCGAAGATTTTATTAGGAATACAAAAAGGATACAGTCTCTACTCCAAGGAGCTAATGTGCTCATTTTCAAAGCTTTAAGCATTCCACAAATGTCTCTTCTGCTCTTACCACTGATCTGAGAACGACATCAGCTTCACTCTTTTAGAATTTTCAAGGAAGGGGCTGAACGGTTCCATAGGGGTGCATAGGATACCACTCTTCTCCGACATTCACAAGCAGAGCTCGTCCCAGGGAATGTCAGAGCCTGAGCAAATTAGCCAGTGCAGACATCCCATAAGTCTAAAGGTTTGGGGAAGCTCCAGAGACACATTCTTCTACCTCCCTCAGGAGGTCAAAAGAGGGGATTGAGAGGGGAAGCAGTATGGCCTAATGAAAAGAGCACAGGCCTGAAAATCAGAGTTCCTGGGTTCTAATCCTGACCCCTCCACTTGTCTGCTTTGTGACCTTGAGTAAGTCACTACTTGATTCTCTGTGCCTCATTTATCTCATCTGTAAAATGAAGATTAAGACTGTGAGCCCTATGTGGAAATGGGACTGTGTCCATTCAGATTATCTTGTGTCTACCCAGTATTTAGTAAAGTGCCTGGCATATAGTAAGTGCTTAACAAATACCATTTCAACAAAACAAAACAAAAATCAAAAGGGAATGGGGAAGGAAAGAGAAATTGTCCTTAAACCAGAAAAGTAGGTATTGTGTCATTAAGGGTAGTAGACATAGAGGATTATTAATCATGTGAATATGGGCTCCCATATTGTATGGGGATTGGGGAACTCACTATACCTGAAGTATAACCCTATTCACAGAAGCAAGTTGCATTCTCAGTTCTCAGTGACATAAACCCAGTGAGTTAATGATCTGAGGGTTTGTTGCATCATTCCTACCCCTAAACCTATTTAGTATTGCTGGCTTACATTTGTTTTCCAGCTAAACTATGGGGTTTCCAGGCACTTCTTCTCCTGCTCTTCACCCCTCTCCATTATGAGGGGAGAAAAGTTGATATGTTTCCAATCTTTTATCCTTCTTTTCTGGGCTCTAGCTGTCATTCATACATAAACTTAAACCAGTGCTTGAGGAGGCTGTACAACCAATAGTCAGTCAGTTTTACTTATTGAGTGCTTAATACTACTACTAATAATAATAATAATAATTATGGTATTTGTTAAGTGCTTACTATATGCCAGGAATTGTACTAAGTGCTGGGGTGGATACAAGCAAATCGGGTTGGACACAGTCCCTGTCCCACGTGGTTCTCACAGCCTCAATCCCCAGATTGAGCCGAGATTGTATTAAGGAATAGGGAGAGTATAATATAACAGTAAACAGACACATTTCCAGCTCACAACAAGCCAACAGCTGGTCATGCCCCCTAAAGTTCAAATAAGTGGTCTCATAGTGGATCATCTTCATTTCCAATCAATGACATGTATCCTGCAGATACTTGGACCATTTAGAGATTCTTGTGATTGACACTTTGCTGGCCATTTTTCCCATTATAAATATCATATTAAAGTCATTAGTGTCTTTATAAATCATTTATTACTCTGCTTAAGATCATTTTAGACAATTCTTATTGACATACTCTTTGTATAATAAATATATTTTTCTTTAGCACATTACTAACATTTTCCCAGAAAGAGTACAAATAATACTACCTTACCTTTACTTCAATTTCTTTTTGATCCTTCTCCTTTTCTTTTTTGGAGTTAAGTGCTTTTTGGAAGATGTTCAGTTTTTGAAGGTATCTATATTTGGTTTGGAAAATTATTACTTGAATATGGTGAATGAGATATTCAGGTATAATCAGGAATTCTTCTCCTCAAAGCAAGCATATAACTACTTTGTAATATCTACTGAAGCCAGAAATTTCCCATTATTACCAATAAAAAAGCACAAAAAGAGACTGGTAGAGAAGGAACTATAGAAATGAGTAAAACCTGTAGTAATTCAGATTCAGGCTGTTCGTACAAATAAGAAATCCAGCATAAAGCAATTACCTATGTTTTATTTTCCCTTATCTTCCAAGTCTCTTGAGCAAAAATTCCTTCCTGACCCCATCAGGCATTCATTTTTTCAAGGAAACAAGAGGTTTGTAATAGAATGGAAAACACAAACACATCATTTTGTGGGCATATTTACTTTCTGCCCGAATGGTTTGAATTAGGTCCCTGAGCAGGAATTTTCCAACATCTAGTTTTAGGGTCGCCAGCTTTATTATCATTATTTATATTTTTTTGGTAATTATTAACAATAAGAACAATAATAGCAAATATTGGTGATGGCTGAGTAAGGTTATTAGGGGCAATCAGTGTGGGAGTGGAGTATTTGAGGATGGAGTTAAAAGTCTGAAACAACTGTTGCGGGCAGTGGGCATGGGAATCAATAAGGATGGAGAAGCATCATTGCTAGGCAGAGGAGAGCGCAAGCCATGAGAGGATGAGTTAAAGCAGTTAAAGCAGGAGAGGACAAGTTTGGCTCCATGGCTGGATTTTCACCAGCAACACTCTGCAGCACTTGCACAGGTACAAGAGTGGAGGAAGTGGAGTTATCCAAGGCTGTGGTTGATGGGAGTCAATGGGTTGCGGGGAGGGGAATGAGGTAATTTAGAATAGTATTGAGAGCATGGATTTGTGTCTTAATGTCCTACCACCTAAAGACTGCAAGCTCATTATGGGCACGAAACGCATCTACCAACTCTGCCAAGCACTTACATTGCTCTGTAAGCACATAGTAAGCACATAGTAAATATAACTGATTGATTGATTGAACTGTAGAAGTCCCTAAAAATTCAGTTCTGGGTCCCCTTCTATTTTCCATCTACACCCACTCCCTGGGTGAACCCATCCACTCCCACAGATTCAACTACCATCTTTTCATAAATGACTCTCAGATCTATTTTTCCCACCCTAATTTTTCTCCTTTTCTGGAGTCTCACATTTATTTCTGCCTTCAGAACATTTATACTTGGATGTCTGCCAACAGCTCAAACTTAACGTGTCCAAAACAGACCTCTTCATCTTCCCACCCAAACCCTATTCACCCTCATGACTTTCTCATCACTGAAGGCAACATCACCACCCTCCCTGTCTCAGAAGCCAAGAAGGTCATACTACCAGACCTGATCTTAACACTTTTCCACGAACTGCACAGACTCCCAACCAGGGACACTCCAAAATATGTGGACATACCTCAGAATGCCCAGGTCCACTCAAATTGATGTTGGAGGCAAAGATGCCCTCCTGCCAAGTGGAACCAGGGAGGGCCAAAAAGTGTTGGAGGGTGTAAAAGGGGCCAGAGGACAATAGTCTTTGATCTGTGGGCCAGAGTCCACTGGTCTCTAAAGCAGGTTATGGGTGACCCAGTAAACTGCCTTGTTGTGGACCACTTGTCACATCATTTCATTCTTGGATTGATAATTATACGATCCCCTGTCAGTTGCTGACAGAAGGTGGTTGTTGGCAGCAGTCCTTCCTTCACAAAGTCTCTAGAATCTGTCTTTCCTCTCCATCCAAACTGCTACCATGATGGTCCAAGCATTTGTCATACTCTGCCTATTGCATCAACCACCTTGCTGACCTCCCTGCCTCCAGTCTCTCCCATATTTCACTCTATTGCCCAGATCATACATACCTACAACTCCAAAACTTACAAGATTGTCCAACCATCTCCAACAAGCACAGGATCCTTAACATCAACTTTTAGGACACATAATCAGCCCTACCCTGCTACCTAACCTCACTAATCTACTATAACCCAATCCACACATTTCATTTTGCTCTTTCCAACCTACCTACTTTACCTTAATTTCATCCATCTTACCACTAACCCCTTGATCAAATCCTTTCTAAGTTTGAAACTACCCCCTGCCTAACATCTGCCAGACCACCACTCTACCCACCTTCAGAGCCACACTAAAATCATATCTTCTCTTCATTAAACCATTACCTCCACACCCTATTTACCATCCTTTCTTCACTGCCTATGCAGTTTTGCCTGTACCCCTTAAGCACTTTGATAGTCACCTCAACCCCACAACACTTATGTACCTAACCTTATCCTCTGCTACTTACCCTATCTTATTTTAATGACTGTTGCTGTGCTAAACTGTAAGATCCTCGAGTTCAGAGATTATGTCTACCAATTCTATGTATTGTACTCTTTCAAGCATTTAGTGCAGGAGTCAGGATTTGAACCTGGGTATTCTGATTCCTGGCATGTGTTCTCTCTTAGCTTTGATTTAAGGTTGTCCCTAGCTAAAAGAAGAACTGGAAAAAATATCCTTCAGTCTAAGGATCAAATTGGAAAGGAACCATGGTGAATGTGATTTTTATACTTTACCAAGAGCTTAATAGAGTGCTCTGCACACACAGTAACTGCTCAATAATTCCATTGATCCAATCTATTCCTCCTTTCTCCCTCTTTCTACCTTGGTTCTTTTCAGATACAATCCTTGGTCCAAAATTCTGATAGCCTCATTCCCTTTTCTGTCTTCCTTTCTTAGACCCTGGAGGTAACTAAAAGTAACTAAAATAACTGCTTTGTCTAGTAACCAAGGAGAGCTTTAGTTTCATGTAAGAAAAGCCTGGTAATTCATCATTATCAGTCAATAGTATTTATCAAGCACTTACTGTGTGCAGAGCACTGTACTAAGTGCTCGGGGAAGTACACTATAACAGAGTTGGTGCATCCATTCCCTGCCCACAATGAGCTTACAGAAAGACATTAATACCAATAAATACATTACAGATATGTACATAAGTGTTCTGGGGCTGAAGTAGGAATGAATAGAGGTTTCAAATCCAAGTTCAAGGGCAATGCAGAAGGAAATGGGAAAAGAAGAAGAGGGCTTAATTTGGGAAGGCCTCTTGAAGAAGCTGTGCTTTTAATAAGACTTTGAAGGTGGGGAAAGGGATCATCAGCGCTTAGAACAGTGCTCAGCGCTTTGAACAGTGCTCTGCATACAGTAAGCGCTTAATAAATGCCATTATTATTATTATCTGTCAGATATGAAGAGGAAAGGCATACCAGGTCAGAAGCGGGTTGTTGACAGGGTTTGGTGGCAAGATAGACAAGATCGAGGTACAGTGAGTAGGTTGGCGTTAGAGGAGTGATGTATGTGGGCTGGGTTATAGAAGAAAAGCAGTGAGGTAAGGTAGAAAGAGGCAAGGCAATTGAGTGCTTTAAACCCAATGGTAAGGAGTTTGTGTTTGATGCAGAGGTCAATGGGCAGGCACTGGAGGTTTTTGAGGACTGAATTTTGGTTAGAAAAATTGACTAGGCAGAAGAGTGAAGTATGGACTGGAGTGGGGAGAGACAGGAGGCAGGGAAGTCAGCCAGAAGGCTGACACAGTAATAATAATAATTATCATATTTGTTAAGCACTTACTATATGCCAGACACACTATTCTAAGCACTGGGTTGGGTACAAGTAAATCAGGGTGGACACAGTCCATGTCCCACATAGGGCTCATAGTATCAATCCCCATTTTACAGATGAGAGAACTGAGGCCCAGAGAAGTGAAGTGACTTGCCCAAGGTTACACAGCAGACAAGAGGTGGAACAGGGATTAAAACCCGATTCCCAGACCCTTTCTGACTCCCAAGCCCATGCCGCTTCCCAGTAATCAAGGTGGGATAAGATAAATGTTTGGTTTAACATGGTAGTAGTTTGGACGGAGAGAAAAGGACAGATTTTAGTGATGTTGTGATGGTTGAACTGACAGGATTTAGTGACAGACTGAATATGTGGATTGAATGAGAGATAAATTGAGAATAACACCAACGTTATGGGCTTGAAAGACAGGGAGAATGGTGGTACAGTCCAAAGTGATGGGGAAGTCAGGGAAGACAGGGTTTGGGTGGGAAGATGAGGAGTTCTGTTTTTATCATCATCATCATTATCATCATCAGTGATATTTCTTGAGGACTTACTGTGAGCAGAGAATTGTACTAAGAGGGAGCATAGCCTAGTGGAAATCACACGAATTTGGAAGTCAGTAAGAGGACCTTTATATGCTGTGTTATCTTGGGTAAGTCAATTAACTTCTCTGTGACTCAGTGTCCTCATTTGTAAAATGGGAATGGCTGTTTACCTTCCTACTTAGATTCTCAGCCCCATGTGGGACAGAGATGGTAACTGATCTGATTATCTTGTATCTATCCCAGCGCTTAGCATAGTGCTTGGAACATTGTAAGAGCTAAACTAATGTTATTATTTTTACTATAATTATCATTACTATTACTGTTTGGAGGAGTGCAGTAAAGTTAGTAGAAAACAATCCCTTCCCTCAAGGAGTATGCAATCTAGATGTAATTCTTAACAATTATTGCATTGCTTACTTGGGAGTTGGCAAAAATATTAATGGGAAATCTTTCTCTGTAATAAGCAGACCAGTTCAAACAATGAGCTCAGACCTCCTCCAGCCTAAAGTGTTGTAAATAAAGTACTTTGGGAAGAAAGAGGAGTTACTTTTCCTTTCTGAAAGGCAGTGATTAATGCATTGATAAAATATTTGCATAATGAAGGTGGCAGTGCAGTAAATGCTCAACTTGTGTGATAGAAGAATCAATACTTAGCCCAAAATGTCCATTTTACTTCCAGAGAGCCACTTTACTTCTTGGTAAAACTGGATTCACTATGTTTTGCTGAAAATCTGGCTGAGGAAGTAGAATTCTGCTGTTAGGGGACCTTTGCTCCTTTTGAAGCAAAATAGTTCCTTTCTAACTCAAAGAGATGTGCCCCAGTAAAGATGCAGTCAAGTGGTTCATAAATTGACTTTCATGGTGTTCCATTTGAACTTCCATCCATCATAATGCTGGAGAAAAGTGATAGCATTACACTTTACAGAAAGACGATACATTAGGAAAGCACAATTGCCATATGGCAATTAATCCAGTTTTGCCACTGGATAGATGGCTCAACAGCGTAAGACAAGACAAAAGACACAAGGCAGCATAACTGTGGCTGAATGGACCTTTTTCTAGTCTGGACTCTTCTTCCTGAGGAATCAGTGATGGCCATCCCTCCTGTGTAAGGGAAAGTAGGCACTCAAAAGGAGAATAAGACCAGTCAAGCCACCTTCCAGCAGCAATTATGCTGGTTAGGAGGATCACTTTTGGCTCCTTAAGACTCATAGATACTACAGAATTATCTGGAAAATTCAGAGAAAAAATATATGGCCTTGAAATATTAAAGTCAGAATGTATTTGGGTTCTGAACTAGCTGTATAAATCACCTGAGTAGGCCTAACTAATGGATTGCATAGGAAATTCACCTTTGGGAGTCTCTAAAGCAAAGACAGTGTTGAAACTCAAGACCATTTAAATTGGTGCTTTATTCAGTGTTGTATAAACAGCGGCTTGTGTAGCAATAGAGAAAAATGTCAAAATGAACGGGAACAGAGAACAAAAACACAATAAAAATGGAAATTAAAAAAACAGGATTAGGTCCATTTTATAAATGCAGAGCCTGGGTCCCTTCAGTCCCACGAGTTAATACTGGAGTAAGGCAGTAAGACCCTTCAATTATTCATGGATGCACATCAGCAGCAAGCAATTATTGCTTTTGGTTGTTGGGAGGCAGTTGGCATCAAACACTGAACCAGATGTCTCTTTCTAAAAAAATCTATATTACTTTGACAAGACATTCACACCTATTCCTAATTACCTCCCCATAGTATCCAAGCTGCTTAACCTGAGTATATTTTGATTTAGGAGTTATCCTGGAAGACTAGGAAGTGAATGGTATTGTATCTTGGAATGGGATCCTGAACCTCTTTGTTTAACCATTTCTGCATTTGCTCTTAATTTTATCGCATTGACTAAGCCAGTGAGTTCTCATAGGGAATATTACTATTTCTCAAATCCTGATGTACAGGATTAAGGACATCACCTTTGAAGTCTATCCATATCTCACATCTACACCCAATAATAGTTTAGTGGTTGACGGAATTAGGATTAAAACAAACTCTTGGAAGAGTAATAATAATAATAATAATAATAATGGCATTTATTAAGTGCTGACTATGTGCAAAGCACTGTTCTAAACTCTGGGTGGAGAACTGAGTATATATCAACTGTTCAACTGTGAGAGTGAAAAAAACAAAATAAATGTAGGATTCTTCAGTAACTAGGCTATTTGACATGCGTCAACTTTGCTGTGCATTCCTAAGGGATTTGCAACACAGATTTAGTTGCAAATCTGTGGAACCTTGATTATTTCTTTTCCCTCTGTTCTTTGTTTTGCTGTTGGTTGTACATTCAGTAAATGCCTTTAAAAGGACAAAACTGAAATAGTGACTTCAATAACACTTTTGGTCTATTAGCAAATAAAGTATTGAGAGCAGCTATGGGAAGATAAAATAAGATTCACCTAAATTAATTTATACATGAGCAGGGAAATAATTGGAGCTAAGTGAATAATTGAAGTAGTTATCCATGTAATTTAAGCTATAACAACAACAGCAACAACAACGTCTAATAAGTACAGTGCTAAGCGCTTAGTACAGTGCTCTGCACACAGTAAGCACTCAATAAATACGATTGAATAAAAAGTCTTGTCCTACTTATCCAGTTTAATTGATTCAATTCTCCAATTCATTTTGCTGGTGTAAATCAGATTGGGTCTTTTAAGATTGCATTTACTCCTGTTAATTCCCATAAACTGTACTTAAGGTCAAAAAATTCTCTCTGACATTCAGGTACCCAATTATTTCAAACATAAGGGGTGATCAAGCCTGGTGAATACCTTTTGGGCACAAAAGGTACAGATTCAAGTGCATAGATGAAGCCCAAGAGAGAGGGAGTCAGAGAAAAGAGGGTTTAATTGGGGAAGACCTCTTGGTGAAGATGTGAGTTTAATAAAACTTGAAAGGCAGGGAGTGGGATGGTCCGATATATTTGGAGGGGAGGAAATTCCAGGCCCAAGGGAGGATGTGGGAAGGGGATCAGCTGTGAGATAGACAAGATTGGGCACATTGTGAGTATGCTGATGCTAGAGGAGTGAAGAGTGTGGCCTGGGCCATAAGAGATCAGTGAGTTGAGGTAGGAGGGGGCGAACTGATTGAGTGCTGTCCAGTCTATGTAAGGAGTTTATTTTTGCTGCAGAGGTGGATGGGCAACCTCTGGAGGTTCTTGAGTAGTGGGCAGATGTGGACTGAACAGTTTTTTAGATTTTTTTTTCTGTCAACAACAATAGCCATTCAACAGTGGATCTGTTCTACATTGTTCTGTGTTTGGTCTATATCGGATATAGACAACAGATATTGGTGAGACTAGGAATGAGAATCCCTGTAAACAAATTCAGAGGACGAGAGAAGCTTTGAATGGAATACTCCCTCTGTGGGTTAATTGAAACTTTGAAGTAGGCATTTAGATACTATTCTGATATTACGGTACACCCTCTATTTAAATATGTACAGACCTTCATTAAAATTCATTTAACACCTTCAGTAAATGCAGGATTCTGGTTAAGGTTATTTAAAATGTTTATCTTTTTAACAATAGTGTTGCAAATAAAATTTTCAGCAAATGCTGTTAGAACTATTTTAGAAAAATGTCACTTCGGCATCTGGGATAAGTGGCTGCTTTTCATTAAGAGAGTTGAAGATTATTCTGGAGGCTCAATAAACTGCCAAGATGCCCTCTCTTTCCTTTTCTTCCTAACAGATTTTTGAACCATAACAAGATGGCACCTGCTGTGTTAACAGCAAGAGATAGAAATTTAGTTCTTCCTATAAAATCCATTGTCATCATGAATGTGTGAGGGAAGGTCAATTTTGTCTCGTAGAGCCCCAGTTCAAATAGTTAGCTAACGTGGAATAAAGAGGCTAATTAAAAAAATCAATATCCCTTTGGTGAGGCTCCTCTATGCATATGTCAGCAGAATACAATATTTGATTAAAAATGTACTTTTTCCTCTAGCTACCTGTTTAATATTAAATTGAAACTGGCAGTGAAAAAGTAATAACTATCGCTTTAATTCCCAACTCTCACTATCTTAACTTGCCATTAGAGGCAGGGTAAAGCATTCACCTAGAATGGATTGTTTATTTTAGATGTTTATTTTGGTGACTGTACTTCTTGATGCATTTGACTTTAAATTTGACCTTTACACCTTTTAGTATTTATCAGGAATGAAAATAGTAACTGAACTACTGTATATATAATTCTCTTCGTTGTTTAGGTGAGACAGGCTTAATACTGGGTCCAGAGACCTGTTTGGAATAAGATCCAAGTGACTAAAAAAGTATTAATTGCCCTTAGCTGTAGTGTATACACTTCATTATTCAATTCTCAAAGTGATTTTTGTCAACAGTAATTGTGCTGTACTTTCCAAATGCTTAGCACATGGTTTCTGCTCAATAAATTGATTGATTAAAAATAGTAAGCCAAAGATATTTATGCCAATAGCATTTAGATAAGAAGTCTTCTGAAAATTTAAATTACAGAAGACGTGTGCTAATTTATTCCAGCAAATATCTGTTATGAGTCATCAAATTGGATGGATTAGTGAAAATGATAAAATTAAATTAAAAAGTGAAGGACACTGAACCAAAACATAACATGAGAAATTAGTCAAAGTAGCACATTCAGCAGTGCCTTAATGTGTGTTTTTTCTGTTGGATGAGGGTCTGGGTCAGGTCAGAAATCTCAGGCCCAGTCCACCCCAGTCTAAGCAATTCAGCCTGCACTGAGATATAACACTGTCAAGCCCACAAGTCAATGAGCCTAAACTCATATCTCGGGGCTGGTGCTCTGAAATGGCTGTATGGGCAGTTGTAATTATAGGCTCTAGTCTTAGTGAGTGCACAGAAGTGTCCACATAAATATGATTTTTCGTGCGTGTGCTGTGTGGAGGTAGAGCAGTATTACCTGTTCCAGTCCAGGCTCCATCCATTCCCCGCCTTGTCTTGTCTTGTCTTATGCTGTCAAGCGACGCCATGGACCCATCTCTCCCAGAAAGCCCCACCTCCATCTGCAATCCTGCTGGTAGTGTATCCATAGAGTTTTCGTGGTAAAAATATGAAAGTGGTTTACCATTGTCTCCTTCCACAGAATAAACTTGAGTCTCCATCCTCAACCCTGTCCCATGCCGCCGCTGCCCAGCACAGGTGAATTTTGACTTGTAGCAGATTGCCTTCCACTTGCTAGCCACTGCCCAAGCTAGGAATGGAATGGACATAATAATAATAATAATAATAATAATAATAATAATAATAATGATAATAATAATAGCATTTGTTAAGCGCTTACTATGTGCAGAGCACTGTTCTAAGCACTGGGGGGATACAAGGTGATCAAGTTGTCCCATGTGGGGCTCACAGTTTTAATCCCCATTTTACAGATGAGGTAACTGAGACTCAGAGAAGTTAAGTGACTTTCCCAAAGTCACACAGCAGACATGTGGTGGAGTCGGGATTAGAACCCATGACCTCTGACTCCAAAGCCCATGCTCTTTCCACTGAGCCATGCTGCTTCTCTAACGCCTCTGCTTGACTCTCCATCCCATAGTCGAAATTGGTAGAGTACTGGAAACTCTCCAGGTGTGACCCTGAGAGGTGAATCCCAGCCTACATTTTCTATTAATAATAATAATAATAATAATAATAATGGTACTTGTTAAGCACTTACTATGTGCCAAGCACTGTTCTAAATTCTAGGGTAGATACAGTTTAATCTGGTTGGACACAGTCCATGTCCCACGTGGGGCTCACACTCTTATCCCCATATTCCAGATGAGGAAACTGAGGCACAGAGAAGCTAACTGACTTACCTAGAGTCACACAGCAGACAAGTGGCAGAGCCGAGATTAGAATACAGGTCCTTCTGACTCCAAGGCCCATGCTCTATCCACTAAGCCAGGCTGCTTCTTTAGACAGCACAGGGTTTCCCACCAGATTGTAAACTCCTTGAGGGCAGAACTGCGTCCACCATGAGAAGTAGTTTGGCCTAGTGGAAAAGTCATGAGCCTGGAAGTCAGAGGACCTGGGTTCTAATCCTGGCTCTGCTAGTTGCCTGTTATATGACCTTGGACAAGTCACTTTACGTCTCTGTGCTCCAGTTGCTTCATCTATAAAATGGAGATTCAATACCTTTTTCCTTCCGCTTAGACTGTGAGCCCCATGTGGGACGGGGATTATGTCCAACTTGGCTTTATCCATTATTTAGAATAGTGCTTCGTTAATAGTGCTTAACAGATACCTCAATTATTACTATTATTATTTCAACTTTAATATACTCTCCCAGCACTTAGTACAGTCCTCTTTATACAGTTAGCACTCAATATTCCTTTACGCCCTCCCCACCAAAGGTTCACCTTGCCATTAGTGAGAATAATCTTCTAGTCTAACATTCATTAGCATCAGCTGTGAATCAACTGCACTAAACCATCAAAATAATCTATTTGATAGGAATTCCTTAGATTTTTTTTGCCTTTTATCCTGTATTTCTTAAAACTCTACAAGATGGCAGGCATTATCAGCTGGAGAGGACTGCCATTATCTGAATTATTCAGCCAACACTAAAACTATTCCTCAACTAGCCCTCCTATCTCCCAGCCCTAGTTTCATAATTTGAAAGAAATAAAATAGTCTAAGCTTGGTGAAGAATCAAAAAGTTCAGAATACTAACCCTACACATTTAAGAGTTCTATCCATGAATAAAGAGACCAAGTGAGGACAGTATTACTGTCTATTTAAATGTGTTAAGGTGCCTAGTGTAGAATACTTTAATGATGAGCATAAATATAGCTATGATGGTAAATAGTTCTGTCAAATGACTGTTCTGTCCTATTTGAATGGGAGAACATTATCTGATGTGACTGTTGATAAAATCACTTTTAAAAATGGCATCCTCTAGCTGGCGAGACTGTGAAAAATATATAATTAGTGAAGCTGTGACATCTCATGTTTTGGTTTCTTGTTTTCCTTCTCAGTCCCCTATTCCATCATCATCTCCATCTTTACTTACAATTTCCCCAGAGCCAACATTTCCCCTCTTCACCATTCATCCGTGAGTGAACAGCAGAGACTATATAGATCCATCAGTTTCTCTTTCTGAACTGTTTGTCCTCAAACAATAGCATTTCTTGGCAGTTTTTCACTCAGATTTGCATCTCCTGCAAACAATACTTTAATTAAGGGTGCATCAGGAAATGTTGGCAACCAAAAGAAAATTATTGCCCTCCCCATCCTTATTAAGTAATTCACAACTCAGATGAATCACTGGAGCTTTTGAATTGAGCTATTTCCCTCCCAAAATTCCAGCTAAATTAGAGATGTTTTCTTTCTCATTAATTTTGAGGGTCCTATTTTGGCATGTAAGTGGCAGAGATGATTTCCTTCAGAAGTAGGGAAACTACCATTTTATAAGCATATACTGTTCTGGCATTTACACTAATGCAACACCAAAAATGAACATGGCATTGTCATAAGAACTATAATTCCGCATTTTCTTCACATTTAACTCAACCAAACTTTCCCAGCAAGTATTCACCTTTTTAGCTTTCTGATAATTAGCAAGTATTCATCCTGAAATGGAGGCTTTTCTCCCAAATGCTTATGACTTTTAAATGTTAAATATTCCTTCAAAATTGCAAGGGTGCTTTACTCCTTGCAGAAGACCTATACACTATTGACACCGTTCTACTTTCTACCATGAAAAAGCTTCATATTTCATCACTGTGCATTGCCTCAAAATCTGCGTTCAAAAACTGTGAACCCTATGTGATGCAGGGACTACATCCAACCTGATTATCTTGTATCTACCCCAACCAAGTCCCTAGCACATAGTAAGAGCTTAAAAAATTCAAAATATATATATTTTGACTAGTGGATGTGATTCAGCTTGGAGAGCTTCTGGGAGAATTTTTGTGGGAGAATTAAGTGCTTCAGAAGAGACAATCTTGTCAGAATACGTAACAATCACAGTTTTGTAATAAGGAGGTTTGATCTTTACTAACATAAAAGGAGTATATTTTTAAATTTGGGGAGAGATATTGAACTTTCTCCTTCCTTCAGGTAAATGCACCAGATGCCTAGCCAAAAACTGAACTGTGTTTTTTTCCTCCTTGGGAAAGTTTAACTTTGTTTATGCCTTTGAAAGTGTCAATAGATATTATTATGTCCTGTGAGTGGTAACAACACACTGGTTCTAGCATGGTAATACTTGCCCTATTTTTGAGTTAACACGAGTTCTCCATTTTCCAACTAGTCCATGGACATTGCAGAATTCCAGTAAGATTGCAGCTGTCATTTGTCCTGCCCCAACTTTTTTTCCAATCTGCCTTGAAAACTCTAGTCAAAAAAGATTAGTGATTTTGAACTATACTTGAGAGTGACCAACTCCGAGGGGAAAAGGCAGGAATTCTGAAGACAAAGGAGAATTGTATTTCTGTCTTTGTGACCTTGTTGTATTGATGAATGTCTAAGCCAAGAGAAGCATGGCCTTCAGTTTTCCTTGACGGATCAAGCAAAGTTGACAATACCTATTATTCTCTGTCAAGCATTTTACATCCCACTAAGAGAACAAGAATACCTATTTTCAACATTGCCCTTTATTTTCAAGATATTTGGGGTTTGGATTTCTTCTCAAATATATGTCAATGTTTGATAGCAAGATTTATACGGGCAAAGCAGGTAAAAGCCCTCCAGTCTTCAAAGAGGCAGAACTGAAAACATTAGAAAGAACATTCAATCTAATTAAAATCCAATGAGCAAGAATACACTAGGGGTCCTTCTTTGCTGACTCTGCTCATCTTCAGCTTCGAAATAGGTTTCTGCCAAGTGAAACGAAGCAGAAACTTGAATTCAAATAAGACCCCAAAATCCTGGCTGGAGGGAGCAGCAACCTGAATGGCTATTTTTGTAATTAGTCATGAATTTCTGCTTTGCTTTTGCTTTAGTTTCATATAGTAATGACATGATGGTGCATTATTTGGTCTAGAAAATCTGTATATTTTAATAATACTACCTAATGGAGTCTTTAAAAACCAGTAATCCATGATGATGAGTGTTTTAGGGGACACTAACGGAGATTAACATGCATAAAATGTATGAAGAACATTCATAACACTAAAAAAATGAATTTCATATTAATTACCTAAAAGTGATTGAAAGTGACATAGTCTGGCCCTTCATTATGAACAACTCACCGCAAACTCTTTGGCTGTCTAATAAGAGGTCGTTTTAGCCTATTTGCCCTGAACTACAGTGCTTCTGGTACTTGCTTTTGTAACTTTATGTATAATTAATAATTTTGTGCCATTTAAACTCAAAATATTTGGTAAAGATTTACTGACACTCAGTTTCATAATTACAGCCCATAATATATGAACAGTCCAGGACATAATTTTACATAGTAATAGGAGTGGCTGTAGAACTAGTGATAGTACTTGTTAAACACATACTCTGTGCAAATAACTGCACTAAGCACCGGGAAATAAATGAGACATATGAACAGTCCATAGAATCACAGCCTCAGAGTTGAGCAGGCCACGATGGCAGTGCCTGAATCTTTCCCAGGCTTAGGCAGGGTCTGATGGAAGTCTGGGTGGCATCATGGAGTTTGGGGACATCTTTTCTGTGAAGTAGGCCAACATTCCGGTATTAGGAGACCAGCTGTGGGCTTTTCCTGTTGCCAAAGGAACAGGAAAAACAGGAATGTTTTCAGAGGGAACATGGAGTGTATCCCGTGGCAACTGCTCCACTTTTATCACAGCCCTGCCACAATTATATAATACAATGTATCTGTTATTAGAATAGCCAACATAATACTGTTTTGTACTAACAGCACTATAGTGCTGACTAAATTTTAACTTGGGACAACTGTGCCCCTGGGTCTTTATCTACTGAACCTGTGCCTCACCCCTTCCTCATTCCCATAGTATTATTTTTAGCCCCTAAGTAAACTACCTTGAATTTGTCCCAGTTGAATTTCATCCTATTTTTGTAAGACCGCTTATACAATTGGTTCAGATTTCTGAATTTTATTCCTGTTTTTCAAGATGTTAGTGGCACTGCTCCAGTTAGGTGTGGGTTTCCTCTATTAATTTCCCAAGGACACTGATAACCATAGAGGCACGCTTGTTATATCTGCTCTCCCCAACCAAGCCTATAGGCAACTTAGAGTCTAGAGTAAGTAGGAAGCATATAATAATGATAATAATAATAATAATTTTTGTCTGTAATAGTTATGAAAGTCTTGGGTATAAAAGTGGCTTTCAGCATTTGATAATAATAATGTATCATAAGATATGATATAAGATATAAGATGAGAGAGAGAGAGAGACAGAAAGTGTACTGCTCTTCAGGTTTAAAGATGTAACTACTAATGGTGAGATATCATCATTGTGTGAGAGGGAAATCGATGAAATCAGTGTGGAAATGACAATCCCTTCCACATCATGTGCATGAAAAGACTGCATTTTCCTGCATTGTTGTAGTGGCTGGAGGTGCTATTATTGCTCTGTCTTGGTAGCATGTATTTCCCAAATGATTGCACTCTAGACACCCCATTTCTGATTGTTCTGGGCCAGACAGGCCTGAGTTTTTATAGCTGTTTTCCATCTCACCACTCACATACCACATTTTTGAGGTTCTGCTTCATTTTGTCTTTAAAGTGTTTCTTCTACCCTCCTCATAGGATTTCTCTATTTCAGCTCACCACAGAGCAAATGTTTGGGTATCCCACTGTCTTTTTTTTTTTTTGGTCACCTATTTTGACCAGTGAGAATGTGTTGTGACAAGTTTCGATGTCGGTGGTCCAAGTTTGAGGAGACTTAAAAAGGGAGGAAGTTGTCAACAAGCTATCAAGGTTCAGACCAAACTGAAGGTATTTAGGACAATTGTGGTATCCAACCTTCTTTACAATGTCCAAACTTGGAAACCTTACCATAGAAACTACCTTCATTTTCTCAAGTAGTTTCATCAACACCATCTATATGCAATACATAACAGTTAGCAAGGTTCAATCTCAACCAGGGTATGCATGCTTTCACCAAAGGTAGGGTAAGAGTAGGAGGGGTATGTTTTCAGTTTGCCCCAGGATCTGGGCTAAACAGGGCTCTGCACTCCCTAAGCCAGTCAGTTAGTAAATCATATTTATTGAGTGCTTACTCTATGCAGAACACAGCACTTAGCACTTGGGAGGGTACAATATAACAATAAACAGACACAGCCCCTTCCCACAACAATCTTACAGTCTAGAGGGGTAGACAGATGTAATACTCACACTGGGCAGGTCATCTATGGAGGGGATGGGTTAGGAAGTTACAGAGGCCAGATGCGACATCACAAAGTCCTGACAATGCACTCCCATAGCAGAATTTATTCTCATATAGAACCAACTGGTTGCCCAGAGCATTCAAAAAATCAGAAAAGTTAATGAATCAGCAGCTATTCACACCTTTTTCCAGCAAATGCCATCTCAGAGAAGAAAGAACATATTTGATAATTGCCCTGAGACCATGGGGATGATCATGAAAATAATAGTGATGATGATGGTGAATATTATTGTGGTGATTGTGCTGGTGCTAATGATGATGATATTCTAAAGTGGATTTTAATTCGTTAGGGCAGAATGGACAGACTTTATGCAGGACATCCACTCACTGCAAACTCTGATGATAGTCTGATACATGAAATTTGCCCATTGAACTCCAATGAGTTAGTCCATCCCTGATGTCCACTCTGATTTGGACATTTAAAGATGGAAATAGCAGGAGACTTGTCCTGGGACCAGGAAGCCCAGTTCTAGAAAGATTGGTTAGTCTTTTTTTTTTTTTTTAAAGGGAAAATGCCATGGAAGCCTAATGTGATCATTAAATAATATCAGGCTCCAAAATCCAAAAAATTACAGACCCATAGTTCTTGTAAATTAACTTGGAGCCCTCTATATGGATCCAGTATGCTTCTCCTGTGCTGTGAGTGCTAATGAGTACAAACCCTGAGTTTCCTAAGCAACGTCTCATTTCATGAAGTTTAAGTGAGAAACTGTTATATGTTTGAACAAATTGCATTTCTAAAATGTACACATACAAGATAAGCAATTTAATGTGTTTCCTTTCTCTTGACATGAAACATAAAATGACTATCAAAACATACCTCTAAGAGAGCTGAGGTGTTTGGTTTGTTAAAGCCTCCACTAAATAATTACCCAAATATTGGAAGCCAACATGATGTTCATGTCTCAACTATTTGAATATTTTGTGTGAAAACTCATTTTGAAACAAACGAATGTTTTTTAGCTTGAGTAAACTTTGTCAGTGGTTCATATACCACTGACCATATTTTGCATATCTTATTTGTTCTTTTCACCTGCTTCCCTTTTAATATCTTGGGCTATCTTAAACACCACAGCCACAGAATCCTTATTTACGTTTATGCACTTTGTAAGCATTTCCCTTTTTATTTGTAATTAGTTTTCCACTAAAGGTATCATTTACTCACCACTGGACAAGAAAATGGAAAAACAAAGGGGCAACAAAACAGAAAAATTGAGATTACAATTAACAGAAGAGAAAATGTGAGAAAGCTGAATACAATAAAAGGGATGACAAAACAGTGAAGGAAGAGAAAGGAATAAATGAGAACATTGACAAAAAGGAATAGAATAATGAGAAACACAAAATGGCAAAAAATCAATAATCCTCATTTTCTCATAGCCACATTCATTTCATATCCACATTTTCCCATCCAATATTTCATTTATCAATGTCAGTCTTCCCATTGTCTCATTACAAATGGGAATAATGATAAGTAGAATGAACAAAGCAATCAGAAAAGCAGAACACTTCTACTTTCCATTTTCTTAATCTTTGTTGTTTCTTTTTTATTCCCTTATTCATGCTTTCCTTCCACTTTTACATTTTCTGTCCACTTTGGAAATGAAGCTGAATGGAAAAATGACCAAGTGAAAAAAAACAGTGTGTTCAGAACAAGTGAGGAAGTGAAAGAATGGTAAAAACCAAGGGAAATGGAGTCAAGAATGAAGAGGGCATGAGACAATACCAAGTGGAAGTAGGAAATGAACAAGAATAAGAGGAAACTCAAAACAAGGAGAAAGAAAATACATAAATTGAGATGCTGCTCAGAATGAATACAGGGAAAGGGATTGGGATGCCATAAGGATTATGAAGACTGTGTCTTCTTCCCAAGCATTTAGTGCTTTGCACTCAATAAATTCTCAAACTACTACTTCTGAACATAAAATGATCAAAGTTTACAAAGTTCAGAAATATGAGCATAACTGGAGCAATCGGTGTGGCTAGAAAGAACTTCCTGGAGCTAATGAGAAGCAGTGTGGCTTAGTAGAAAGAGCATGGGCTTGGGCGTCAAATGATATGGGTTCTAATCCTGATGCTGCCAATTGTGTGCTGTGTGACCTTGGGCAAACCACTTAACTTCTCTGTGCCTCAGTTGCCTCATCTGTAAAATGGGATTTAAGACTGTCCCTGTCCCCATGAGGGACAACCTGATTATCCCATTGCTTAGAACAGTGGTTTGGCACATAGTAAATGCTTAACAAATAGCATAATTATTAATTATTATTAATTATTAATGATTTAGCAAAGCTTTGAAGGAGGGAAAGTACAAAGCTTGGTAAAATGTAATGGGTGAGACCACAAATTCAGCAAGTGGTGGGTACAAAAGACAGAGAAATGAGCCTTGTTAAGTGCTTTCTATCTGCATTGAACTAAGAGCCGGGATAGGTGCAAGATAATCAGGTTGGACATAGTACCTGTCCCACTCGGGATTTACAGTCTTAATCCCCATTTTATAGATGAGGTAACTGAAGCACGGAGAAGTTAAGTGACTTGCTCAAGGTCACACAGCGGTCAGTGGTGGAGCCAGGATTAGAGCTCAGGTCCTCTGTCTCCCAGTCAGTGCTCTTGCCACACTAGACTATCCTGCTTTTCCTTCTGATATTGCACCTGCATGGCAGGCACCTTGGGAAGGTGTGATTTTGGGTGCTATCTTCATAAGCAGCATTGCTCAGTGGAAAGAGTTAGAGCTTTGGAGTCAGAGTCATGGGTTCAAATCCCAGCTCCACCAACTGTCAGCTGTGTGACTTTGGGTAAGTCACTTCATTTCTCTGGGCCTCAGTTACCTCATCTATAAAATGGGGATGAAGACTTTGAGCCCCCCTTGGGACAACCTGATCATCTTGTAACCTCTCCAGTGCTCAGAACAGTGCTTTGCATGTAGTAAGCACTTAATAAATGCCATTATTATTATTATACTGCACATGGTGGCTTTTCTGGGAGGGTCTCAATGGGTGGCAGGGCAGCCCCAGTTCAGCCTAGGGCACAGGGCTGAGGCTCCTAAGACTCCTATGTGAATCAAGCACTGTGCTCCAGACCAATCATTTACTTTTCCCTTTCTGGGGCCACTGCTTACTAGATTCTCACTGCATCCAAACACTCCTGGGCCTTCACATTGTATGCTCACTACTCTAATATGGCCAGAGCTGATCGAAGTCCAGAGCAGTAAGAGTGTGAATTAGAAAAAAGAGAGAGATGTATGGGTCCTATGAGAGATGTTTGGGCTTCCCTTAGCCATGGGAGGTCCTTTTTTTCCCAATGACTAAAGAGAGCCTGGATGTTTAAGGATGCTGGGGATGAAGCAGTTCTCTAAGACTGACTCACTAGCTCTCCTGAGACAGACATTTCTTCTGCACTTGAAAGCATTCAGTGATGGGAACTCTGCTGGCTTCTTTGTTTCGCACCATCATATCTTAATATAAAGGAAGGTTTATTCTAAAAATGTGGTCCTTCTGGAGCACAGGAGATATAGCCCACCTGCACCAGCCTTTCAAGGAAGGAGGCAAGGGGAAATTCCCTGCATGCTTAGTTGGGGCATTATGAATGTCTTTCCAAACTCAAAATGGGAAACACAGGCAACATTTTCCATAGGTAATAGTATTAGTATTGATTTGGCACCTACTGTGTGCAGAGCACTAAGCCCTGGGGAAAAAAATAAACCCTAAATAAGTGGAACTATGGACTATGTAAGCTTCTAAAAATTTCAGACTGTCATATCCTGTAACTTTATGCCACACTTGTGGATATACTTACTACAGTGATAGCATTGTTTCTATGGTAACGCATGTCCTTGAGTGGAGTAAAGCCAGAAAGGCTAAAAAAGCAAAAGCCCTAGAACAAGTGTGAAATGGTTACAAAACAGCCTTCAGTGTATGGGAGTGGTGTGGGAGAAGGGGTTAGCTCATCATTCAAGAGCAGCAAGATGTACCTGTCCTTTAGGTCATCGTCCACCTGGATGGATCAATTAATCAATCAATAGTATTCACTGAGCGCTATGTCAGAGCACTGTACTAAATACTTGGGAGAGTACATTTCAACAGAATGAGCAGACACAAACCCTGCTGATAACGAGCTTTACAATCTATATGGAGAGATAGACTTTAATGTGATTAAATAATTTATAGCATTCAATTTAAAGATATGTACGTAAGCACTGTGGGGTTGGGGGGGAGGTGAATATCAATTGTCTAGAGATCAAAGATTCAAGTATATAGATGAGGCAGAAGAGAGAGCAAGCTGCTGAAAAGAGGACTTAATCAGGGAGGGCCTCCAGTAGATGTGACCTTAATAACTCTTTGAAGATGGAGAGAGTGGTGATCTGGTGAATATGGAGTGGAAGGGAGTTCCAGGCTAGGGGAAGGATGTGGGAAAGGAGTTGGTGGAGAGACAGATGAAATCAGGGCACGGTGAGTAAGCCAGTACTAGAGGCACAGAGTGTGTGGGCTGGGCTGTAGTAGTAGATTAATGAGATGAGGTAGGATGGAGTGAGCTGATTACGTGCTTTGAAGCCGAGGGTAAGGAGTTTTGGTTTAATGTGGAAGTGAATGGGCAGCTATTGGAGGTTCTTGTGGAGTGGGAGACATGGACTCAACATTTTTGTAAAAAAGTGATGGGGGCAGCAGAGTGAAGTATGGACTGGGGTGGGGAGAGACAGGAGGCTGAGAGTTCAGCAAAGAATCAGTTGCAATAGTCAAGCTGTATAGGATAAGTGCTCGGGTCAGCATGGTAGCAGTTTGGATGAAGAGGAAAGGGCGGACATCCTTCAGGTTTGAAGATGATACTGCTGATGCTGAAATTTTAACTGTGTGTGATTGTAGCTGAAAAACCTGAACGTGACTGAGAAAAACATAGCCCAGTGGAAAGAGTATGGGTCCAGGAGGTAGGAGATCCAGGTTCTATTCCCAGCTCTGCCACTTAACTGCTGGGTGACCTTGGGCAAGACATCTCACTTCTCTGTGCATGAGTTTCCTCATTGCTAAAATGGAGATTAAATACTTATTTTTCCTTCCATATAGACTGAGTCCCATGTGGGACAGGGACTGTTTCCAATTTAATTAGCTTGTATCTATTCCAGAGATTACTACAGTGCTTAGCACATAGTAAGTGATTAACAATTATTGTTAATATTATCATCATCTCATCCCAGTTTCACCAGGCAAGTGGTGTGATCTTGAACAATTCACTTGACTCCTCAAAAACCTCCAATGGCTACCGATCAATCTGCGCATCAAGCAGAAACTCCTCACCCTGGGCTTCAAGGCTCTCCATCACCTCGCCCCCTCCTACCTCACCTCCCTTCTCTCCTTCTACTGCCCAGCCCGCACCCTCCGCTCCTCCACCACTAATCTCCTCACTGTACCTCGCTCTCGCCTGTCCCGCCATCGACCCCCGGCCCACGTCATCCCCCGGGCCTGGAATGCCCTCCCTCTGCCCATCCGCCAAGCTAGCTCTCTTCCTCCCTTCAAGGCCCTGCTGAGAGCTCACCTCCTCCAGGAGGCCTTCCCAGACTGAGCCCCTTCTTTCCTCTCCCCCTCGTCCCCCTCTCCATCCCCCCGTCTTACCTCCTTCCCTTCCCCACAGCACCTGTATATATGTATATATGGTTGTACATATTTATTACTCTATTTATTTATTTATTTATTTATTTTACTTGTACATTTCTATCCTACTTATTTTATTTTGTTGGTATGTTTGGTTTTGTTCTCTGTCTCCCCCTTTTAGACTGTGAGCCCACTGTTGGGTAGGGACTGTCTCTATGTGATGCCAATTTGTACTTCCCAAGCGCTTAGTACAGTGCTCTGCACATAGTAAGCGCTCAATAAATACGATTGATTGATTGGTTGATTGACTTATTTGTGCTTCGGTTTCCTCATCCATAAAGCAGGATAAGGTACCCATTCTCCCCTGCCTTAAACTATGAAGCCCATGTGTGTCTTTTCTGCTTAAACTGGATCCACCCTAGCCCTAAGGACGGTAGTTACAACAAAGAAAGCACTTAACAATAACCACAAATATCACGTGGTCCATTCCTCAGAGTGATATGTATAGATGGGTGCTCGCTATGTTATAGAAGTCACTACCCGTTGTAGCACTTTTTCAATTCTACCTCTCGGTGTCACAGTATTTCCAGTTTCTGCTCCAAGTCATGCTTTTTTGGACATTGGGTTGATCTAACCACTGCTGCAGTCTTCCAACTGTCTGTGGCTCTGTCGCATCAACTGATATTTGCTTCACTGTGCCTTTCAAACATTTCTTCTTCCTTGTTTATGGTTTTTTTCCACTTCAACTCACCACCTAACAACTACTTGTCATTCATCTTCCTCCCATCACCCACTCAGCAAAGGTGTGATGCAATGAGCCTTGCTTCTATGCGAGGGAAATGACTGGGTTTTAGAAGTGCATTGTGCATGATGCTGTCTTGTCATTTTCTGTTGAGGTTGGGACAGAGTGGGTGGCATTGGTGGGACGGCTCAAGAAGTGGGATTTGGACACTAAGGATTATTGGGAATATGGGGTACTGATTTTACAGGAGAAAAATTGGACAGACTAAAACATGGGCTACTGGGGGGAAATGGAAGTAGTTCAGGTAAAGCACTTGGCTTCTGCTATTTTATAAAAGACTCACATCCTCTAGGAAAGAGAAAATATGTAATCTACTTTTTTAAGGATTCGCTACAATCTATATGATCCATTCACAGCTCATTTTCTTCTACTATCAGAACTATGATCCAAAATCGTAAGGACAGTCATTCCAAAATTGCTCTCCAAAGATTACTGTACGCTAGAGTCATCTGACCAAGAAGGTATGCAAATAACTGTGAACCAAGTGGTTTGGTTTGACTCTGAAAGAGTCAAGTGGTACAGACTGAAAACAAGACTAAGGAAAATCAAGGTAATATATCAGCCTGCATCAGTAAATTTGTACCCACCACCAAAACCTATTTTAGTGACAAAGAGGTAATGCTTTCTCAGAATTCCGTTATCTAGGTAGCATATTGACCAGTGATTCGATATCAGGTGCCACATTAATAAATTGAATCAAAGTAGGCCAACATAGCCTTTTGGAGAGTGTCAGGAAGAGTGTGTCAGCAATCTGATATTAGTACCTAAACCAACCTAAAATTCTTCAGGATTGTACTACCGTTCAACTTTCTCTTCAACTATGAACCCACGAACCCATATCTGCTGCATCTCCAGCAACATCACCCTCGGGCTAATCAATGTCAAATGAAAAGTCAGTATCACGATCTACTCGGCCCCTGAACTGTCAGTCTCCTAGCACTGCAGCTGTGTACCTCATAAAACAACGGGGTGAAATATGTGTGAGAATGGATAACATAGCCAGGGCCACATTAACTGAAGTCTGGATTGTAATAGTAGGGTAGCCCCTCACAAGACCCTTGAGGGCTTTTGTCAAAGGGTAAAGTTGGAGAGTAGGAGCCAGGAGGATCCCTCCTAAATTAATGGTGTTTCCTGAAGTGCCTCTTCTTCCCCTTCCATCTCCTAATTTCACCCTGTGGTTTGCTCTTCTGAAAGTGAAAATGGCTGAGGACAGGGGAGAAAGAGAAGTGGTGGAGGCCCCTTCTTCCCCCCAGTCCTAGTACAATGTCTAGCACAGCAGGGCAGCATCTAGATTAGTAAACACACACACACACACACACACACACACACACACAGAGAGAGAGGTGTGCATGCATAAGTCATGTCTGCTTCATGGAGACTTCTCTCTACTTAATCTTAAGCATTAAACTGACTTTTCCTTCTCTATTCACTGTCTGCTAAAATGGTCTACTTGAGCTAAGGTATCAACTAGATTCCTCCTGGATGCATTGAAATGAAGACCTAGGGGATGGAACAGTGAATAGTTCATATTTCTTTTAATCACTAGCCCCTTGGGTGGTCATGGGTGTATGTGTGTGGTGGGGTGAAGCAACAAGGATTTTGAAGGAACTCCTAAGGAAATACTGGCTCTTCTCTCATGCTGCCCTGTTCCCTCATATTTAAAGGGAAACTTCCCCTTCAAGAGTCAATGGCTGTTTGGTGAAGAACACCATGTCCATAATGCTCCAGAAGTGAAAATGGTGCTAAGGTTAAGAATAGGTGCAATTTTAGGCTCGGTTAAGGCCTTCCTAAACTGAAGATCCCGGGCTGAAGTTCTGTTAGCCCCTGGGTTAATTCAACCCTAACCACAACATACACAAACAGTTGTGGTAAGGGGAGCTGAAGTTGGAAATTTGAATGCAAGAAGGATGAAAATGAAATGTTTTGAGTATACAACTAAACAAAGCTTCAGACAATCAGTCAATCAAGGGGTCAGGGAAAAGAGGGCTTAACCTAAAAAGCCCTCTTGGAGGAGATGTGACATTAATTATAATAGTAATAATAACTGCCAGGCACTGAGGTAGATACAAGGAAATCAGGTCAGACACAGTCCCTGTGCCACATGGGGCTAAACCCCATTTTACAGATGAGGGAACTGAGGCACCGAGAAGTTAAGTGACTTGCCCAAGGTTACAGAGCAGACAAGTGGCAGAGTCAGGATTAGAACCCACATCCTTCTGACTCCCAGGACTAGCTCTATCCACCTAGAACATGCTGCTTCTCAGCATTAATAATGTTTTGAAGTGGAGAGAGTGGTGGTCCGGCATATGTGGAGGGAGAGGGAGTTCCAAGCTAGGGGGAGAATGTGGGAAAGTCGGTGGTGAGGTGAGTGAGTAAACTGGTGCTAGAGGAGTGAAGTGTGCAGGCTGGGCTGTAGTAGGAGATCCCTGAGGTAAGATAGGATGCGATGAACTGATTGAGTACTTTAAAGCTGATGAAAAATAGTTTCTGTTTGATGAGGAGCAGCATGGCTCAAAGGAAAGAGCACGAGAGTCAGAGGTCATGGGTTCAAATCCCGGCTCTGCCAACTGTCAGCTGTGTGACTTTGGGCAAGTCACTTAACTTCTCTATGTCTCGGTTACCTCATCTGTAAAATGGGGATGAAGACTGTGAGTCCCACGTGGGACAATCTGATCACCTTGTATTCTCCCCAGTGCTTAGAGCAGTGTTTTGCACATAGTAAGCCCTTACAAATGCCGCCATCATCATCATAAGGAAGTGGATGGGCAGCCGTTGGAGGTTCTTAAGGAGTGGGGAGGCATGGACTAATTTTCTTTCCTTTAATGATCCATGTAGCAGTATGAACTGAAATAGGGAGAGGCAGACAGCAAGGAGATCAGAGAGGAGGCAGAAGCAGAAGTCAAGGTGGGATAGGATAAGTGCTTGGATGAGTGTGGTAGCAGTTTGGATGGAGAGAGTGGGAGGCAGAAGAGGAGCCAGCAAAAGAAACTGAGAAGGAGAGGTCAGAGAGATAGGAAGAGAACCCAGACAGGACAGTGTTAATGAAGCCAACCTTGGATAAAATTTCAAGAGAAGCAGCATGGCTTAGTGCAAGGAACACAGGCTTGGGAGTCAGTGGACATGGGTTCTAATTTGTATCCGCCACTTGTATGGTGTGTGACCTTGGGCAAGCCATTTAACTTCTCTGTGCCTCAGTTCCCTCATCTTTAAAATGGAGATTAAGGCTGTGAGCTCCACGTGGGACAACCTGATTACCTTGCATCTCTCCCAGCACTTAGAACAGCGCTTGGGATATAGTAAACACTTAACAAATACCATAATTATTATTATTATTAATTTTATTCCAGGAGAGGGGTAGTCAACAGTATTGAAGGCAGCTGAGAGGTCTAAGGAGAATTCGGATAGAGTAGAGCCTTCAGAAAGAATAAGGTCATTGGTTACCTTAGAGAGGGCTTTTCCATGGAGTGAAGGAGGCAGAAGTCAGATTGGAAGGGCTCTAGGAGACAATTGGGGGAGAGGAAAGTGAGACAATGGGTGTAAACAACTCCCAAGAAGTCTGGAGAGGAATGGTAGGAGGGAGAAAGGGCAATAACTGGAGGGAGCCATGGGATCAAGGGAAGGTTTCTTTAGGATAGAGAATATATAAGCACGCTTGAAAACAGTGATGAATAATAATAATAATTGTGATTTGTTAAGCACTTACTATGTGCCAGGCAATGTTCTAAGTGTTGGGGTAGAGACAAGGTAATCGGGCTGGGCACTGTCCTTGTCCCACATAGGGCTTACATTCTTAATTCCCATTTTACAGATGAGGAAACTGAGGCCCAGAGAAGTTAATTGAGTTGCCCAAGATTACACACAGCAGACAAGTGGCAGAGCCAGAATTAGACCCAAGTCCTTCTTACTCCCAGGCCCATGCTCTATCCACTTGGTAACACTGCTTCCTATTTCTCTTTCTCTCACTCTTTTTCTCTTTGTCTCTCTCCCGCCCAACCATCAAGTTAGCTTTCTTGAGCAACTGAGGGACAACCAAAAACCAGAGCCCATCCTCTAAAGCACCCAGCTGGAACACATTAAGGCACTCAGACCAAAGAGCCCAATTCCTCACACCTGAACAATACCAAACTTGGATTTTACAAGAGACTGCTGAACTCTTAAAGAGGTTATTTAATGAAAAAATACCAGTGAGGACTGAGCTTTTATCACCAAAGGAGAAGAATGGTAGCTACTCCAAACTGACCACTAAGTAACAAATTTAATCGCCATTACAACCCATTAAAAACCAAGAGTAGATGGCCTTGGGTTTAGAAATTCAGTCAAAGGCACTGAGGGGCTAGTGTGTGCAAAACCCTGCACTGAGTGCTTGGGAGCATATATCAGAAGCACTAATTCTGTTTTATTGTCCTTTCCCAGGCACTTAGTACAGTTCTCTGCATGCGGTAAGCACTCAATCAATCAATCAATCATATTTATTGAGTGCTTACAGTGTGCAGAGCACTGTACTAAGTGCTTGGGAAGTACAAGTTGGCAACATATAGAGACGGTCCCTACCCAACAACATCCCTTTCAGAAGGACCAGGGCTGGGGTGTAGCAACAGCAAGCTTAGGAGGGACCACGGAGCTACCCAGTCCTGTCCTCCCCAAAGAGTTGGAGGGTGGAGGGGTGGCGGGGCCCTGGCATGGAAGAAGAGACCCAGAGCAGCTTTAGACCCATTAAGTCAGCCTCCCTCCCCAGCTCAGCCAGGTCCCCAGCCAACTGCAGTCTTCCTTCTCCCTCCTGCACGTCCTTCCCCCAACTCCCTCTGTTAGTCTCACCAATCAAGTCCAACCCATCAGCCCATTTTTGTTCAAACCAAGAGGCTGTTGGAAAATGAACAGTTGAAGATTACTACCAAGGAAGGAAGAAAGGAGGGCTCAAATGTTTTAAAAATATGTGAAGGGAGGGAGTCAGAAGGAGAGAGATAGATTTAGAGAGAAGGTGAGAGATATTTTCTTGAGTTACTGCAGAGAGCACATACCATCCTTATTATTATAGGGAGAGTCAAAGAGGGCGGTGGAGGAGGGGAGGATTGGGGAGAAGCAGGGGAAATTTTAGGGAAATCATGCCTGATGGTTTCAATTTCGTTGACAAAATATGTGGCTAGGTCATTAGGGGAACTAGATGGTGGGAGCTGGGGGAGGGTGGGACAGGAGGTCTGAGAAGGGAGTTAAATGTTTGAAACAGCTGCATCTCAGGAGAAAAGTGAGTCCATTGATAGAGAAAGATCAGTGTGGTGCACTATAATCAAGAAAGGAGCGGCTTTTTTAAGCAAAATCTACGTAAGTCTCATAAGCAAAGGAGGCTAAAATGAAAAAGGTATCAAGACTTGCAGATGATTAACATGGGCAGCATACTTCGTGGAAAGAACAAGCACTTGAGAGTCAGAGTTCATGAGTTCTAATCCTAGTTCTGTCACTTGTCAGGTGTGTGATTTTGGGCAAGTCACAACTTCTCTGTGCCTCAGTTACCTCACCTGTAATATGGGGATGAAGACTGTGTGCCCTATAATAATAATGATGATAATGGCATTTATTAAGCACTAACTATGTGCAAAGCACTGTTCTAAGTGCTGGGGAGATTACAAGGTGATCAGGTTGTCCCACGGGGGACTCATAGTCTTAATCCCCATTTTACAGATGAGGTAACTGAGGCACAGAGAAGTTAAGTGACTTGCCCAAAGTCACACAGTTGACAATTGGCAGAGCCAGGATTTGGACCCATGACCTCTGACTCCAAAGCCCCTGCTCTTTCCACTGAGCCATGCTGCTTCCCTATGGGGGACAGGGACTGTGTATGACCCAATTATCTTCTATCTACCCCAGCACTTAGTACAGTCCCTGGCACATAATAAACACAACAAATACCAATCGATCAATCAATCAATACAAGGGACATACTGTGTGTGTGTGTGTGTGTACTGTGTGTGTGTGTGCATCACACATTTGGGACTGTAGATCTTGCTGTGGTCTTTTCTGTCACATATGTCCACAGGGGTGAATTTCACTGTCCACTGGTCTTCTTGGAAATATGAAAAACTATTCACACAAGCACAACAAATCAATCAATCGTATTTATTGAGCGCTTACTGTGTGCAGAGCACTGTACTAAGCACAAAATATTTCCAACCTTAATGTCTGTCTACCTTCTCATATTCTTTGCAATTCTAATTTCTAAAATTTCTTGTAAATTTTTCCTGTAAATTGTATGAATTATGTATTACTGTAATAGAACATGTATTATTGTTGGCTAAGTAATAATAATAATTTTGGGGTAATAATAAACCCCAAAATACCACAGGGTTTATTTTAGTATGATGGTACAGTCCTGCCCCCTCCCCCCTCCAGGGCGTTTTGGTGATTATCTGGAAAGCAATTTGCTCTTAGCTAATAGAGTGAGAAATTCACCTGTGCAGGTAGGTGGAGCTGAGCTTTCCTGGGGAGAGAGAAGGAATTTATTCCTCTTTTGATGAAAGCTGGGTAAAAGATATGAGTTTGTCTTCCCTCTTGAGAGGATTGAAGCATTGCATTGGGTGAGTTATCTCTCTCTCTCTGACCTACATCTGGGATAAAAGCAAAGGTTAGTGTTTGTTAACTTGGGTGTAAACGTCATAAGTGAATGATTTCAGTTAAAACTCTTATCCAGTTCAAACCTGAGTCAACTGATTTCTAGAAGACTGGGCTGTTAATCAGTTCTAAAATCTTTCAAGAGTTGTAGATAATTACTTGTTGAACCTCTCCATATTATTTGTTTCTTTTATTTGTAAATTATTTGTTAGTTAAATTCTGAATTAACTTCTGTTTTGTTTCTCTTGCCTGTTGGTGGGTGCAGCTTAATAATAGAATGTAAACTTGCTATGGGTTGGAAATGTGTGTCTGTTTTACCCTACCAAGCTCTGCAGTACAATGAACACTCAGTAAGCACCATTGATGATGATGATACATTCTGGAGTTACTTTACTCAACTTTGGAACAAAAATCTGTCATCCCCAAGTCCCCCGGGAGGCAATTAAATACATCTCACTGTTGGGGCTTAATTTAAACAAGGATGTAAATATATCAACAACTAATGATAAATAGATGATTATGCTATTGAGAATAAAGCAATTCTAGAAGCAATATGCTAGAACCTAATAGCCATCTTATAATACAGAGTGATACTAAGTAATGCTGGATAAATGATCACCAATTCTAAATCTTTCTTTTTAACAATTTTATCAAACACAGTAAGCTTAGCAAGTCTAAGTCCCTCAACATTCTGAACATACAATTCTATGTGTTTTACTTTCAGAAGTCAAAGGGAATATACTTGACTCATAAAATTCAAGTTTGATTTTCTAACTTTTCCAAACTACTAGGAAATTCAATCTTTTTTCTTAAAAAATTTTTTCTAAATGTTAAATAGGAAAGAGTAAAGGAGAAATGAATGTAATTAAAATAGAAATATCCTCTGTCACATAAATACTTAAAAAAATATTAGCTATCTCTTCATGCTTGGGGGTATTTTTCTCACAGTAGTCATTTTTAATCTGATTTAAAACCAATTAAGGCAGAATATCAGAAATTAAGACTATTTCTTTGAATTTTTGTAGAACAGATTTAAGCAATCATGAACTTTGGAGCCTCTGAAAAAATGAAGCATAAGAAATAAATGGGGAAGAGGAGAACAAGAGTAAAACGATCTGTGATTTGTGTATAGAAATGAAAAATGCAGCTTTCTTTTTTCATTCATATGTCAGGATTTTAATAATCATCTTCACAAACCAAAAGAGTTACTCATGTGTAAAATGGCATCCTATTCACAAAGGATTAATGCCTACATTAACATGACAAATCTTCATGTGTTTTTCAACTAAGTTCTGAAATAGATTAATGCTCTCTAACATTTGAGAATGCTGGTTATGGAAATTGTCTTGATGCTGGAAAACAAGTGAAGGCTTGTTTCTTTTTCCTAACACTTTAGGAAATGGAGAACAACCTTCCAGAACAGGCAAACATATTCAGGGATTTCCCAGTCATAGCATGCTGAAGAACTTCCAGGGAGAAATTGAGCAAGTCTTCCCAGCTAAATAGGGCAATGAAATACAATTACTAGAGCTCTCCATTCTCCAAAGACCCATCTATGTTGACAGACGTCCACTGGGAACTCTGAGCAATTTATGTTGGTTCCGAGCTAGGTTCCAAGCTACAATGCTGCAGCTACTAGCCATGTTCATTCTGTGAATTCATTCAATCCTATTTATTGAGCACTTACTGTATGCCGAGCACTGTACTAAGCACTTGGGAAGTACAAATCGGTCATTCCTATGATGGGAGGGGATATGGAAAAAATGTATCAAGTCTCTAGACACTCTGAATTCAAGGAAGTGTAATTTGTGAATGGCCTCATAGAAAGAGAAGTGTCATGAGTGTCAGGAGAGCTGGGTTTGGACTCTGGCTCCACCTCTTGCCGGTTGTGTGATCTTGAGCAAATCACTTAACGTCTCTGGGCCTCAGTTTCCTCATCTCTAAAATGGACATTCAGTACCTGCTCACTGTTTCAGAATGAACCTCATGTAGAATAAGGGCCATGAATAACCTGATTACTTTGTATCTACCCAGTGCTTGGTGCATAGTGCTTATAACCCTACTATTAATATATTCATCAGAAAGGAAAGGGGAGAAATGTACACCCAATCTAAATTCTTACCCTTTATCAATATTTTCTTAGCCTTCAGTACATACTCAGGCCAACTTACACAGAGGAAGTTGGAAGTGCATTCACAGGGTACTCCTAGACAACAGGCAGAAAGAAATCCTCATCATGGTTCTCCTGAAGTGATAGCAGCAACACAACAGTATTTATTTATCACCTCCCATGTAGAATGTTGTACTAGGTGCATAGGAATGTTCAGTAGTTACAAAAGATATGGTCCCCATCCTCGAGGATCTTATAATGGGGATCCTAAGCTGAAACAGATTTCCAAGAACATTTGAGTTAATGAGGACTCAACTGTTGTAAAGTCTAAAATGAAATCAGTAGGACTTTTTGTTTGAGAAATAGCTGAAGGACATTTTTGAACAGAGCCTTGATGCATTCTGAGCAGTGCTTTAGGAAAAGGATCCAAGCATCAGGATGTAGGGTAACCTGAAGAGGTAGGAGGCAGGATTTAGAAACTGAACTGAATCTGGGAGTGAAGACCACTAGAGGAGTTACAGGTGTCAAAAAGGTTATCAGTTTCTGAGAAAAGGGGGAATAAAGATATTCCCACACCTACTGATTAGGTCTCATCTCCAGAAAGTTCCAGTCATACTTCTGAGGCAGAAGAAGCACAATTTTTCCTATTTCCCATTCAGTTAACTTTACCTCCATTCTGCCTCTACTAGGGGCCTCAAAATAGTTTAACCAGTTTCTGCCAGCTGAACTAGGGAAGAGGGCATAGAGGTTCCCATGCTTGTACTCTAACCTAGAATTTGGAAAAGCCACACTATTTTGAGAGCACCAGTAAATTAAACAAGCATCGTGAAATACTGCCAGTGCTTCACCTGTGTAGGCACAGGGTAATTATTGGCAAAAAGGAACAGATTGAATGATTGATCTTTGCTTATTTTAGGAAGTGTGATTTACTGAAGAATCCTACAAAATCATGGGGAGATGAAGAGCAGGAGATTCCAACTTTGGAGATGGGGGGAGGGCATTCATCAATTTCCTCTCCAATGGGAGAAAAACTTTACTTCACTCACTAAGCTTTTGGTCCAGGCAGTAAACCAGTGAATGCTCCTCAACTCTTTCTGCAGACTGAGAGGTGGGTTGGAAACTGGACTGTGTCAAATAGTAGTTCAGCTCCATCACTTAAGACTGAGGAGAGTCCAGTTTATCCATTTCTCTCCATTACAATTCACAAATCACCTCATTAAGCCCTTTCCACCAGTAGACCCATGAAGGAAGAACAGGTGTGTCAGTTTAGGTCCCTGCTTCTGACTTTGTCTATGTCTCTTTTGGGCACCACTTCCAGCTGCCCCCTCTCTGGAGCTCTGTCGACCTGGACCTTCTTCCTCTTCTCTGGCTTTCTCTACTTCCCTTTCTAGATTTGGTCTCTATAGCTATTTGGCTACTGTCCCTGACTCTAGGTATGGCCTTGGGTGAGTTTTCTGATTGTCTCTCTTAGCTGGCACCTCAATTCACCACCAAGTTTAATATGAATAATAGCTTCTTGTGATTAAGTTCATAGGTAAGAGGAATGTGTTTGGCAAAACATTGAGGATCTATTTCTTGGGAAGAATATATTTGTAGTATTTGTTAAGCACTTAATATGTGTCAAGCACTGTTCTAAGTGCTGGGATAGATACAAGTTTATTAGGTCAGACACTTCTCCTGTCCCACATGAGGCTCCCAATCTGCTGGAGGCAGATTTAATCCCCATTTTACAGATGTGGTAACTGAGACACAGGAAAGTTGTGTCTTGCCCAGGGCCCCACACCAAGCAATTGACAACGCTGTGTTTATAACTCAGGTCCTCTGACTCCAAAGCCTATGCTCTTTCCACCAGGCTATGGTACTTCTTTATTGTCCAGTAAAACTCTTATCCCAACTAAAAGTCATCCATTGTCATACTAAGTTCGAATATATTAGAATTTAAGGAATTAAGCTGTCTCATTTCTTAGATTGTAAACTCAGAAGGCAGAGGATACAACTCTTCTTATAAGTGTTCCATTAGTAGCCAGTAATGTCTTCTGTGGACTAATTTGACATACTGCCCATGCCTCTTGGTTAAACTATTTGGGGTAAAGACATTAGGGTTTGAGGATTTGAAGAAGCATCCTAAAGCCAACTGCTGCTTACTAGTGGAAACACATTTCAACTTATTGTCCACACCACAGAGCAAGTAAAATCTTTGAGGGATTTTGTGGTGGTTTATAAAGATAAGCTGGCATTTGTTTTGTTGGGGCTGTTCTGATAGCTTTGATTAGGGTTGGAAATTACTTCACTTTGTGGAGGTAGCTTTAGGGCAAAGTGGGCCATTACTTGGACCACCAATACTAATTGACCATCAGTTGGGGCCCCCAGGAGGTCTTGGGCTAAGCTTAAGAGGGAGGGTGGTTAAGGAGTGGAACTGCTTACAAGCAAATATTTTAGTTTCTTACACTTTCCCCACATCTTTCCTCTTTTAAGAGACCTCGGTCCAAACCAGGAGTGCAGAGACTTAAGCCCAAGGAATTTGCCCAGGATCCAAATGTCTAGCCTTGTTCTGTCTGCAGAACTTCCTACCTGGCTCTGGCATCGACTTCACTGGAAATGTTTGTGCTGCTGAGATATGTAACACCTGTATAGTAACTTTTCTTAGACTGGGGACAGTAGAACCTAGGGTCTTGTACCTGCAGGCAACCACTAGAATTAGCACAAGAATGCAAATAATATATTCAGAAAGGCATCAGCTTTGCTTGTTGCTCTAGTGACCAATTCATTTTAAAGACTGATTGTCTGCTGTATGACCTTGATCAAGTCACTTAACTTCTCTGTGCCTCAGTTCCCTCATCTGTAAAATGGGAATTAAGACTGTGAGCCCCATGTGGAACAGGGACTGTGTCCAACCCAATTTACTTGCATCCACCCCACTACTTAGTACAGTGACTGGCACATAGTAAGCACTTAAATACCACAATTATTATTATTTTCTTTATTTTGTTTTCCTTTTTTCCTGCCTCTCTTTTTTATCCACCTAGTGGATAGAGGACAGGACTGGGAATCCTGAGTCCACCACCTGTATGACTTTGGGCAAGTCTGAATTGTACTTTCCAAGTGCTTAGTACACTGTGCTGCACACATTAAGCACTCAATAAATACAATTGAATGAATAAAAATCACATAGCTTCTCGGTGCTTCTGTTTCCTCATCTGAATAACAGAGATTAAATAACTGTTCTTCCTTCCCTTCCCCTTAGACTCCGTGTGTCCAACTGTTGGATTATTTCCAACCTGATTACACTGTATCTACCCCAACACTTAAAACAATGCTTGGCACACAGTAGGCACTTAAATACCACAAACATGATGATAATGATGTATTAAGCATCAGGAGAGCCACAGTCCTATGTGAAGTCCTGTATCAACAGCATTCTAAATGTAAAGTTTCTACATTTCACATTCTGTTCATGAATGACCCTTTCTCATGCTTTTTAAAGATATTTTAAATTAGTGTTCCTACCTTCAGATGCTGGAATCCTCCATTAACATGGGAAGGGTGATCTGACCCATAGTATCCATGCAACATTGACTATGTCACAGACAAAAATGCTTTCCCCAGTGTAAACATAAATCACTGAAGGGCGATCCTAATAATCAAACCACTGGAGATTACAGCTTCATTCACCACTACTTGTTTTGCTCTCCCAAATCCAATCAGAGTCCAACTGAAGATTTTGTGTTTCCCCATGTTTCAGCATACATCTGTGAAACCGGGGACATGCACACACTCCCTTGAGTGTCAGCAGTGGCTAATAATGCCCTTATTCTTGGACAACTTCCCAGGATGTTTGGCTGTGGGAGTGAATAGTCCTAGATGAATGGATGCAGGTTTACTTAATGTTCCAGTTGCAGGTGTGTCAGTGTAGATTCATCTCCAGGGGCCTGTGGAAACCAGGTGAATTTCATAAAGTGATATGTAATGCTTTGGATGAAAGCATTACAGAAGTATAGAAGTAGAGAAGAATAATATATTCTCCCCTTGCCTTGTTTCAAATTTTCCAATTAAGACAAAAGGAAATATTTAGGATTGAGAAGGGCACATTTCCCCTATGTCCTCCCCCTCTACTGGCTCTCATTTTCTCCATTCAGTCATCTTCTAGCCCATGCATAGACTACTAATCAGATAACACATGACTCAGCCTCAGGCAGTCTTTTTTAGTAATTATCTCTGGTAATCCGCACCTGACTCTTCTTTTTCATCTTTCAAGAAGATTGGGTAGTCCACAGATATTTGTAGGAGCGCCTGTGGATTTGGGTTTTTCCAGGTTTGATGGCATCTAATTTATATGCTGATGGGACAATTTGTCAATTGTTATATGCTGATGGATGCTGATCAGCATCTCACATCAGCATACATTCCAATAATGAGAATCTTATCCTATTTTAAGATGTTGATTAAGCATTTTAATTTTATAATGATGCTATAGAAAACATAGGGCTGCTTGAAAATTCTTGTCCCAAAAGCTCAGTGTTTTCTTTAGTAACTGTCAGTATGTGGTGATCTACAAAATTGTTTTGCACCATCACCCTTCCCTTGAGGTACACATGGAATGACATATCTGAATTCATCCTTCTACATAGCATTTCTAGTTGTTTTGCAGGCCTCTTACCCCTTAAGCTTTGCTGGACCCCACAGTATGGCTCACCATGCTGTCATTTATTTTAATAGCAGCAGCTCCTCCCTCAGTGGAACAAATGCAGCAATAAAATCACATAGGTGAACCACTCCAGTCTCATTATTTAGGATTCCTGCAACTAGGGCTTCTGAGCTGGTAATATTCAGTGCACTGACAGGATTCTAGTGCCTGCCACCTGCAACCATTACCAACAGCTATTAGTGGCCACCTTAGAGCTTAACATCAACATCCCCAAACTATCAGGAATTTGAGGCAGACACGGGCCACAGATGACTTAGGGAGAATCTGAGCCTGTCTAAGCAGAGTTATACTCTGAAGAGATTAGATTGCAAGATTGTACTTCTGCCGTACTTTCTTGAGCCCTCAAAATTTGGTTTTTGAATTGTATTTGTTAAGGGTTTACTGTGTGCCAGGCAGTGTTCTAAGTGATCAGGACAGAGACCTGCCTGAGGGTACTGGTATCTCAGTGCTGTGAGGGATCAAACTGGCATGGACCATTAAGTGCAAATTAAGTGCACTGGGTTGCAGTGCATTGCATTTAATAAATAGCATTGCTATTCTCCTCATCCTCCTACTACTACTACAGTTGTTACAATGGACTTGAAAGAGGCTGGGGCAAATGTGGAGCCTCTCCCAGGGTGCCAATAGGATTGGGTGGCGGGGAGGGGGGACTAGAGTAGCCCAGATGAAACTGAGGATCCCCAAATCTCATTAGAACCACAGGGCTTGAAACTATCCGTGTCCTTTGGGGTTCCAACACAGATTCTTCTTGATATATGCAGCCTGGAGCATGTTTCCCAAGTCCACTCTGAACCACTGGTGACTGTGACAAATGCCACAAATAGAGTGATCCAAAACAAGGACACCAGGAAGTTGTCAGGCCCCTGAGATATTTCCTCAGCCTCTCATCAATCTTCCAGAGACTCATCCTAGTGTCTGGTCCCTTCAGCTGGACCAGAAGAACTAGAGTGTGACTGCAGAACCCTTGAAGGGAAGGGGATTAAAGGTAGTAACTGAGTCTGGGGAAATCTATTAAATCATATTTAAACTCCTACTATGTGTCAGGCACTGAACTAAGTGCTCCGGTAGATATAAGCTAAATGGGTTGGACACAGTCCATGCGCCTGTTATTTCTTCTGTAAAATGGTTTTTAAGACTGTGAGCCCCATGTGGCACATGGGCTGTGTCCAATCCTATTAATCTTCCCAAGGTCCCGCAGCAGTCGAATGGAGAAGTCAGAATTAGAACTCAGGTCTTCTGACTCCCAGGCTTGTGGTTTTCCACTAAGTTATGCTGCTTCTCAAATCAGGTTATGAATATTCCACACTATTTCAATATGCTAATTATAACTAATACCCTGCTGAAGTTGGAGAAGCAGTGTGGCCTAGTAGAGCATGAGGCTGCTAGTCAGAGGACCTGGGTTCTAGTTCTAACTCCACCACTTGCCTGATGTGTGACCTTGGGTAAGTCACTTCTTTGTATTTGTTTCCTCATCTGTGAATGGGAATTCAATCCTACCCCTCCTATTTAGACTGTGAGCCCCATGTGGGACAGGGAATACATCCAACCTGATTATCTTGTATCTAACCCAGCACTAGTACCCTGCATTGCATTGTGAGTGCTTAACAAGTATCATAATTATAATTGTTATAGTTTTTGAGCACTGAAGGGCATAAAAATATTAATTTGAATTAATGGAATGATGATTTTCAGTGAAGCAACATGGTTTAGTAATAAATAATTGTGGTTTTCATTCATTCATGCAATCGTATTTATTGAGCACTTACTGTGTGCAGAGCACTGTATTAAGTTCTTGGGAAGTACAAGTTGGCAACATATAGAAATGGTCCCTACCCAACAGTGGGCTCACAGTCTAGAAGGGGGAGACAGAGAAACCATATTAACAAAATAAAATAAATAGAATAAATATGTACAAATAAAATAGAGTAATAAATACATACAAACATATGTACATATATACAGGTATACATATATACAGGTTTTGGTTGAGTGCTTTCTGTGTGACAAGTACTGAGTTAAGCACAGTAGTGGTTACAGTATAATCAGGTCCCACATAGGCTTCAGAGTCAGAGGACCTGGTTTCTATTCCCGGTTCCGTTACTTGTCTGCTGTGTGACCTTGGGAAAGTCATTTAATCTCTCTGTGTCTTAGTTTTCCTCATCTGAAAAATAGAGATTAAATAGCTATTCTCCCTCCTACTTAGTCCGTGAGCCCCATGTGGGACAAGGACTATATTCAACCTGATTATCATGGATCCACCCCAGCACTTAGTACATTGCTTGGTACTAAGTAAATGCTTAGGAAATACCACACTATAATTTGGCCTTGAAATTGGTTCCTTTTGGGAAACTCCACACTGATTTGCAATCTACACAAGAGATAGTAATAATAATAATAATAATAATAATAATAATAATGGCATTTGTTAAGTGCTTACTATGTGTGAAGCACTGTTCTTAGTGCTGATATCTTGTACTGCTCCTCACCCTCTTCCCCCATTCCTGCACTCTATGGTATTGGCTGCTCTGAGATAGTACAAAATAGCAGAAGGATAAGATTTTGAGCAGAGCAAGGAAGAATTTGAAATACAGTCAGAGCACTTAGGGCCTTTGCTTCGAGCCTATTCCATCCAATCTCTGTTGATGTTAAATTGTCACTTTAATTTGTCCTATGGAAATTTGTATTTTTGCAGATTTTTCTGTTATGGTTATCTTCCACAACTTACACTTTTCCCCAGTGTAGGCAATCAATGTGTGTCTCCAAGGGAGAGAGGCCTGGATTCAGTAATATGAGCAATGTGGTCTAATGGATTAAACATAGGCCTGGGGGTCAGAGGACCTGGGTTTTAATCCTGGCTCAGCCACTTGCCCACTGCGTGACCTTGGACAATTCATAATAATTATGGTATTTGTGCCAAACGGTGTTCTAACCACTGGGGTAGACACAAGTTAATCAGGTTAGACACAGTCCCTGTCCCACATCAATCAATCAATCGTATTGAGTGCTTACTATGTACTAAGCGCTTGGGAAGTACAAGTTGGCAACATATAGAGACAGTCCCTACCCTACAGTGGGCTCACAGTCTAGAAGGGGGAGACAGAGAACAAAACCAAACATATTAACAAAATAAAATAAATAGAATAGATATGTACAAGTCAAATAAATAATCCAGGTAGGAGAGAGCAGGATTTAATCCCCACTTTACAGATGGGGTAACTGAGGCACAAAGAATTTAAGTGACTTGCCCAAGGTTACAAAGCAGACATGAGGCAGAGCGAGGATTAAAACCCAGGTCCTCTGACTCCCAAGCCCATGCTCTTTCCACCAGGCCATTGTGGCTATTTCCCCACCTGCAAAATCATCAATCGTATTTATTGAGCGCTTACTGTGTGCAGAGCACTGAACTAAGCGCTTGGGAAGTACAAATTGTCAACATATAGAGACAGTCCCTACCCAACAGTGGGCTCACAGTCTAAAAGGGGGAGACAGAACAATACCAAACATCCTAACAAAATAAAATAAATAGAATAGATATGTACAAGTAAAATAAATAAATAAATAGAGTAATAAATATGTACAAACATATATACATATATACAGGTGCTGTGGGGAAGGGAAGGAGGTAAGATGGGGATTCAGTGCCTATTCTCCCTCCTACTTAAACTGTGAGCCTGAAATGGAACAGGGACTATATTTGGCCTGGTTAACTTGTGCCTAACCCAGCACTTAGAACTATGGTTGACACAGAGTAAGGGCTTAACAAATACCACAAAAAAATGGGCAGTGCAGGGATATGGGAGGGAGTAGTTACAGTGAGTTATAGAAGCATGCAGAGCAAAGGCAATCAAGGAAGGATGTTTATCCTTGTGCAATTCTCAGGGTTGACCCTGTTCTTTGGTGACAAATTATGATGATTTTTCTTAGAGAAATATTCTAGGAAAATGATGACCACTGCATCCAATCCAACAATGACATTGTTAGATTCTCCAGCTGGTGAAGGCCCTGTTCGAAGATGAATAATGAGCTGAGACTCTGGTAAAGGAATGCTGATGTCTGGATTCATGTCAGTCATGCACAATCATTGGCTCATTTCCCCTGTTTCTTTATGCTGGTCACAGGTAAAAGCTAGATTGGATTGGCAAACCTTCTTCCAATATTGCCTTGATTCCAAGTAGATGTGATCTAATCTAACATGAGGTTAGGTGTGAGTCAGACTGGGCCATAGATTAGAAATCTAGGGCCTTCTAAGGAATGGGGAAAAGAAGATAGCCACCAAAAATTTAACTCAAGCCTAATGTGAGATGGCATTTTCTGCACTCAGGAGATAGTGTGACTGATTGCATCATACTGCCTTGTTTAGAAGTTTTTGTGATGAGTTTTTTTTTTCTGGTGAATTAACGTGTTTAAAAGAAAAAAATATTTTCTCCTGTTTTGCAGGTTTATGCAGGTTTACCTGCAGGTTTTGAAGGTTTATGCCTTTCATAAGGTGCAATTTACACTGATCTGATTATCTTTTACCTTGAAGAATGTCATTTTAAATGAGTTGTCAAGCATTAATGACATGTCACAAGTTAAAAGATTCCAATACTGACCATATGATTTCTGCATAAATGCCAAAATATGGCTGAATGTTGTGTAGTCAAAATGTAAAGGGATCTTTTAGCATAGCCAAATGCCAAGCCCCATTTCATAGATGTTTTCAAACATGCATTTTTTTTTTCCATCCACACAAAATAATTGGTTCCCCAACTAGCCAGCTATTTAGAAGGGGGGCTGATAAATTGGTGTGGTGAACTGTATCTCTCTTCAGCACTAGGTTTCATTAATATCTAACCTGGCATTTTTATGTACATTACAGTTTTGTTGATCTAGTTTTCAAGAGCAAGCACATAATATAAATTAATTGGTATCTCAGAATAGATGTTTAAAATAGAGATTTCAATAATTTATTCATTCCATATAAAGGCACCATACTTTTGCTACAGATGTCATCGTTTTAATTTTCACCTTGGAAGAAGGAATCTTTAGGGTCATGGGGAGGTAGTTGTGGGAATTTTTTTCAGTTTTAAATTGACTCATTAGAAGAGTTCTCCCCCAAAAATCAAAGTCTCCCAGTTTTAGCCAAACTGGCTGGGAGCAGGTTTGGAAGGAATAGCAGAACCACAACCACCCTCTCTCCTTGACTCAAAACCAAAAACTTGGCATTATCCCACAAATCATCTCTCAAATTCAACCAACATAGTCAATCTTTCACTAAATCCTATCAGTTCTATCTTCATCCTTAAAATCCACCCTTTTCTCTCCATCCCAGCTGCTACCATCCTGATCAAAGCACTTATATCCCACTTTGACTGCTACATCAGATAAGCTCCTTGCTGATGTTCCTGCCTCCTGTCTGTCCTCTCTACATTCCATCCTTCACTCTCTGGTTCTGATAATTTTTCTAAAAAAAAAAAATCAGTCCATGTCTTGCCACTCCTCAGAAAAACCTCCAGTGGTTTCTTATCCACCATCACAACAAACTTCTTTCTGTTGATTTTAAGGTATTCAGTCAGCTCACTCCTTCTTTACTTTGACCTTGTTCTCCAACCCATCCCACACATTTTGCTCCTCTAATGCCAGCCTAATCACTGTACCTCAGTCTCATCTATCTCACCACTGACCTCTTGTCCACATCCTCCCTCTATCCTGGAACTCCATCTGCCCTCGTATTGGACAGACCATCGCCTCCCTGCCTTCAAAGCCACCCTAAGACTACATCTCTGAGAGGCTTCCTCTAACTCAGCCCTCATTTCCCTTACTTGCTCTCCTTTCTGAATCCCTTAAGAATTTGATATTTATTCCATCCTCAGTCCTACACCCCTTATTCATTCATTCATTCAATCATATTTATTGAGCACTTACTGTGTGCAGAGCACTGTACTAAGTGCTTGGGAAGTACAAGTTGGCAACATATAGAGACAGTCCCTACCCAACAGTGGGCTCACAGTCTAGAAGATATCTTTACTCTCTGCAACCTCCCTCTCTGTAATTTATTTTAATATCCATTTTCCTCTGTAGGCTGTAAGCTCCTTAGGCCCAGGGATGATAACTACCAACTTTATTTTACTGTATTTTCCCTAATACGTAATACAGTGTAAGTACTCGGTACATTGATAATAATAGTAGTTCACTATTGGAAGGATTACCAGTAGCAGTAGTTCAACTAGGAATCATGACTTTCTGGTATTTGTCGTTTTTCTAGTCTACCTCCTTCAATTTTTCTCTCCAGCCAAAAGTACACCTGCTCTCCTCCTCTTCAAATCCAATGTAAGGCCCATCTGAAATTAAAGTCCCTCTCAGAAATACTAATTAATCAATCAGTAGTATTTATTGAGCACCTACTGTTAGTGGAGCATTGTACTAAACACTCAAAAGAATTCAGTGGAAGTAATAGACACTGACTCTGCTTTCAAGCAGGGAACATAGACCTAAAAAAATGTATAGGTGGGAAGAGGCAGCAGAGTACATAATTGCACAATATTATGCAAATAATTGCAATGTCTGGTGGTGGAGGTCGAGTTGAAATTAGGTCAGAATAAAGTCCTGTGTAGAATAGATATGGCAAAAAGGAGGTCATTGGTGACAATGGAGTGAACAGTCTCAGTGGAAGTGAAAGGGGAGGAAACTGGATTGTATAAAGTCACAAAGAGTTGGAGGGGAAGTGGAGGTGTGTACAACTTGTTCAAGCGGTTTAGATGGGAATGTGAGATGGAGGAATAGGTGGAGGTTACAGTGGGCCTGGAGAACAGACTTTGTGTTTTTTTTAGGATGGCAGACCCATTACTGTAAAATGGAGGCAGAGAGTGAGTACTTGATTGGGTTGTAAGGTGAAGGAGGGAACAGTGGAAGACAGGTTAGATAGGAGTGAACTGATGGGGCGTAATGGGATCGATCGTTTAGGGCAGTGGTGAGAGAGGAACACAGGGATTGTGGTGAGAAGAGGTTGGGGAGGTCACAAAAAATCCCTGGATCCACAGGGTCTGTAGCTTCTGGTCCCTGATCCTGAGTGGAAGCAGCCTCTTGTTCTGCTACTAATAAAGAGCAGCTTCCCACCCTTCTAAAGCTAAGAGTGTTTTCACTCTGAGGATTCTGGGCTTGGTGGTGTGGGAACAGCTTCTGAGGTTCAGTCCCACAGCTCCAAGAAGATGGCGGGGAAGAGGAAGTTGAGGCTGATTGTCTACCTATAACCATTCTCAATTTAGATTTCTATTCACAAGGGAGAATTATGAATTTTCTGTTCACAAAGGAGATTCTGACCAGCCTTAGGCCTTAACATATGGATGGGACATATTAGCCTAATTCTATAGAAATGATTCCACAGTGATCCCTAATTTAGGCAAAAAAGGTGTTTTTCTGATTTCTAAGGCTCATCCTTTTTATCCTATGATTAAAGCCTAACCCTCTTAACCAGTGTGAACAAATCATAATTATATTCACCTCAAAAAAGCTCCAAACCGATTGTTATCCAGCTTGCTTGTATCTGCGGTGTGTGTGTGCATATATATATATATATATATTTTTTTTTTATATGAAGCTTTGCTTTTGGTTCAGAGCTGAAATGACTTTCAAAATCCAAAAATAACACATTCAGTCATGTAAATTGCAGAAGCAATCCATGGAAACACCTGCTTGTCTTGGCATAAATACACTGTGGCAGGTAGACCAGTTTCCTGCAAAGTAATGCTGCCCAAGAACGAAAGTCATCATGAAATATCTGTAAAGTTGGGATAACCATAGAAAAAGCATAACTGTAAATTCTAAAGTCGTATCAAACTAACTTTAGAAATTATGCATTTATTTGTTTATGCCCATTCTCAACACTTTTTATATACAGATGAATTAAACTGTAATTCTGATTCCATTACTCTATACCATAAGCTTGTCTCTAGACTGCAAACTTGTTTGGACATATCAATGTATCTACCAATTCTGTGTATAATATTCTCCCAAGCACTTAGTACAGTGTTTTGCATTCAGCAAGCACTCAATTAATACCACTGATTGATTACTTTCATTCAGTTCATTCAATCATATTTATTAGGAGCTTACTTATTAAGCCCTTGGGAGAGTACAGTACAATAAGCAGACACACTCCCTGCCCAAAACAAACTTACAGTTTAGAGTGGGGGAGACAAACATTAATATAAATAAATGAATTACTGGTATGTACATTAAGTGCTGTGGGGTACTTGTAAATATTTTTATGTCCTTTTTCGTTAGAGTGTAAACACACCCTGTGACTAGAGAACATATTTTGTGCTTCTGTGCTTCAATGTACTGAAGAAGTGGTGTGGCCTAGTGGATGGAGAATGAGCCTGGAAGTCAGAATGAAGTGGTTTCTAATCCCAGATATTCCATTTGCTGTATGTCCTTGGGTGAGTCACTTAACTTGGGGCCTCAGTTACCTCATCTGCAAAATAGTGATTAAGACTGTGAACCCCATATGGAACAGGCACTGTGCCCAACTGATCACACCCACCCCAGCACTTACTACAGTGGCCCATATCACTTTAAAAAATATCATAATTACTATTATTAAAGGGTGCTGAACACCATTACTAATACTAAATGTGTGTTGGAGATATTATTGGAACAGGCAGCAAGGCAGGAATTTGTCTTAAGGAGAACAGACCTTGACCAAGAAACTGGCAAAATGGTGAAGGAGATTAGGGAACAAAAAAAATGCTCAACAGATGTGAAGTGAACAAACCTGAATATTTATCACATATCTTTTCAAATTTACTGAATGGACACTTTTATTACACCATTTGCAAGCTGCAATCCTATATTTTTTTTAAACCTTTTCAATTGGTGGTGATTACAGATAACTTTCAAGAGATTGGTCTCTTTTTCACACCTTCAAAGAATAAATCAACAGAATTGCAGACAAAGATGTGTTATTATAAATTGGAATTGAAACATCTTTGATTGGTAACAGATAAGAGTGCTCTTTTTAGGGCGTGAAATAAAAAACAGTTGAATGTCCCTCCAAAATTACAGTACTCACTGAAAGCAGTCAAATCAAAGGAATGACAGCCATGCCAAATAGGAGAGAAGAATTGTGCACTTTTTGATTTGGAGTTTTCAGACTGAGCCAGAGTTATAAATATCAGAAAATGTGCTGCTGTGCTTGACTGCATTTCCCCAGTGCAATTTGTTTAGTACTTCAAGATATTAGACAGCCATATATTTTACTTCCCCAGCTAGTAGCCAATTTGCAAGAAAGAAAGTAATATAAAAATGGCTATTTACTCTGTTACAAGTGGCACAGTCCATTATCACCCGACACTGATGTTGTTAGGGGGATAGCAAATCAATAATCAGTTCTCATTCACTAACTCTGTAAACCATCTGCTTCTATCATTGTAGAACATGTTCTATTTGAAAGCAACCTTTACTGCCACCCCAACAGCTGATTCATTCTGTAAAACCAAAGCCAACAGACTTTAATTATCTTTCTCTTCAAATTCAATGGTTAAGCAATAGAGAATTTCTGCAGAAAAAGATAAATGAAATTGCAAGGAACCATAAGAAAAAGCTAGAATTCAGTGAGCAGGTTCTCGCCTGGTTGCAAAGATTTTCAAACTAAGGAAAACTGTACATTTTGGAGTTGCATGTGAAAACCGAGTTTGAGGTAAGATCCATCCAGGAAAAACAGTGATCCAAGATCACTCTGTTAGCAGCCAGTTAGGATCAAGGTGACTTTTTGCTATTGTTCTCAATTCTCCAAATTAACCATCTGTACAGACCAAATTCACTAAAAACAATCCATTAGCTTAATGCCTTTTAGAGAGGGCTAAGATGAATTCCCTGACAAATGATCACCAATTTGCATCAGCAGTGCCGTGCAGCAATAGTAACTGTTCAGGTAGGGGCCCCTAGGATCCTAGAATTTGGGTAGGCCTGGTTGTGGACAAGGTGGAGAACAGGGGATGGGGAAGGAAGAGGGGTTGCTGATACAACCAGGAAAATCTGCCACCTTTTTCTTTTCTTTAAATGGCATTTGTTAAGCACTGTACTAAGCACAGTGCCAGCCCTTAGAACAGTGCCTTGCACATAGTAAGCGCTTAACAAATACCATCATTATTATTTCAAATAACCTGGTTGGACAGGGTCCCTGTCCCATAAGGGGCTCAGAGTCTAAATTGGAAGCAGGATAAATGAGGTAACTGAGGCACAGAGAAATTAAGTGACTTGCCCAAGGTCATATGGCAAGGGGCAGACCTGGGATTGGAACTCAGGTCTCCGACTGCAAGGACCAAGCCTTTTTCCACTAGGCTATGCTGCTCCTCTTGACTCCTCAAACTTTACCAACTTGAACTGCCACAGAACAACACTATCTGAAGCTGATATAGAGCATCAAATTAATGATAATAATGATGGCATTTGTTAAGCACTTACTATGTGCAAAGCACTAGTCTAAGCGCTGGGGAGGTTACAAGGTGATCAGGTTGTCCCACTGGCGTGCTCACAGTCTTAATCCCCATTTTACAGATGAGGGAACTGAGGCACAGAGAAGTTAAGTGACTTTGCCCAAAGTCACACAGCTGACAATTGGCGGAGCCGGGGTTTGAACCCATGGCCTCTGACACCAAAGCCCATGCTCTTTCCACTGAGACACGGTCAGATCCGTAAAAAAAAAATACCTATTTCACCTATACCTAATCCATTTTAATGTCCATCTCCCCCTATAGATTGTAACCTCCCTGTGGGTAGGGATAACATCTGCCAACTCTGTTGCATTGTACTTTCCCCAGCACTTAATACTGTTCTCTGAACACAGTAAGTGGGCAATAAACTACCATTGACTGATTGATCTTAAAAGAACACTATCATAATCTTCCCGTAAATGGATTTCTAGGTCTGGGTTTTCCAGTGGAGATGAAGTCCATCCATGTAGACAGAGGAACAAGTATCTTGCCCCAAATAGGAAAGGTAGGTTTGGTTTGTTTGGGAGAAGCTAAGTTACCTGAAAAGGTTGACTCAACCAGCCACTTTATATGTCCTTTATATACATAGCCTGAATTCCAAACAGGTATTTCATGGGGATAAAGACAAGTAGCCTGGTAACCAAGCAAAGGAATGGTTTGTTGGGAGATAGAAGCGATCTGCCACTTATTTTTTCCCTTATCTCCCCACCCTCCAACTATGGCAATTCTTCCATAGACTGTGAGCCCACTGTTTTGTAGGGACTTTCTCTATATGTTGCCAACTTGTACTTCCCAAGCACTTAGTACAGTGCTCTGCACACAATAAGCGCTCAATAAATACGATTGATTGCATTCACACCTAGCATTTCTGCACATTCTAACCTCCATTCCTGCCTTAGGAGCTTGTGATTATTTTAATGACTGGCTCCCCTTCTAGATGGTAAGCTCCCTGTGGGCAGGGAATGTGTCTACCAACTCTACCATCATGTCTTCTCTCCCAAGGGCTTAGTAAAGTGTTCTGCACACAGTAAGCACTAAATAGCATTGTACTTTCCCAAGCGCTTAGTGCAGTGCTTTGCATACAGTAAGTACTCAATAAATATGAATGAATGAGTGAAGGAATTCATATCAGAAAGGTGCATGGTAAGCACTTAACAAATACCATCATTATTATTAAGGTGCCTTTCACTGGAGAGGTCTACCAGTCACCACCCACTGAGCAGGATTGAAACTGATATATTGGTAAAGAGCAAGGTGTCCCTTTTGAAGAATATGTCTTCTGCAAACTCAGCATAATTATTTGTGTGTCATTTTTAAAGTGCATTACAAATCTTTTTAAAGTGCCAACAAAATTTTCCAGCAATCAAATATTTTATCCCATAGTCAGAAAGCAAGCCTTGAAAGTCAAGGAGGAAAGCAGAATCAATCAGAAAACGGGCCTCACTTTCAAGATTTCAGCAAGTTAATGGTGTAAGGGTTATAACCATTCATTATGTCAAATATCTCCAGGATGACTCATTAAATCTGGGTCTTCAAAGACAAAGACTGACAAATTGCTTAAAACCAAACTCCTACAGTTCAACTGTTGAGAAATTCCAATAGACTTTTCCAACAGCCAAGACCAAACTAGAATTTTTTTTTTTTTACAATCCAAGTAAGGTGAGGCTCAGGGCCATCTTTAGGTCAGTGTTAGGGCTAGAGATAGGCATTCATACCAGAGAAGCAGCATGGTTCAGTGGAAAGAGCATGGGTTTGGGAGTCAGAGGTCATGGGTTCAAATCCCAGCTCTGCCAATTGTCAGCTGTGTGACTTTGGGCAAGTCACTTCTCTGTGCCTGTTATCTCATCTGTAAAATGGGGATTAAGACGGTGAGCCCCACGTCGGACAACCTGCTCACCTGGTATCCTCCCCAGTGCTTAGAACAGTGCTTTGCACATAGTAAGCACTTAACAAATACCATTATTATTATTGTTATTATTATTCATATTTGGTTTTGTCTACAATTGAATTGTTGACATTTGGTTAGACAACCGAATTTTTGACAGTTGATTTCTAATCAATCAATGGCATTAGTTCTCTGCACACAGTAAACACTCAATACCATTGATTGATTGGTATTCATTAAGTGCTTACTTTATGCTTCTCGGGAGAGTATGATACAATAGAGTTGGTAGATAAGATTGCTGTCCTAAAGGAGCTAACAATCTAGTGGGGGAGGCAAATTAAGATAAATTAAAGATAGGGGAAGTCAACCAGTTAAAAGATATGCAAATAAAGTGTTGTAGGGTTGGCACTGGCTTAAGTATCAAAGTGCCTAAGGGATACAGAGCCTGGTGTATAGCCAATGCAAAAAATCATGCAAAAAGCATGGGGAAATGAGGAGTTAGTCAGGAAAGCCTCTTGGAGTAGTAGTAGACTAGTGGAAAGAGCCTGGAGTATAATGGCTCTAATTCTAGAATCTAGAGGCCCTGGGTTCTAATCCTGCCTCCATCAATGGTCTACTTTGTGACCTTGGGCAAGTCACTTAACTTCCCTGTGCCTCAGTTTCCTCATCTGCAAAATGGAAATTAAATCCTTCTCCCTCCTACTTAAGCTGTGAGCCCCAAGTGGCTGTTTCCAGTGAGCCTCTCTTTATCTACCATGGCACTTAGAACAGTGCTTGACACATAGTATAAAGTACTTAATGAGTACCATAGTTATAAATCATGTTTTTGAGCAAATACTGTGTGCAGAGTACTATACTAAACATTTGAGGGGCTATAACAGAGTTGGTAGATAGATTCCCTGCCCACAAGGAGTTCATTGTCTAGAGGGGAAAATGATTTTTGACATGGTTTAGTAGATAGTGATTTTAATAGAGCTTTGAAGATGGTGAAAGTGTGGTCTGCTGAAAATGAAGTGGAAGGGAGCTACAGGAGAAAGAAAGGATATGAGCAAGGAGTCAGCAGTGAGGGGGATGAGATCAAGATGCAGTAAGTATTTTGGTGAGTGAGAAATGATGTGTGCAAGCTGAGTTGTAAGGGAAATGAGTCAGGCTGAGTAGGAGGGAGAGAGCTGAGTGCCCTAAATCCTATGGTAAGGAGTTTTTGTTTGATGCAGATTTATGCGGGCCACCATTTGACATTTTTGAGGAGTGACAGGGCAGAGGAGGAGCCTGCAAAAGAGACAGAATGAGCAACCACAGATATAGAACCAGGAGCGGACAATATTAGTGAAGCCAGGGTTAGAGATAAATTGATTTAACCCTCAGATGGTGAGGGTTAAATCAATTTATCAGACTATGAACAAAAATAACCTGTCTTTGAAGCAATGGCAATTGTTAATGCCTAAGATACTCAGCTAGGTTAGATTCAGTAATTATATCCGATGAATAGCATAACAACTCTTCAATTCTTGAATCTGGAAATAAATTCATTCATTCACTCAATAGTATTTATTGAGCGCTTACTGTGTGCAGAGCATTGTACTAAGTGCTTGGGAAGTACAAGTTGGCAACATATAGAGACGGTCTGGAAATGAGACCCAAATGTTTTCATTTCTTTAATTTGAAATTGATCCCCTTGAGGTCAGAGAATCTCAACAATACTTCGAATGGATTGTTGAGTTAATATTATATACCATAGCTTCCACTGGGATTTTACATAAGGTGAAACAAAAGTTTGGCCTTATTATTTTGATTCAAAACTGGGACATCCCAAGCCTGCCCTTCTTAATTTAGAAACATCTGAAATTGGGTAGGTACATTCAGATCATGTCATTCTTTGTATATACAGCATCCTTACCACTTGTATATTCAGGGATTCATGGCTACGATCAGCTGTTTCTTCCCCCATCCCCCACTATCAGGTGTATCTTGCTTTCTCCCCTACTGGATTGTAATCAATGAATCATATTTGTCGAGTGCTTACTGTGTGCAGAACATTGTACTAAGTGCTTGGGAGAGTACAATATATCAGATTTGGAAGATATGTTCCCTACCCACAATGAAGCAGGGAACAGCATTTAGTACAGTGTCCAGGAGATAGCAAGTACTTAAATACCACTAGAAAGAAACTCCTGAAGGCAGGGATCATGTGTCCTAACTCTGTTGTTCTGATGGTCATAATGATGATTAGCAAAACTAACAATTGAGGATTAAATGCAAGATCAGTTGACTAGTTTAGCTGGATCTAATCTCAATTCTAGAACATTCTTATATTGTTGTAAAGCATCCTGGGTCTGCCTATAAATATTTGGGATTATCTCAATAAAATGAAACAAACAGTCCCCTTTTAGTCAATTCACTCAGTAGTAATGTGGACCGTGTCACATAGGAGAAATAATTGAGATCATGCCAATGAAGCCAGTTTGAACGTAGAGTAATTTGTTCTTATGTGTCAATCTATACTAACTTGTGTTGGCTGAGTGTTCCAGGAAAGTGTCCTGGGAAATGAGGTCCTTACAATTCATGAGGACAAATAGAGAAGGCTACCTTTGCTGGCTGTTGGGAAATCAAAGAGGAATTTTTGGTGACATGATAAATATTTGCAAGTTAGTGATCTTGGGGCTAGAAGTTGAAAATCTTCTCAAATAATAAAGGATGACATCATGTTTAAATGTATCCCAATATCTTTTACATATGCTTTTAAGTTTGAAGCTGCTATTCATCTTCATGCTTTGAACACTGGTAAGGTAAGAAATCCCCTCTCAGGGTCATACCTGGAGAGTTTCCAGTAGTCTACTAGTCTACTATAGTAGTCCACTATGTTACAAGTCAAAGCTAACCTGTGTTGGGTAGCAGCAACATGGCAGAGAGTCAAGGGTGGAGACTCAGGTTTACTGCACAGAAGGAGGCAATGGGAAACAACTTCTATATTTTTACCAAGAAAATTCTATGGATTCACTACCAGAACGATTGCAGATGAAGTTGGGGCATCTGGGAGAGATGTATCCATGGCATAAGACTATCTAAGAAATCAAGCTGTAAAACACTGCCAAAAGCAGGAACAGCTACATCAGCCAACAAAACCATTTGTGCTGAAAAGACTGTGTGATCAGTAGTTCCAACAGAATGTGCAAATGAATTATTTTAGACTATGAATACCTGTGCATAAGAAGGGCAAAGATATATGTTGAGAGAAAGCATGGGACTTTTACTAGAAATTAAGTCTTAGAAATATTTTCTTCTGACCAGTATACTAGAGGAATAGGATTCCCTCAGTAGTGTTCTTGAAGACAGAAAACAGTGGTCTGAGCAAGTGTTTGGTGATGGCAAGTAACTCTTTCTTAAAAGAAAAAAAACTCTTCCACATTTTTTTCCACTTTTTACCACTTTTTTTTAGCCTTATGGGGTTGCAATCTTTAACTTTTGCTTCTTTAGTGAGCACCTCAACCACTAACAGAGATATTGGGTACCATTCCTGTATGTTCCTGCAGAACACTATTTTAGAATTGCTGAAAGATGAGTTCTCTGATGAAACGTAGATAAAATGTTGACCAAAGCAGCTGAACAGGGACCAGCCCATATGTACTCTCACTAAAAATAATATGAAGCATATGTGTATGCTGCTTATGCAAACTTAATTTTTGCACCAAATTGAAAATATGAACTTCCTGTATTCATCTCTACATCATCCATCTCATTTGTCCCTCATTAAAATTAATTGATGAATTTTGGATCAAACAGCTAGAACGAAATAGCAGAGGGTCAGAGATTCAGGGTCCTGATTGGCTTGGCTCATCTTCTTTTTGTGCAAAATTTTTCGTCCCACCCCATAGTTTCCCATGCCTTTGTACCTGATGTTTGGTTTTTTTCAGTTCTTGTATTGGAAGATACATAGAGAGGGCAGTACTGCCATACATAAAGGAGATAAGATATTTTTAATTTTATGGTATTTAAGTGCTTATTATGTGCCAGGAACTGTACTAAGTACTAAGGTAGATACAGTTTCAACACAGTCTCTGTCCCACATAGGGCTCACAGTCTCCCCAGTTTACAGAGGTGGTAACTGATGCCCAGAAAGGTTAAGTGACTTGCCCCAAGGTCACACAGCAGACAAGTGGCAGAACCGGTATTAGAAGAAAGGTCCCTTCTGACTCCTGGGCCCAAGCTCTATCCATGGCCACGCTGCTTCTTGTGCTGCTTTTCCCCAAAGAGGGCAGGGTGATGGCAAGGGTAGAGTAACTGTTCAAATAATCCCTCTCCCATGTATTTTCCACTTTTTTCCCATGTTTTCTAGCCCTATGCATTTGCTTACTTCTCATAGTCTTTGTTGTTTACTTTTTCTTTGAATAGTAGATAATTGGTTGAGAGAGAAGTAGAGAAAAAGTTTCGTTGGAAATCAATCAATCAGTCGTATTTATTGAGTGCTTACTGTGTGCAGAACACTGTACTAAGCGCTTGGGAAGTACAAGTTGGCAACATATAGAGACGGTCCCTACCCAACAGTGGGCTCACAGGCTAGAAGGGGGACTTAGACAATCAGACAATTGTTTCATGGGGCTCATTTTTACTTGTTAGCCCACTGCTTGGTCATCTAAATTGACCATCTTGATATTCTATTTTCCTATCTGTGCCCCTTCCTCACTGACTCAGAATTTCTGTGAAGAGCAAAACCTCTTTTGTTGGGTAAGGTGCAAGTCTTTTCAACTTGGTAGTTCATTTTGAAATCCTTTAGTTTCTTCTTGCCTTTACTTGCTTCCAGCTTGATGTGACTGTTTCCTTTTCTCTAATCTCTAAACTCCTCAAGGGATGGATTATGTTTTAGCTTCCTGTTTGTCTCTATATTCCTAATACCATGCCCTCTATACAGTAGATGGTCAGTTTATATTAATGTAGATAATGATGTTGAGCAATCTACCAGCATGCTCTGTTGGTCACGAGAGTTCTAATGTTATAGGACCTTTAGCCAGGGTCCCGTCAGTGACATAGACCTAGAGTTTATCAACATTACAATGGATAATCTTTCTTGCTTCCTGTTCTTAAAATCTGATCCACCATTCTTTGACTCTGGTCCTGATCAAATTTCAACTTGGGTAATCTTATTACCTAGTCATTCAAAGGCTAGGTATATAATACTGAAAGAAGTGGGGAGTGAATTTTCCAGGAAAGGTGCACAAGTATAGTCAACCAACTTGGATAATTTGGGACTCTACCTTATCCTTAGTGATCTGGATAATTCATACGTAATTATTTTGTTTATTTTTGCTTGGACTATCTGGATTGCTGTGGTGCGGCACAGGTCTCCTTATGATTCAACTTGTTGAGGTTCTTTTACTTTATAACGCTTTTCCTACTAAAGCCATTTTTCTGGTGCTGAAATTTACTCCTTGTGATTAGGTTAAGGGCTGTGTAGGTATCAACCCTTTAAAATTATTATGAAAGAAATTGCAAGGATATAAAATCTGTAATAATAATAATGATGGTATTAATAATAATAATGATGGTATTTGTTAAGCACTTACTATGTGCAAAGCACTGTTCTAAGTGCTGGGGGATAAAAGGTGATCAGATTGTTCCATGTGGGGCTCACAGTATTTATCCTCATTTTGCAGATGAGGGAACTGAGGCACAGAGAAGTTAAGTGGCTTGCCCATGGTCACACAGCTGACAAGTGGCTGAGCTGGGATTCAAACCCATGACCTCTGATTCCCAAGCCCACGCTCTTTCCACTGAGCCACGCTGCTGTACTTCTGGGGATAAGCTTCTTCCCTAATGGAGTGTTCAATAATCATAGGTTTCCCAGACTGTGCAACTGAAACAGGATATTTGATCACACTAATCATTTTTCATGGCTTACAAGGGCAAATGTAGGACTCAATCCAATTCATACTTATATAACATAATAATGTTGAGCCATTAATATCTTGTAAACTGTGATTTTTTTTCTACAGGAGCCCATTCAGTTTTTGAAAGACATCTTGTGGCTAGCAACAGAATTCATTTTTTAGATCACTCTGGTTTTAATGCGGTGCTTTGCACATAGTATGTGCTCAATGAGCAGTATTGCTTGATTTATTGATATCTCCTGCAGCTAGAGTTGAGCCCCTTTCTCTCACTGTGCCCAGGTGCCAAGCCAACAACCATTGCCCTTCAATCTAGGTTTATGACTAAATTGAGGGAAGAATCACCAAGTGACAAACAGCTGATGTTAGGTCACCTAGATGGATATAGATTAAGTGAATAATCTTGTACTTCCCATAGTGACCAAGGCCTAGGTTGGAGCCAGTGATGCCTGAGTTGGGTTTTTTGTTGTTGTTGATTTTTGGTTTTTGTTAAGCACTTACGACATGCCAGGCACTGTACTAAATACTGGGGTAGAAATAGGTTAATCAGCTTGGACACAGTCCCTGTCCCACTTAGCCTCATAGCCTCATAGTCTTAACCCCCATTTTACAGATAAACCGAGGCACAGTGAAGTGACTTGCCCAAGTTCACATAAGACAAGTGGCAGAGCTGGGATTAGAACCCAGGTCAGAAGGTCCTTCTGACTCCCAGGCTCCCGCTCTATCCACTAGACCACAGTGCTTCTCTCTTTACTGTCCCAATTAATATGTTTTTTTTCATTTTGGTAGCCAATCTGGCACTCCAAGCATACAGTACCACAGTCCCTGTTATTTGAGTGGCTACCTAAACCTCTATGTGCAAGCTCTAAACTATGTGTAATTGGTGAAGCATGTTAGAAAACAGAAAATTGATACCAGTATGAATTAAGCTTCAAGCCTGAAAAGCTGTGTTTATGCCTTATACTTTAAAATAGCACAAAAAGATCTTTTTTTTTTAACTGATTCCCCTTTACTCCATGTCAAATCCTTAAAATGGCATGGTGACATTTACATTCAGTGCCAAAGTGTTTTGTTCCCTGGAGATGTTTCAAATTCAACAATACCAAGTCTTTTCAACAGCTCAACATTTATCATATCAAATGACTTGAAAGTACCCAAATGCTCTTTCCCATTGGATTTTTGGTCTCTCTGCCGGTGGGTAATCATTTCCAATCATTACCCACTTGCCTGTAATTGCAAATCTATTGCATTGCTCTTCATCATAGTCACTCTGCCAAGCAACCTGACAGGAGAATCAAAGTTCTAAATGGCACTCATTTTTTTTCCATGCTTGTTAGCATTCATTCATCTTTCTGGAATTCTACCTGGAATTTACATTTTACACACCCAAGTGTTTGTGTGTTTCCTTTAATGTAATGGAACAAGCTGATGCAACAGACATTTGTGATTCAGGGAGGTTTGTAGCTCCTATAGTAACATCAATACCTTGGTAAAAATGTCTAACTCTAAGCCAGAATTGGTCTATGGAAAGTTTTCTGTATTGCATCCTCTGTGCTTATCAAATTTTTCAAAAGCCCTGCCTGAATTTTATGCAAACAATATAAACTTAGGTACAAGACATTTAGATATTTGCTTTGAAAGAGCAAATTCCTGATAACCTTTTACTCTTGTCTAATAAGAGCCCAAATTAGGCAGCCCCCAAAGTGTTAGAACAACTCCATTGCCATTACTTCTCTTGGTCTACTGTACTTTTGGATCTCGGATAGCAGGCACGTAATAGCTAGATATATTGCTATTATATGAGAAGCATTGTGACCTCATAGAAAGAGCACAGGCTTAGTAGGCAGAGGACCTGGGTTCTAATCTAATCCTAATGCCTGCTGTGTGACCTTAAGCAAGTCAATTAACTTCTCTGTTCCTCAGTTTCTTCATCTGTACAATGGTGACGTTATCTTTTCTCCCTCTTCCCTATATTATGAGCTCTATGTGGGACAGGGACTATGTCTGATCTGATTATTTTATCTCTACCCCAGCACAAGCTAAGTGCTTAACAAATACCCCAATTATTGTAATTACATGCATTCCTTACATAAATTATCCTCTCTGGTTTTCAGTGTTGGCATGAGCATTTAGAGTAGAGTAGATTTAACAGGAAATTGACAAAAAATATTAGATTATCATGAGAACTGAACTTGGTTTACTTGATTCCAATCCATGCATTCTTTTTTACTGATGAGGTTGAATGGGTCTCAATCATTTCTAGTTGTATTCCATCTTGACTGGCTTCCTTTTCTCGCTTTGTGGGAGGGAGAAGGAAGATTTTGGGGAGCAAAACTGAAGTCTAGGTGGATAGGTCTTCCATGTGTATTTCCAACCTTTGTGTAAAACCTGCTGTACCCACACAAAGATTAAGGATTTCTTCTTTAAATGCTCCTCTTGCAAGTGCAAGCTTGCTGTATATATTATAAATGCACATAAATTATAGATAATTTGTCAGGTAAGCTTAGTGCACAGAAGGAAGGCTGTATTGTTGTTGTTCCTAACCCATGTGGAGTGCTTTTTCTAAATGCCTTTATTTCAATTTGCTATTTCCTAGCATCCTATCACCTAGGTGTATACACCTAACCTTTCCGTTCTTTACTTGAATGCCTTCTTTTGAATTCTGCAGGCACATTATAAAGTCATTGGACCATTCTTCCAGTCTGAGAAATCATAATTGTATGTCTGGTATATTTCCTTTGGTAATTATCTACTGCCTCTTTCTCCCCAATCCCTTTTGTGCATCCTAACGTTATACAGTTCATTGACAAAGAGTACAGCCAACATTTTTGTCTAGCATGTACTTTTTGGCAAGAATTTTCAGTCACAGGCCATCACACTATCTTTTCTATGGTACCTTTTATTCTCTGAGATCACAATGTTGCTTTTTGGAGGAAATTGTATTTTATGTAGTTTTACATTCTGGTAGAACACAGAGTGATTTAGCTATTCATGTTTTGATCTCCGTGTAGAGAATATAGGGAGATAAATCACTCCATTCACTCTGAAAGGCAGTATGATTTACCTATCTGGAACTAACTCATATACAGAATAGGGACAAATGAATAACTTATACCATGTCACAGTGAGCATCAAGTAGTATGCTTTAAACAACTCACATTTCAGCTCTATTCATGGGAATGACTGAAGAACTTTTTCAACTGAAAGTGTGTGTGTGTGTGTGTGTGTGTGTGTGTGTGTGTGTTGGCAGGCAAAAGGAAATTGCCCACCACACCCAAATTGAAAATGGAATACTTAATAGAATGCCTGGCCTTGGAACCAAGGCTTAAATAAATGCCGGACTCAGTCCAGGCAAGACATTTGTATTTTTAAAGGAAAGACGACCACAGACATCAGATTTGGTTTAAAGTTAGTCAGATTAAGAAGTTGTTGAAATCACAGTCTGACTCACAGTTCTGTCGCTGTAGAGTTGTGGAGGGAAAAAAAAGTTACACTAGCTCAATTTGCATAGAGGATAAAGCAAAGATCTGGAGTTAGTAGGACCTGGGTTCTAATTCTGCTTCACCAATTGTCTGCTGTGTGACCTTGGACAAGTCACTTAACTTCTCTGTCCCTCATCTATAAAATTGGCATTAAGATTGGGAGCCCGTTGTGGGTCAGGGACTGTGTCCAACTTAATTATTTTGCATTTACCCCAGCTCTAATACAGTGCCTGGCACATAGTAAATACTTAACAAATAGGTAAAGAAAAAACAAACAGTGAAACAAATTTAAAAAACCCTCCTGTAACCTTGAGCAGTGTCTCCTACCTACATAGTCATCCAGAGAACTGCAGAGACATTCAAATAAATCTGCAAGTGAGACATGTCAGAAGGTGTGAAGAGGAGATCTGGATTCTCCTTTTCAAACCAAAGAAAGCCTGGGTCTAAGCATTCTTGGGAGCAGGATATTGGTCTTCCTTTCCAATTCCAGGACCTCAAGCAGATGTATTGTTAGAACACCAGAGGATCACAAAGCCCAGCCCTTCTTCCCGTCAGATCTCTTTGAAGTTCAAATTGTTCTTCCGGAGGAATAATAGAGCAGGAGGATCTGCCCACAATTTCAGTGGAGATCTACCATTCCTTCCCCTTCTTTAAGGCAAAAAGTTTCTGAAGCCCTGGATCATATTTTTCACATTTCTATGGCAAATAAATCACCTGATAGTAAATCTTCCAAGGGAAATCCTTTTTTTTCCCTCTTTGCCTTTTTACCCGTTGTTCTCCCTCTCAAGCCTTTAATGACTCTCCTTCAGCTTACAGCTTCTTCATTTTCTCCTCTTCACCTCTCATCTTTTCGGTGATCTAAGTAGCTGAATGTCACTTTCGAAGAACAAACTGTCTCATTTGTTCCTCAGTTTCTGTGTCTTCTCTGCATTAACTGGAAGGGGAGGTACTGTCGTCATGAACTCCTTAAAAGCCCCAACTCCCCCAAACTGCCAAATGAAAGTGAAATAACAATAACAAAAATGAGACATTATATCATTTCATCCTTCCATCCAGGATGTCTTGGAAGTCATTGCAACCACTCAGATTAAAACAACCATTCCCCTTTTAATCATCACCCATGTATCTGTTCAGTGAGTAATGTGAAATCATTGCCTTTAACAGCTCTGAAGAGAAATGGAAAACTTCAATTTCTTGGGCTGCGAATCTGGCCCCTTTCAGAAACACTCTGTTTCTGAAATTGAAATATTTATGATATCCCAAGGACTGTGGCACATCTTCATAGTGAATTGGCAATCACTAATCTAGGATCCTACTCATGAAAGATCCTAAGAATTCAGGGGGAGCCATCTTCAGGTGATTGTAAAGCTTATTAATAGTTACCTTTTCCATTGAAATGACAGAACCTAATTCTATAAATGCCTAACTCTAGGTAGGATTTGAAAGCAGTATTCCAAAAATTTGAAAAATTTTAGGGGTAAGTACCTTGGTTTATTTCATTAGGCTTAGATGCCTACCTATAAACAGTAGCTAAAGATTTAAAAAATGAATAGGTAGTTTTCTTTCTTCCTAGTGCCAAACTGAATATCTCACCACTTATCTTATGGAATATGTAGAATACATTAAATTATATTTCAGCACCTGTACCTGGTATACAATTTAGAGCACTAGCTTTTATATTTATCTGATTTTCCCAATTAAATATTACCTTGAATAGGTAGGACTTGATCTTCCTCTCTTAAAGGATATTAACATGGTCTGGATGTTTTTCATTCCAAAAACATATATGTACTATACTTGACTCTTGGATCATAAAATAACTAAAAATATTCCCGCCTCCTTTAGAAGGTGCTACTGCACCTTCACCTCATTTGTGCTTTGGGGAAGATTTGCATCACTTGGTTCCTTTATTTTTTATCCAGGTGCATTTGAGACTGGTTGTTGTAGCTACCATAACTCACTTTATATGTAGTCACTGCAAATAATAAAATGCAATAGATGACTTTTTGAAATTAATTGGCTTTACCACGGCTTGAAAGGATTCTGTCAGCTTACTCGGAGTCACTGTGAATCTGAAATGACTTGATGGCACTTTAATAATAATAATAATGATTATTCTGCAGAGGGGTGAGGGAAGAAGATGGGAGACATTGCAGAGTAGGGACAGGTAGGGGAGTGGCCAGTTTTTCTCTTAACTAATGATTAACCTCTTTACTGTGTGAGATTTACCACATTACTACTCCATTATTTATATTAAAATTTATGGAGCAATTTGTTTAGTCATTCCTGGCCATTTTTATCAGCTTCTAAATTATGACTATTTGCCTTGTGAAACCCAGTTGTAAACTACTCATTTTATTTTGTGAAAATGCTATTTATTAGAAAGCCACTACTAAACTAAAAATGTTCTGCTGGTTAACTTAACATCTCTGATAATAATCAAAATGATTCTATATACTGAACAATTGGTCAGGTTTCTATTTTCTTGTCGGAATTATTGATTTGAAGTCATAATATTGGGTGACATCACAATTACCTGCCAAGGAAACAATTATGACCCTATTAGAAGAAAATAAGAAATTCAGTGAGGACCATGAAATAGTAATAAATGGGCTCCAAGCTGCAAGTATCTATTTTTCATGGCACTATATTTGATGATTAAAAATCAGATTGAGATACACAAATATAGAAAAATGTCTCAATTCCAGGGTTTTTGCTGTTGGATCAGATTGTATTTGGGTAAGACAGCCAGAGATTTTTATTATATTCTATAAAAAGAGTTACTGTGTTTTTAAAAGCTTTTTACTTTCCACAACAATTTTTCCTATGGAAGAGGAGATTGAGTAAAATGGCTCTCTGCAATTGTGAAAGATTAAAAAAAAAAAACATAGTCTGTAGCACTAAAGGGCTTTTATTCTTAATGTCTCATTTATCATATCTTCAATAAATAATTATTAATCACAATCAAGTGTACTAAGTGCTAAGACCAGTGTTATATCTTCCTTGTAAATAGACATTTCAAACTTTTAAATCCAGGCAGTAACTAACTTTTGAAAGCCATTGTCTTTATTGGAGCAGAAATCCCTATACCAGAGCGATTTAAAATTAGATGCAGGAATGTGTTCAATTCATTAGATTTTAAAATGAGACATTTGGGTTTTTAATCTTAATGGGAAAAGACACGATGAACTTAAGCATTCATCTTTAGAATTATTTTTTTTCCCAACTGTAATTCTCCAACCTGTTGAATCACAACAGATAGATCCTCTTGCCCACATATTCCCTCCAGACTGGTAAATTGTCATCCTTCATATCCAATGGACCATCAATTTCCCATCTTCAAAGGCTTATTAAAAATCACATCTCCTCCAAGGGGGCCTTCCCCTACTCTTAGTCCCTTCTGTGTTATCTGTGCACTCTGATCTGTACCCTTGACTCAGATAGTCACCCCACCATCAGCCCCACAGCACCTGTGTAAGCAGCAGTAACTTATTTTAATATTTGTCTCCCCCTCTAGACTGTAAGCTCCTGGTGGGCAGGGAACATGTCCAGCAACTCCATTATATTGTACTCTCCCAAGGGCTTAATACAGTGCTTTGCACACAGTAAGCACCCAATAAATACCACTGATTGTTTGACTGAATAAGGCCTATACCATGATTGTCAAACTAGGAAAATAGGATGACAAAGGCTCCCCCAAGGTGAAGTGGAGGGTTGAATCAAAGTGCCCCCTCAAAAATACAATACAAAATACTATTTCTGGGATTAGCTGATTATTTCAGGCACAGAGCTGTTTTTAGGCTCCAATATCCCCATTCATTTGAAGGATTTGGGGCCACCCTGGACAGTTAAGCTTTTATAACCAAGCAGACCCCGTCAGGAAGTAGTTTTAGTTATTTCCAGAACCTGTGAGGTATGTTAACACTTCTGTAGGGTGACCAATTAGTCAACTGATGAGGTACATTATATTGTCTCCCACTTTAGACTGTAATATAAATGTAATGAACAGGTGGATGTGGGATAACCAAGAAATTGATTATTTAAAATGTGTGGGCATCAAAACATCACCGTATAAGCTACTTGAAACACCAACATGCTAATGGATCCTTTGTGATTTAAAGAGCTGAGTTTCCTAGATATAACTCATTGGCAGGAGTGGGCAGCTGTTTATTTGAACAGTGCTTGGCACATAGCGCTTAAAAAATGCCATCATTATTATTATCATTATTTGTGATCATATCTTTTTCTCAAGCAGTATAAATGATATGAACCTGCGGAAGAATGAAACTGTGCTATTAAGAAAGTATATACATGTTTTTGATTGAAATTGTAACAGAAACACACTTAATCCAAACAGTAATTGCTAATGAATACTTGGGGAAAATTAAAAATTGTGGTGATAATTTGGGAAGTGACACATTGAAAATACAGTATTTAAATGTGCAATCATATTCAATCATTTACAGTAACAGATCCCTCATATTAGTGTCACTTTTCCCTGAATGAAGCTGTGAACATTCCCATAGTGAACCTTTCTTTTCAAATCTTAGCAACCACGCTTGTTTTAAAAATAAAGTCTTTCCAAAGTTAACGTTTAATTAAAAACAACACCAAGAAGGAGGACTGCAGTCAATACTGCAGAACATACTTGGAAGCTATTTTCAAATATGGTATTTAAATTGTAGCTGCAATCATGTTTAAGTGGTATTGAAATTAAATAATTTTTAAAAAATAAATAAATTTCAACACTATGATTGCCTTCAAAAGCATTAAAAGATACTGCTAAATTGCACCAACTTCAATAGGTAACAAGTTTGGGCTTATTTAATTTTAGTGAAGACTTTGATTTTAAAAAACCATTTTGTGCAAATTTAGCTTTATAAGTTAGATTTCTCAGTGGTATCAGGCTAGTTTTTAAAAAAGTAACAAATTCACTCTTGACTATCCCCATGTAATAGAAATTAAGGTGAATGGCATCACTTATCTCTCAGAGCTGATATGGCTCAAACTGCAAAGTATATTTGAATATTGACTGAAGTACAATGCCCTAAACATCTTTTTTTCTGGTTTGCACAAACATACTAGTATTTGTCAGCTGCTTCATTTTGATAACTCAGAAATGTTTACTATTATAAAATAGATACATTGTTAACATATGGAATACTTGAACTCCTTCTATTCGCTTTATTTTACCAACACACTCACATCTAACAGTTGCGGGTCCTTTCTCAAAACGGAACACATTTTTGCTAACCCTAACTTGAATGTGTGATATTTTTCTTCTGTGATGTAACTAGGTAGAATGGAGATAGAAAAGTGTTTTAACATCGCATACTGATATGATTGGAAAAGAGTAGGGGAAAGGAAAGGAGGAGTGAGTTTTCCCAATTTATTACCCTTTTGGCCAATTTTTTAAGCTGTATTTCAATTTGATTACCTTCTGGCCTGCCCAGGTCAAATGGACATTAGAATGTCTTCAAATGCCTGAAAACTATGAAATATAAGTACTTCCCAGTCTGACTGTACATACATACATATTTTCATAAATACATCTGACAGGGATTTCAGAACTCAGTATGCTGTGTTTAGGACAAAATCACAACAAGCAACTTTATTTGTAGAATCTAGATCCAAAAATAAAAGAAACTGAGTTTCTATCATGTTAGTACACAAAGTAAACCAAAAATACATCGAAGTTTACCATGAAAGAATTTAAACATGTTAGCAAATGAGTTGACAGGGAAAGGATGTGATTTACAACACTGAAAACTTTTTTTTAAACCATACATTATATGCGTTGCACTTTGTCATCACCTAGACAAGGCTATCAAGGATGAGTGTAGCGGCAGGTCACTTAGGCAACTCCCAAACATCTTCCTTTTATGGAGACTTTGGTAATTGTCATATAAAACACCAAATCGTGCTCTTCATTTTGGATGATCACCGCCAGTTTTCCTCACACGGAAGAGTCCATGCTTAGTACTTCAGTTATTGTGAAGACACTCTAAATCCACAGAACAGCATACGCTTCCATTCTGCAATGAATAAGAGTGTTAGCTGAGTGGAAGGTTTAAGAATTTACACTTACAGTTTCAGACAAAAATGATCAATCTTCCCAATTAAAAACACACCACCACAGCTAATTCGGTGTTGGGAACAAGGGCTGGTTTTGTGACCTTTGGAAGTTTGTTGTTTTTCTCCCCCTTATAGACTGTAAGCCCGTTGTTGGGGAGGGACCGTCACTATATGTTGCCGACTTGTACTTCCCAAGCGCTTAGTACAGTGCTCTGCACAGAGTAAGCACTCAATAAATACGATTGAATGAATGAATGAATGGAAGCCCAAATTTTAACTGGCAGAAAAATGGTTTGGTTTTCAAGACCCACAGAGTCTTCTGCTTTCCAGGCTAAGTGGGCCCAATATTCTGCTTTCTCAAACAAAAAACACACTTACAAAATTTAAGTAAATTCAAATTTTATTTTTCCTCTGGGACTAAATAAAATGAGATGGAAGGATGTACTAGGGTCTGCTGGGGCAAAGCAGTTAATTTTTTTCATGGTGTTTTAAGTACTTACTACTTGCCAGGCTCTATATTAAGTGCTAGAGTAACTATAAGCTAATCAGGTTGGCTACAGTCCATGTCTCACATGGGGCTCACAGTCTTAATCCCCATTTTCCAGATGAAGCAACTGAGGCTCTGAGAAGTTAACTGATTTACTTATTTGCCCAGGGTCACACAGCAGACAAGAGGCAGAGCTGGGGTTAGAACCCAGGTCCTTCTGACACTCAAGCCTGTGCTGTACCCACTATGCAATGCTGCTTATCTATGCATCTAAATCATACACACTCTGTATGCTACCTTTATGGTAATCAGTATCTGGTCCCAATTGTCAGAGAGGAACTTTTTTGAGGTAGGGGTAGAATAGGTGAAATGGGGAGTAATTAACATTTTTGATCTAGGCACATCAAATGCCTCAGGGTAGTCTACCTAAAGGAGCACAAAATGTTAGCACAATGAATGAAAGGCAACAAGCAATGGCCTCTCATGTCACTGATTGTAAGAAAAGTGGAAAAAAAAACCCTTCCTATATCACTTTATGTAACATCATCATCATCAATCGTATTTATTGAGCGCTTACTATGTGCAGAGCACTGTACTAAGTGCTTGGGAAGTACAAATTGGCAACAGTTACAGACAGTTCTATGAAACTGCTATTGATACTTCATATGGTTTTCAATCTTCAGGTCAAATAAATACCAACCAGAATACCAATCCCCACATTGTTAAAACACCAAAGGTCAATCATTCATTTAGACCTTCCCTTTATAAAATATCAACACATGCAAGGGTAAAAAAAAAATCTACATAGATCCAAAGGATTCCAGTGAAGTCAATGAGGACTGCTCATGAGTAACTGTCAGAAGTGCTTATCCAGTGAGAAGCAAAGAAAAAGTGTTACCTGGTGGGTAGAACAGGGGCCTGCGAGTCAGAGGGACCTGGCCTCTAATCCTGGCTCTGCCACTTGAATGCTGACCTTGTGCCTCAGTTACCTAATCTGTAAAATGGAGATTACAGCTGGGAGCCCAATGCTGGACAAGAACTGTGACTAACCTGATGAGCTGGTACCTACCCCAGTGCTTAATACGGTACCTAGCACATAGTAAGTGCTTAATAATTTACCTTTAAATAGAAAAAAAAGAGAGAGACTGTATTGACAGCCTAATAATATGGTATCTGGAACAGACATAGCTTTGGCTGGAATTATTCATCAGCCCTTATGCTTTGTCTCTTGCTGGCATGAACCATTGCCATTTTTGGAGGACTAAGAGTTTTCCTCGCTGATGCTGAAGAGAAGACAAGGCATAGTGTTGGTTGTTCGTGTGCATGACTGAGACTGATTTAGAAGGCCTCTGGGACAGTAAGCCCTCAACAAATACCACTGATGATGATGAAGTCTGGAAGACTGAGTCAGGCTGTTTCTGAGTCAAGTCCAGTTTGGTTTAGACCAGATTCCAAAGGCCCCCACCTTGTCCAACTGTATATGTCCCATATCACTCAGATGGAGAGAAATTACCCATACCTGATACTGTTGCTGGCCCTAGGATAACACTGTGTGGTGGGACACAGCACTAGGCAAAATGTAAGGATTTCATTTCCTTTAAATGAAGGTTCTGACACTCAGGCATTTTTTTTTTATAAAATCTGGGGTTAGGGCTAGCCCAATACCAACTGTTTCCATGACCTTTGGACATCAGTAAGGGAGGAACCAAGACACAGCTAGATGGACTCCAAAGTCTAGTCTATATAGGAATCTACCATACATCCAGGAGAAAATGGGGCACAACAGTCATTTCCTAAATTGATGAAATAATAATAGCAATGATAATAAGAATAATATTTGTCAAGTGCTTACTGTATGTCAAACACTATACCAAGTGCTACGGAAGCTACAAGAAAATCAGGAAGGACACAGTCTCTGTCCCAAATGAAGATCACATTCCAAGTAGGAGAGAGAACAGGTACTGAATCCCCACTTTGCAAATGAGGAACTGAGGCAGAGAGAAGTTAAGTGACTTGCCCAAGGGCAGTCAGCTGGCATGTGGTGATACTGGTATTAGAACCTAGGTCCTCTGACTCCTAGGCCTGCCTGCTTTCCTCTAACCTTAAAAGTGTACAAACACTCCACAAGTGATATTATATGTTCCTTCATAACATTCCTGCATCTTAGAGAGATACTTTTCATCTTTAATTTACAGATGTGAAATATAGATTTAACAATTTGTTCAGAATCACCCTGCAAACTAGTGATAGAACCTAGTAACCCCAAGCTTCCTAGGCGGTACACAATATTATGTATGATGATAGTGAAATGGGCCATAAGCCACTTGGAGCAGTTTCTACCCAATTTACTTAAATATTTGTCCCATTGAGTGCTCTGCTATATTAATGGGAGAATATCAACTTGATTTATACTTAATATGTTGTAGTTCAATTTGGAAGGCTAAAAGTGAGTTCTCCACAAAAGATGATAGATTTATGTTTTTATGAGTTTGTTTTCCGTAAAAATAAAATTAAGCCCAACATTCTTACTCAGGCAAAGCAGCTCTCTCATAGGGTCCTTGAAGTCCATTCAATAACTCCAGAAGTAGGGCAACTGGGAACTATGTGATTCTAAGACAGTTAAGGACTCATTTCCACAATAGCATACCTTGCACTTGCAGGTGGTACAGGGAGATCCCGCCATTGTCCATATGGAGCCACTGAGCCGGGTAATACCATAGGTATCTAGACAAGTTTTTCGGATATCGTAGGCGATGTTCTCAGCCAGGCAGGGGTCGCTGACACAGTGAGGGCAGCACTCCCCTTCTGAAATGGCTGTGTATTCACAGCTCAAATCTGGGCAGCTGAGGGGCCAGCAGTCCACTTCCCCTTCCTATACAAAGATAAATGAGAGATCTGTCCTCAAGATGGTCAATATCAATCTCCCCAGCCTCCCCAACATAGCAAATATTTTGGGCATGGCAAACCAATTAGCTAGTTAAATACGTTTCAAGAGCAGCATGCTTCTTGGTGGTCTTGTGATAGCTAACTATTCCATGTTTGGAAAGCTCACTGGGGGGCAAGGGAACATGTCTACCAACTCTGTTACAATGTATTCTCCCAAGCTGTTCACACACTGTTCTTTACACAGTAGGTGCTGAATAAGTATGATTGATTGGTAATTGTTTCTAGTCAAAATTAAATGTGGAATGATTCATTGAATTAGATGAATGGGGTGCTGGCAGTGCATTTTTTTCAGTGAGACTGACTCAGGAGGCTGTCTAATTGTTGTTCTGAGAAGCTGATCTTTATTAACTCAGGAGCAACATTCTGAGACTCAGAGATGACCCTGAGGCCTCCTTATGAAGTAAGTTTGTGGGTGAACCAGAGCTGAGGGAGAAAAAGCTGGTATACTATAAACCAGACGGATGGACTCTTGGAGTAGTCTTGGAGGTGTCCCGAGTAGTTCATGACTCCTCAAACATTAGTCCTCCACAATTCCTGTTAACAATAACTTCAAATTGTCCTGCGTTAGTCTGGACAAGAATAAAATCTAATTTTCTATAGGAAAATCTCTTCCACAAAGAAAGCCTTTACTGTGCAGGTGCAACCATAAAAGCATCATCATGAAGTAAGTGGCTGGTATAAAACTACTTCCTCAGTGCTCTCTTCACCATACAACGCAGCCCACTCAGCCAATGAAACAACAATTTCAGGGGCTCAGCTAACAAAAGCCAAATTTCCATGAATTAGAAGTGTCAGCATAGAGGAAAAAAACCAGCATATATAAAATTGTAAATTCTAAGTTATTATAATTCATATGAATTCCTCTTCAGTCTTCTGATGTCTGATGATTATCTCTTTGAGAATGAAATTAATTTCTAAGGTGGAAATTAACCCTGTTGTTGGAAAAATAAAACTTCAAGTGTTTGGCTGCCCGAGCTGTAAGAACTGGAAAATGGATAGTTTGAGTCATACTGATCTCTTATCAATCAATTTGGAGGGCAAGCCCTTTTTAACTCTGCAAAAATCATTCACTGGATTAAGATTATCTGAAAAGTCACTTTGGTGGAGATTTTAGTTTTTTATATAGAAGGTGTAAAAATTGAGAATTTTCTTATGTTCAGGTTTGAAAGAAAATTTGTAGTTTGAATTACTTGGTCGAAACATGGATAAATTGATTCCAATGCTAAGCAGAAGACAAATCTAAAAATTGGGGTAAATTATAACATCAACACGATCTTACTCCACAAATTCTAGATCCTTATTTAATCTCCCAAAGGTCTGATAGGTCCTGAATGAACTGAATCTTAACGAGATGGGAAAGTGCTTGTTACAATGCAGATGTATTTATTTCAACTAGGGAAGCTGGTTCATTGGTTTTGGTCCACAAAAACTGCAAAGTCAAATGCATTTATGAAATTTTGTCCTAGCTATCACACTATTCTTCAGAGATGCCAACAGGGACTATGTCCATTTCTATTTGTAAAATTCAGATATGAGGGAGAGATCTCATGGTCATATCAGCTTTTTTCCCCCCATATTCCCTGTCCTTAATGCCTTTATTGTATGTTCTCTTTGGAGCATTCTGTTTTCCTGACTGAACATGTTCCTTACCCTGACTTTTGGGCTCCCAAAGGCATTTAGCACAGAGATGTAATATCAGTGCAGGAAGCAAGAAATACTCTTTGAATTAATCCCAGAAAATAAAACAGATTTTACATACTGAGCCTGGAGAAACTTTGAAAGTTTTTCAGTCACCCAAGATTTTTCAGGAAATAGATGTGTCATAAAGGAACATGTCACTCTTTGAAAAACACTCATCGCTTGCTTCCATACCAGACAGCGGCACTGTTGACAGCTATAAGTCCAATTGTCTCCACTCCGATAGAGTTTATGTCCGTTCTGGTCTAAGCATTGACTAGTGACTCTGGTGTCGCATTCCGGGCAACAGAAGAGATCAACACTTGGGTTCTGACAATCACAAGCTGTCCTGCGGCAGAATATCTTCCCGTCCTGTTCAAAACAGTTTCCAGAATTAGTGATGGGTTTTCAAAATGGCTGTGGGCCCTCAGCCTAGTGAATGGTTTATTGGTTTTCTTGGGAAAAATATTTTATTTTTTCGATATTATTTCTGTCCTTTTCCACTTCAACCACTCCCTTCCCTTTACGGAGTCTTCTGGTAAATTGAAATACACAATTTTTAGTCTTTAAATTATCTAATTTTAAAATGAACTAGGAAGCACTTAGTACAGTGCTCAGCACACAGTAAGCACTCAATAAATATGATTGAGTGAATGAACGAATGAATCAATGAATGAAGACTCAAAGTTTCGATTTGCCTCCATTTAGAGCTATTTTAGAAGTTCTTCCAAATCTTGTCCCCAAAGTGTGATTTGACAACAGGACTAGGCCTGATGACAATGGATATAGAATGTTCTCCTTGCAAGGTTCTTAAGCATCATTTCCCTTAATTATAAACCTTCAACTTCTATTTGGTCAATGAATACACTGTAAAGTAGAGAGGTTAAGAGAACATCTCTGAGGTGGAGGGTGACATAAAGGTGCTGCAACACCATTATATAAGGGAAGGAGGGTGGTGGAGATTCATTTCCCTGGCACACAGATGTTGTAAAGCAGCAAGTTTCTGGAGCACCTGCATTTTCCCCAGGGTTAATTGGTGGCCTCTCAAACAATGGACTAGGATAGAGTAAGCAGAGCCAGCCAGTATGTGTCACCAACTATGCTGCAGACAAAATGACCATCTTTTCCTCCCACTGGAAGAGGCAGATAATTACATTCCCTCTGAGAAGTAATCTGCTCATCAGTTGGTCCCTGCACAGTACAGGATTCATGAACCAGGTATAAGCTTGGCTTGCAGGCAGGGTACAGCAGAAGGAATTCCAGAAAAGTGACTTATTTAGTATTCCTATCTGCTCAATTTATTTTTATGGATAGTGTAGTAAACATATTTATATTTGTCTCCTCTACAGTGTAAACTCTTTGAGGGGAGGGAACATGTCACATTGTTATTCTGTACTTCCCAAGGACCTACTACAGTGCACTACTAGTGAGTGCTTTATAAATGATACTACTTTTACAGAAACACATATTCTATCCACTGATAGATTTTTATGGTGTTGCTGCACAATAATGGTGTCTTCAATTCAGTGCTTCACACATAGTAAGTGCTTAGCAAATACCATCATCATTCTTTAATTAATTGGAAGCTTTATGACCTACCCCTTGGGAGGAAGCATAGTGTATAACTTGCTTTTTAACAGTAAATAAACTATTTATTTGAATGGTGAATGTTTTGGAGATGAGTGTGCTGGCCAAGGGGAGTAGAATTAAACAAATCATCTAGTGAATTTAAACAGGGTAGGCAGGCAACCTGTATCAGTCAGATCAAAACACTCTCCTTTTCTTCTATGGCAGAGTTGGGGCTTAAATACATAAACTGTGTCTGACCTCTCTCCACTTACTTTTTGTTGGTGCATTTGTTTTCTTTACGGTATTTGTTAAGCACTTACTCTGTGCCAGAAACTGTTACTAAGCACTGGGAGAGACACAAGCTCATCAGGTTATCCATATCCCATGTGGGAGTCACAGTCTTAAACCCATTTTACAGAGGTAATTGAGGCATAGAGAAGTTAACTCACTTGCCCTAAGTCACACAGCAGACAAGTGGTGGAGCTGTGATTAGAACCCAGATCCGCTGACTCAGGCCCATGCTCTTTCCACTAGGCCTTGCTACTTCTCAACTGCTTCTTTACTTGAACAGATATAGTTAGAATTAATCAGCTGGAGGCTATTCTTTAACCAACTGAATCAAAGTAGGGCCATGACCCAATGCCCCAATTGCCTCTTGGAACAAAAACTGTATTCCCTCCAATGTTGTTGCCAAACAACAGTTACATGTTTTTATTGATTATATGAACATGCTAATTAGATTGCTCCTTTTCTAACACTTTAATTGAACAAAATATCAAGAATGTGATTTCATGTAAATTGAAACTGCGATGGTCATTCTATTAATTTGACAGGAAGAAACTCCAGTTAAATGATCAGTTTAGCTTACTACTCTTACTACTCTGCCTAGTACTGCTGGAGAGTGACACTAATCACCTTTCTTTCATAATAATAATAATAATAATAATGGCATTTATTAAGCGCTTACTGTGTGCAAAGCACTGTTCTAAGCGCTGGGGAGGTTACAAGGTGATCGGGTTGTCCCACGTGGGGCTCACAGTCTTAACCCCCATTTTACAGTTGAGGTAACTGAGGCACAGAGAAGTCAAGTGACTTTCCCAAAGTCACACAGCTGACAATTGGCAGAGCCGAGATTTGAACTCATGACCTCTGACTCCAAAGCCCGTGCTCATTCCAGTGAGCCACGCTGCTTCTCATCTTAATTTTAATTTCATCTTAATCTTAATTTCATCTTAATTTCATCTTAATTTTATAACTAGCTCTGCTTCAGACTTCGACCCACAGTTTATCAGATGAAAACTACATGGTTACAATAATCCTGATTTATACCCCTAAGATTTATATTAGTCTCCACTTTACATAAAAAAATTCTTTGCACTGCAACCACTAAATGTTTATGCATAGCTTTACATGGAAAGTTCTGCTATAAACTATTAATCAGAATTATAACCAAACATAGAAATAACTTAAAGAAGAGGACATATACTTTCCCTGATAAATGAATCAATGATTTTTTCCTAATCATACTGCTGAAAATTATAGGTTTTGCTATATCATAAATTACATTTTTTATTAATGAATGGTCAGCCAAGTAATGCATTACTCTGCATGGCTAAAAGTAATATTTTATGCTAAAAAGTCTGAAAAGTTTTTGAGTCAAACTCATCGATTTCAGCAGGATATTCACTAAAGAAAAGAACATGAAACCTAAAACATGAGCTGGAGACATGGAAGCCTACCCTGGATCTTGTCTTCTCCCATCAGACTGCCATCTTACTGAAACTGTTATTTTTATCTTTTTGAGGAGTACAGCATTCCTATTCAATTGTACCTTAAAGACCAAACCCATAGTTTCTTATACTAGAATAGCAGCTCTGCTATAACAAAAATTCAGGACTATGTTGTTGGCCATGCAAGAAAGGTTCAGTGAAGTAGTGAGGTGATTCTCCCCAAAAGTAGAATTAGGTAGAAGATGAGAAGAGCGATGGGGAGAGGGAAATGCAAGGGAAAAAGAGAAGGGCAGATACAGGAGATAGCCTTGAACTGGAATCAATATAAATAGCAGCTGCAGACAGTGTTCAAGGAGCAGAGCAGGACTGATGCACGAATCATCAAACACACTGGTTGTAAGGGTCAGAGACCCTGTTTCCATAATAATAATAATAATAATAATAATAATGGCATTTATTAAGCACTTACTATGTGCAAAGCACTGTTCTAAGTGCTGGGGGGGGTACAAGGTAATCAGGTTGTCCCACGGGGGGCTCACAGGCTTCATCCCCATTTTACAGATGAGGTAACTGAGGCCCAGAGAAGTGAAGTGACTTGCCCAAAGTCACACAGCTAACAATTGGCAGAGGTGGGCTTTGAACCCATGACCTCTGACTCCAAAGCCCATGCTCTTTCCACTGAGCCACGCTGCTTCTCCATTCTAAAGCATCTTCAGAAGTCTTCTGGATGGACTGACTATCCCAGAATGTTAAATTTAAAAATTCCAGGTAGCAATTCTACTAAAATCCATTCCTGACTACTAAGCACATTTGATTTGACTGTGGTTTTCAGGAAGAGTTAATTGACAAGGATACATAGCTTCTGCTCAAATGCAATCAGCTGTCTTCTCCTGGCTAGGGCCCAGGCCACCACATAATAATAATAATAATAATAATAATAATGGCATTTATTAAGCACTTACTATGTTCAAAGCACTGTTCTAAGCGCTGGGGAAGTTACAAGGTGATCAGGTTGTCCCACAGGGGGCTCACAGTCTTAACCCCCATTTTACAGATGAAGTAAGAAGCACAGAAAAGTTAAGTGACTTGCCCAAAGTCACACAAATGACAATTGGCGGAGCTGGGATTTGAACCCATGGCCTCTGACTCCAAAGCCCGTGCTCTTTCCACTGAGCCACACTGCTTCTCTTATGGAGGTCCCAGCAAGGCCTGGGATGCAAACCCAAGGATTTTCCCTTTATTGTTTCCACCACCATTAGACTTGACCTAATAAGAACTCTCCCCTCCAGAAGAGTGGGTTTAAGGTGGGGTTTCTGCTCTCCTGGGTAACTCCTAGGGGTCTGAGGATTTTTCAATTTGGAAAGGCTGCATGTCTTTCTTTCTGAGCCAGAGGACCTGTCTGAGCTTTAATACCACTCAAATCCCCATATAATAAAAATAAGGACGAGATAAGGATCTTCTACTTTAACAATAGGCATAAAATAACTCCAAATAGATCTGCCTATTCTCTTTTCTACATGGTCTCTAGCTCCAGGAAATACTCCTCCAGAGCCAAGGCTCCCTCTCTTATGTCCCACATGGGGCTCACAGTCTTAATCCTCATTTTCCAACTGAGGTAACTGGGGCCCAGAGAAGTGAAGTGTCACATTCAAGGTCATAGAGCAGACAAGTGGCGGAGCAGGGATTAGAACCCAGGTCCTTCTGACTCCCTAGCTCATGGTCAACCCACTAGGCCATGCTGGAAGTTTTGTCAAGTTGGTGGCTTTCCTGATCCTGAGGAAAGGGAGGAGAGAGTAGTGGAAAGAGTGCGGGCTTGGAAGTCAGAGGACATGAGTTCTAATCCAAGTGTTGGGCAAGCCACTTAACTTCTCTGTGCCTTAGTGACCTTATCTGTAAAATGGGGATTAAAACTGTGAGCCCAAACTGATTACCTTGTATCTACCCCAGCGCTTGGAACAATGCTTGGCAAATAATAAGTGCTTAACAAATACCATAATAATAATAATAATAACAATTATTATTATTAGATTTCCTGGTCATCTGACTGCCAGCATGCAGTTCTGTTTCCATCATTTATCTTTAAGTCTATGGATAGATCAGAAAGAACCCAGATTTCTTACCTATAGCTCCGCCACCCCCCAACCCCCAGCATCATAACCTATTGCTTCCCTATTATTCTTTCCCCTTTTCTCTTAGAAGCAGCATGGCATAGGGAAATAGAGCACAGGCTGGGGCGTCATCAGGTCATGGTTTCTAATCCCAGCTTTGCCACTTTTCTACTGTGTGACCTTGGGCAAGTCACTTCACTTCTCTAGGCCTTCGTTCCCTCATCTGTAAAATGGGGATTGAGACTGTGGGCCACATGTGGGACAGGGTCTGTGTCCAATCCAATTTGCTTGTATCCACCCCAGCACTTAGTACAGTGCTTGGCACATAGTAAGTGCTTAAATACCACAATTATTATTATTACTATTATTATTAGTTCCATTTTGGTCCCAATCCTTCCCTGGTTCTTTTAACCAAGCAGATTCTGTTGTTGGCAGGCATTGTCTTGGAGGAGGTAACCAAGGACTCTGTGTTCTTTAATTCCTAAACAACTTTAATAATTGATCCAGGGCTTTCAGGGACTTTTCAGGATATTTTTCCAATATGCCTCCTTAAGTCAGGTTATTGTACCGGCAAAGGGCGGGTATATACAAGGTGGACATCCTTCTGGCCTGGAGGCAAAGTGACCCTCCCTCTTAATTTCCCAATCCCTCAGTATGGTATTCTCCCTTCTATCCAGATTGGGTATGAATGAAGGAACAAAAGGCAGAACAGGCTTTGTTACAGGAGAAAGCTTATTCTCATTGTAATAAAGGTAGATTTTGTAAGTAAAAAGCAACGTTATATGCAAGATGGCAGAATTGTCAAAACATTGTGTCAGCTCCAGCTTTCTTTTCCCAAGTTATGCAACAGAAAGTGGGTAAAAGTGTTGCCACTTAGTTGTCCTGCATGTCCATGTCATTTTTCCTGCCTCTGTCTTTGCCTCAGCCCTCCAGCTTCTTCCCCCCATTTATACAATGAGATTGGCTGAATGCTTCGATTACTAATGATTACCTTTACAGTCATTTCAGCATATCACCTTGCATAATGTGTCCCACATCTTCCTGTCACGATTATCACATTAGTATGTTATTCTGGAAATAAGATGGCAGGTTTTCCTTGAAATTTTAAAGTGCAAAGGAGAGCAAAAGCAGGAAAAAGAAAGAGGACATTTCCATAGAAGACAACCCATTCATTTACTCTGAGTTCCTCATATTTGAGTCCCATAGACCAAGGTTCCAACTTTTCCAAAAATCCAAACCAAGGGTGACTCAGTTGTTATCGTCCTTAAGGGAAACAAGTAACCTGACTTGGGGATTACCCAAAGCCTTCTGAAAATTGACAGCTAATGGCTGTAATTGAATTGTTACTACAGCTTTGACCTCAAAGCTGCCTCAAAGAAGGCAACTTTGTAGTTAATACATTGACCCAAGGGGCTGAAAATTATCTGATATACCTCTTGAGCAGTCTCAGAAGCAGCGTGAAACTCTTGTCCATTCACTTTGCTCCATCATCCTAATTCAATCATAGATGCTTTTCAAGGTTCCTAAGGGCTGTATAACAAAATACTATTTGGGACCACTGAATAATTACATTGAGAAGGAAATCACCTTTCAATATTTATGGTTAAACACTAATCTTTAACAATGAAGGAAAATGAGATGCTATCTTCATCCTTTGGGGACTGACTAGTTTACCTGCATGCTTATAACAATACCTAGATAGTCTGATCTTCAAGGACATCTTAGCAATATTTGTGTCCTGCATGTAGGCAGGCACTTTCAGTCTCTGAAATGACTGCATTTGAACAGCTGACATGGAGTTCCAAAGTGCCACCTGTTTGAAACTTTTGTCCAACTGAAAAAAATTGGTAATGGAAGTAATGAGTAAAAAAAAAGTGAATTTGATTTCAGCATAATTTAGAGACTGTGATTCACTGTTTCCTATTGTGGTCCCTAAAACTAGGCTATTCTCAACCTTTTAAAGCCTTAGTCACAGACTGTATAATGAACAGCATCTCTAAAATAGAGTTATTTATGGAAGTTCTCCCTTGGTTTTTATGACAAAACGCATCAACAAAATGAGATAAGAAATACCTGTTTCTTAAAGTAATTCTCGTAAGACTTTGTACTAACTCTGGGGGATGGCAGGCTGCATTTTAGGTTCAATTTTAGGCAATATAGCAAATGAACTCAGTCAGGAAGAAACTAGAAAATGCACTGATTAGTATTTCAAGGAAATAAATAAAAACAAGGATTATTCACCACTCACCACTCAGAGAGCTGCAGCAAGTTGTAGAATTTAAAAAGATGAAGAAGAACTGGGATGAGTTTAGGGGATAGTCATTAGTATGATAACAGCTTTGGAAATAAAACCTTAGGAACAATTTAAACAGTAAGCAGTGCCATTACTTAGCCTTGAGGAGAAAAGGCTTCCACCTATGAGTGATGAACTAATAACTAACTTTAAAATTGAAAGGTTATTTTTTTCTGGGTGATGAAGAGTTGATTGCCAGCTTCAGTGAATATGGAATAGAAAGTTAGATATGCAAAAGCACTTTCATAATTTCAAGAAGGGAAATTAATCATTACACACATAAATAGATGGTATTTATTGAGCATTTAACTATGTTCATAACCTAGTTAAGTCCTCCCAATTCCTTTATTAAATGGTTTTTCTCCATGCATTTTCAAACACATAACACACAGCACAGATAGTCCCAACCGTGTATGTGTATTTACACAAAACAGAAATTGAAGTAAAATAAAATGCCCAGAAGCAGCATGGAATTGTGGATAGAGTACAGGCCTGGGAGTTAGAAAGTCCAGGCTTCAAATCCCAGATATGAAAGCCCACAGCAGTCCAATGTCAACTTTCTCTGAACTCACCTTACAGGAACAAACAGAACACCTGTCTTCTTTCAGCATCCATACCTGACCATTCCTCTTTAAGCCACCTTCATGAGGGCAGTCACCAGTACAAGATGGTCCTGATGGACAAAGGCAGTCAAAGCCACCTGCCAAGTTCACACAAGCTGAATCATTCCAACAGGTATGAGTTCTTAAGGCACATTCATCGATGTCTGCAAGAGAGAGTGAAGTCATAGGCTTTAGAATGAGGCTGACGAGCAATTCACCCTGACGGGTATATTTCAGAAAGCATTAGAATGTGCAGGTTGGGCTGTCAGTAGTGGGCAGGACACCAGTCTGAAACATTTCTGTTCTTTTGACAGCAATGAACCATAGACTTAAGAATTAGTTGCCAGGTTACTTGACACTCTTCCACTAGTGAGCCTTTAAAGTAAATGTGGGTTGTTAATTTAAGGCCTGACATTCTACCAATACTGCATTGATGATCATGATCTATTAAAGAGATGTGAACTTACTATCCATTGAGTGCAAGTTAGTGGGTAATTTGAGTGACCCTGTGCCAATTATACCACATTTTATCCAGAATGAGAGGGATCAGCCAAAATTCTACCTAAGCTCACTGATTTATCCAAGATGACCCATACAGTCAGCACCCCTCTGTATAACTGAAAACCAGAGGGAATGAAAAGCAATTGCTCAAAGGTGCATGCACTATGAAATAGCCATAGATAAAAAGGAGCACAAAATCCTGTGCTCACATTGCAGTTTTTTCCATGTGATTTTAAGCTGTGCAACTAGTTAAAACAGTAGGTGAAGAATCCCTCTCTGGGAGAGTCCTTAAAATAAATTTGGGGAGGCAAAATCTATAGTTCCATTTACATCATCCTTTTCTTCCAAATTTAAAACTACCCCGAGATTATATTAAAGAAAAAAAAAAAACCACAAGCAGTCTCAAGGTTTGTTTTTGTATTTTAATGAAGGCTGCGATGGCCTTCTCATATTCACCATTGTAGCTGCCCTCTTCATTCTAGAAACATTCACCCATCCTTCACACAGTATCTATCTGCAGCAGTTTCCGACAAACACTCATTAATTTCTGTTTCTCCCGGTTATGCTGTCAAACATGGTTCTCTTCTGAATCTCCTCTTACCTCTCTGGCCAATTTTTCTCATTACCTTTCATCTAATCAATCAATCAATTGCATTTATTGAGTGCTTACTAAGTGCTTGGGAGAGTAAAATACAACAGACTTGGTAGACAAGTTCACTAATGGTTCACTAACACATCCACTCATCCACTCATCCACTCATCCACTCATCAGGTGTTCTCAAGGCTTCTTTGTGGGTTCCCTTTCTAACTCTACTCTCAGCATGGCCAACTGGAAAGAGCATGTGCCTGGAAGTCATAGGACCTGCGTTCTAATCCTGACTCCATTGCTAGTCTGCTGTGTAACCTTGGGCAAGTCACTTAACTTCTCTGTACTTCAGTTTCCTCACCTGTAAAATTGGGATTAAGACTCTGAGCCTCATGAGGGACAGGGACTGTCCAACCTGATTGTCTTGCATCTACCCCACTGCTTAGTAGAGTGCCTGGAACATAGTACATGCTTAACAAATACCATTTAAATATCCAATAGCATCTTCCCATCTATACTTTTTTTTAATGTCTGTCTCCCCATTACATTATAAACTCCTCAAGGGAAGTTTGATTGGCCCTTTTAACTCTTCCATACTCTTCTAAGCACTGTTAGGTACAGTGATTTGCACACAGTACAGTGCTAAATTGATTCTACTGACTAGTTAGTCAGTTGATCAATCAGTTGATTGTTTAGATGAATGAATGGCTTCTTCCCCACTACTTTTAAACATTCCCATATCTCCCCTATACTAAAAAAAAAACCCTCCCTTGACCCCACGGCTACTTCCAGTTATCACCCCATCTCCCTCCAACAATTCCTCACCAAACTCCTTGAGCAAGTGGTCTACACCTGCTGTCTCAAGTTCTTTTCCTCCAATTTTCTCCTTGACTCCCTACAATCTGACTTCTGTCCCCTTCACTCCACAGAAACCACCCTCTCAGAGGTCACCAATGACTTCCTTCTTACCAAATCCATTGGCCTCAACTCCATCCTAATCCTCCTCTACCTCTCAGCTGCCCCTGACACTGTCGCCCACCCCCTTCTCCTGGAAACATCATCCAATCTTGGCTTCACTGACACTGTCCTCTCCTGGTTCTCCTCTTATTTCTCTGGCTGCTCATTCTCAGTGTCTTTCATGGGCTCCTCTTCTGCCTCCCACACCTTAACTGTGGGTGTCCCTCAAGGTTCAGTTCTGGTCCCTTTCTATTCTCCATTTACACCCATTCCCATGGAGAACTCTTTCGTTCACTCCCAAATCTACACCTAGATACCCAAATCTACATCTTCAGCCCTGATAGCTCTCCCTCTCTGCAATCTCACATTTCCTACTGCCTTCGAGACATCTCTACTTGGATGTCCTTCTGTCACCTCAAACTTAATATGGCTAAAACTGAACGTATCTTCCCACCTGAACCCTGTCCTCCTGCTCAGTGCTCTGCACACAGTAAGCACTCAATAAATGCGATTGAATGAATCACTGTTGATGGCATCATTATCCTTCCTGTCTCACAAGCCCGTAACCTTGGCATTATCCTTGACTCCTCTCTCTCAATTCAACCCACATATTCAATCATCACTAAATCCTGTCAATTCTACCTTCACAACATTGATAAAATCCACCCCTTCATCTCCATCCAAACTGCTACCAAATTAATACAAGCACTTATTCTATCCCACTTTGATTATTGTATCAACCTCCTAGCTGACCTCCCTGTCCCTTGTCTTTCTCCATTCCAGTCCATACTCCATTCTGCTGCCTAGATTATTTTCTTTCAAAAACGTTCAGACCATGTTTCCTCACTCCTCAAGAAACTCCAGTTATTGCCCATCCACCTCTGTATCAAACAAAACTCACCACTGACTTTAAAGCACTCAATCACCTTGCTCCTTCCTACCTCACCTCGCTACTCTCCTACTATAACCTACCCCACACACTTTGTTCCTCTAATACTGACCATCTTACTGTACCTTGATTTTGTCTTTCTTGCCACTGACCCCTTAACCACATTCTGCCCCTGGCCTGGAATGTCCTCCCTCATCATATCAGACAGATAATTGCTCTCCCCCCACTGTAAAGCCTTATTGAAGGCACAACTCCTCCAAGAAGCCTTCGCTGACTAAACCCTACCTTCTTCTCCCTCTCTCTTGTGCATCACCCTGACTTGCACCCTTCATTCATCCTCCCTCCCAGCCCCACGGTATATATCTGTAATTTAGTTATGTACGTTAATGTTGATCTTCCCCTCTAGACTGTGAGCTCGCTGTGGGTAGGGAATGTGTTTATTGTTGTTGTACTCTCCCAAGCGCTAGTGCAGTGCTTTTCACAGACAGTAAGCACTCAGTAAAGACGATTAAATGAATGAATAAATGAAGGATTTTCTCCATCCATTCCAAATTCTCTTTTCCCCCAGAGTTATCCTCCCAAGAAAAAAAAAATAAGCCATACACCCTTGGAACTATGCTGAAGTGGTTTTCTGTTGGAACACACAATTTGGGTATCAATCCCCATTCTACTGATGAGGAAACCAAGGTACAGAAAAGTTAAATAGTTTGATCAAATCCATACAGTAGGAAAGTGGTGGAGCTGGGATTAGAACTCAGGTCTCTACTCAGTAGTTTAACATTGTAAAAAATAAGGTTCTCAGTTGAAATCATATGGGTAATTTAAACCAATACTCCCAATTTTCTTATAATATGAAGGATGCATTCTTGAAGAACCTTGCATTAGGGAAAATTCATGCTTTGGTAATCATCTATTTGGATGCAGTGTATTGAGCCCAGATAGGATCATAAGGTAGGTAGTACTTTCCCTAATTCTCCAAACAGCATAGTAGGCAAAATACAGACTGCAATGAAAACATGCTAGAGTACTAGTCAAACTGGGGCTTTCAGTAAGGTTTAAAGATGAAGTCCCTTTTGAGGAATGTCTTTACTAATGGTTTACTACCGCATTTCAGAGTAGTAATTTTTAGGATAATAGGTCATATTTTGTGTGACCATAGAGTCTAGTGCAGTGTTCCATGTATGTGAGGAGCACCAAATTTATAGCTTCCCTGGAGGCTCTGAAGATGATGCTCCTAATGATGAGATTTATTCTTTGTGGACAAGTAGTTCACAAGATTAATACACACAGTGCACATATGACAATTTCTTCGCAACATATACTATGTTTCTAACATTATTATATCACAGTATTAATGCCCACCAGTAGTGTTCCTCAAGTGAGCCTAGTTTGGATGAGGTAGATCATTTGTAGGGTTGCCTTTTCTAGTCTCCTTTTCAATCCAAGGTAAGCAGTGTATGCCTAAATAGGTTCCTCAGGATCAGGAAGCTATAGAAGACATTCCAGCAACTAAATGCTCAATGCCCTGTGCTCTTTTTCATGGGATTTTTGTTGATCTCACTATGAGCAGGACATGTGCCCAAATGATTTATCCTAAGATAATGATAGGTTGTGTTGAACTATCCATGCTCTCTGACTTAGTCCTTCAGTGGCCTGCAACAAATATTACAGGATGCTGACTAAGATTAGGCATGCAGTCTGTGTTCATAAAAGAGAATATCTCTGTGTGGTCTTCTCAGCTCTTCTTCTTCTTACACCATTGTATCTGACACTCACTCTCACGATAATGAACTATTATAAACTCAGTGTAGCATGTAGAAATGTCATCCAAGAGATTGTGACATTCATAGACTCAGAAATTGAGAAATCAGAAAAAAATAGAAATGGAAATTAGGGGTGAAAGAACTGATGGAAAGAGTAAACAAAAAAGGCTCAACTGCCACTCAGTCCATACCTCTGAAACAGGGGGACCCTATTCTGCTATGGTCCTCCAAAATGTCCACTGATTGCAGGTGGTCTCCTCTGAATCTTGAAAGATGAGGGATAGGGCCACAGCCACTCCAAATGCAAACACTCCAAGGGAGAAGAGTCTTCATCCCTCAATTCCTTTTAAATATAACTGCTTAACAATCCGGAATTTTTATTCTATTTCATCATAAGAAATGAAAGAACCTCAGACAGGGAAGAAAATCACTGAACTAAACTATTTCAAAGAACAGATGAATAGGGAACCAGCAACTATGATGGCTAATGATACCTATCCTCTTTATCCTTCTTTCAGGTTGATTCTGACCTGAACTTCAAATTAGGAACAAATTTGGTGACGTTGCACCTAAGAGTTGCCATTGTGGTTAGTGGTTTCCACCTCAATATTAAGACCCAACAGACTCCTCAGGTTTACGCTGTAGACCAGGATTACATGTAGATTACAGGAAGAGCCTTCACAGTTCAAAACTAAAAGGATTTCACAGATGACTATAGAGCCATATTGCCTACAGAACTCCAAATAATTGCTTTGCTTATGACAGAAATCAAATTCTGCTGCCATGCAATTTAACAGATTTATGGAAAGCCAGATGTTAGCAATTATGGAACTGACATTCATATTCTCCATGATATAGACCTGTTTGCACAAGGCCAACTTAATCTATTAGACATATCCCTAGGCATCACAGGGAAGAGGCACCCTATTTACATATTGCAACTGTTGTTCTCTGTTGAGCAAACACAAAGAGGGTGCACCCACGAGAGTTCTACAAAACATCAAGCAGGCCAACAATGACAAAGAGGCAGTGCAACACAAGCCAAGCAAAATATTTTACACATAAATCCATAACCAGTAGTGAATACTCATTTTTCTTAATGCAAATAATGGTTCACTGAATTCCACGTATTTTCCCTCTTATGTATCGGTTATTTAAATGTTCCATTCACTGATGATTTTTTAAGAACTCCATTGGTGCATCTGTGGTGGAATTAATTCCCTTAGATTGGCATTTTCCCTGTTTTCTACAGTTTCTCTTCAAGATTCTCAATTTGAAATTTCTACAAAGTCTAGCTTGTGACTAAGGGAGAGTCTGCTGTCTTCTGATTTCCCTTAGTTTTAAGACCTTGTCATAAAGTTATTTAAAGACACTAGCACTGCAACAACCACATACTTGCCCTCCCCCCAACAAAATATTGCCGATGCATCACATTTAAGCAATCTAATCAACAACCTGACTTCTGCTTTGAGTTGAAAATTCAATAGATTTTCCAGCACGAAATACATCGTTTCTCAGAATTTTCAGAATTTAGGGGTCAGGCAATTTAGATGATTGACCTTCTTCTATGACCCATATTTACTCTTCCTAAAACAATTTCCTCAGCACATCTATTCTGACTTCCACACCAAAAAATACATGTTGTGCCTTCACAGTACATTTAAACTGAGAACTGAAAATTCATCTGTGTTCTTTCTGCTTTGGAAATCACTATCAATTAAAAAGATCTGAAATGAGAACTACGTAGTAATTTTATAAATGATATATTAACTGTACTAGAATTCAGCAGATTAGCAGATTCTCCTATTGATGTCAGTACTAGTAGTAATAGCAGTATTGATAGCATTTAATAAGTGCTTACTGTATGCACAGCACTGTATTAAGTGGTGGGAGAGAATATCCAGGTAGAAAGTAGGCATAGTCCCTGCCCCTCAGTGGGCTCACACTCTGTTTTGTTTACTGATTAGTTTTTAAATAGTGGAGAGCAGACTACTACAGGATTCTATGAAAACCACATCCATGTTTTGTTTTGCTTTTTAATACTGCATGTGCAGAAACACAGGAATCAATCAAGCATTTTCAGTGAGCACTTACTGTGTGCAGAATACTGTAAATAATAATAATTACTGTGGTATTTGTTAAGCGCTATGTGCCCAGCACTGTTCTAAGCACTGGGGTAGAGAGTAATCAGGTTGCCCCACATGAGGCTTACACTTTTAATCCCCATTTTACAGATGAGGGAACTATGGCACAGAGAAATTAAGTGACTTGCCCGAGGTCACACAGCAGACAAGTGGCAGAGCTGGGATTAGAACCCACATCCTCTGACTCCCAAGCCCGGGCTGTTTCCACTAAGCCACGCTGCTTCTCTAAAGCACTGTACTAAGTGCTTAGGGGGAGTACATTATAACAAAGTTGATAGACATGTTCCATGCCTACAAAAAGCTTACAGTCTAGAGGGGGAGACTGACATTAATATAAATAAATTAATTATAGATATGTATGTGAGTGCTGTGGGGCTGAAGGAGCGATGATAAAGGGTACAAATCTAAGTGCAAGTGTATTGCAGAAGGGAGTGGAAGAAGAAGAAATGAGGGCATAGTTAGGGAATGACTCAGGGAGGTCAGCAAGAAATATGATGCAGTAATCACAGTGGGACAGAATAAATGCCTGGATTAATGCGGTAGCAGTTTGGATGGAGAGGGAGGGGTGGATTTTAGCGATGTTGTGAAGTTTAAATGGACAGGATTTAGAGAAAGATTGAATGGGAGATAACTCGAAGATAACATCAAGGTTATGGGCTTGTGAGACAGAAAGGATGGTGCTGCCTACAGCGATGGGATAGTCAGAGGGAGGACAGGATTTGGGAGGGATGATAAGGTGTTCTGTTTTGGACATGTTAAGTTTGAGGTGATGGGAGGATATCCAAATAGAGATGTCCTGAAGGAAGGAGGAAATGTGAAACTGCAGAGAAGGAAGGAGATCTGGAGATGTAGATTTGGGCATCATCTGCATAGAGATCATAGTTGAAGCCATGGAAGTGAATGAGTTCTCCAAGAGAATGGGTGTAGATGGAGAATAGAAGGGAACCTAGAACTGAGTCTTGAGGGCCTCCCTCAGTTTGAGGGTGAGAGGCAAAGGAGGAGTCCATGAATGAGACTGAGAATGAGTGGCCAGAGAGATAGGAGGAGAACCAAGAGAGGACAGTGTCCCTAAATCCAAGGTTGGATGTTTCCAGGAGAAGGGAATGTTCAACAGTGTTGATGGCAGTTGAACGTTCTAGGAAGATTAGGATGGAGTAGAGGCTGTTGGGTTTGGCAATAAGGAGAACATTTGTGACCTTTGAGAGGGTGGCTTCTGTGGAAGTAAGTGGATGGATGCCATATTGACGGGGGAAGGGCAAGGGGAGAATTGGAGGAGAGGAACTGGAAACAGCAGGTACAGACAACTTGCACAAAGCTTGGAGAGGAATAGTAGGAGATGGGTAAGATAGAGGAAACATGTCTAAAAAGTAGTGGGGGAAAAAGTCATTGGAGAGCTAACAGTTGAAGATGGTGGTCAGGGAGGGAACAAGTGCTTTGATAAGGTACAAAGGGATGGGGTTGCAGGTGGAGGGGGTGGATTTTGAGAGAAGGTAGAGGTCTCCATTTGAAATATGCTGGGAAAAATGGGAGAGTTGAAGAAAGGGCAGGAGGAGAGAGGGACTGGAGAGGACCAGGGGAGATTTTAGGGATCATGCCTGATGGTTTCAACTTTCTCTATACAGGATGTGGCCAGGAAGAGATGGGGCATACAGTGGGATGGGGGTTTGAGAAGGGAGTTAAACGTCTGAAACAACTGACAAGGGCAATAGGCCTGGGAGTCAATAAGGATGGAGAAATAATTTTCATGGCAGAGCAGACAGCAGAGTTAAAACATGCAAGGATTTCCAGGATCAGCGCTCTACAGCCTGTGCAAAGAAGTGAATGAAGTGCACTCTGGAGTTGATCCAATGCTGTGGGTTAGTGGTTCGAGATTGACAAAGGGATAGGGGTGTAAATGAATTGGGTTCAGTAGAAAGGGTTGTTTTGAGGAAATCAGTTTGTCTTGAGGGAAGGTAGTTTGCATACGGAGGCTAAATGGGACATAATGAGTTGAGAAAATGTGATGGGGTCAAAAGATCAGAGGTCTCTGTGGTGGAAGAGAACAAATTTGGAGGGATGGGATGTGTGGAAGAGAAGGCAGGTTAGGAGGTTGTGGTGGAACAGAAGTATTTAGAGTTGGTGAGGATAGAGATTTTACAGTGATTAGCGACAATGAGATCAAATGTGTGTACAGTGACTAGAGGTGATGAGATCGAGAGTGTCCAACTTAGTGAGTGGGCATTGTGGAATGGAGCATTAGATTAGTGGATTTGAGGAGTGATAGGAAGAAAAGACTCAAGGAGTTTCCTGAGATGCTATAGATCCTATTAATATTTGCTGAAGGCAGAAGACATCCTATGCAGTAGCTCTGCTACTTGAAAGCGTAGACTATCATGGCAATCATTCTTGGGGCCTAAATAAATTATGGTGGATGTGAAAGTTTCTTAAGCTTACTTCTATTCCCTTTTCATTTGGTTTCCATGGAAATCTGTGCATGTGGAGAAACTTTGATGTTGGCTGCAGGAAGATGTTTGAGTTCTCTAAACTCAGTGAGAAAAGAAAGGGGGGTAGGAGGGTGTAACCAGTTTGAGAAATTAGGGAATGTGTGTGAGTTCAATACAAGCATTTCTGACCATATAGGACTTTTATGGTCACATGATATTTGGAGACACTTAGCAAGGTCAGGAAGACCCCAGTAAGGTACTCAGATTTATACAGCCTTTCAATAGGAGCAAGTAGAGGTGGGGACTGTCAACATTACTTTTTCTTCCTTGTTTAGCAGTTGTGAATTGGGAACTTCAGTGCTGTTCTGGTTTTTTGTTTTGTTTTTTTCTTATTGAAGTCTAATCAGTGACATATCCTGAACAGTGTGGAAGACATACAAGAGTTTTATTCCTTAAGCAAATGGAAACTTAGCCCAATGTTCCTCTTTTGCACTCAGGAGGACTTTAACTGTAACTGGCCTCAGGGCATAGTTTGGAGAGGGGACAAACTATGCCCCTGCAAATTCCTGAGTGATTCTCTCTTCTGAAAGAGAAAATTGCCCTGCTTGATTATGGATTTCCTTCCTGCTCATAGAAGGTGCTATTGACTGTCAAATCCATTTATGGGTGCATATGGGACTGAAAAGGCTAATTTAGGACCCATAGTTCCAAAGACTTATTTATCCTTGCTCCTCTCCCACTACATCCTAGTCCTCACACTTCACTCCCCTAATAATGGTAACTATGGTATTTGTTAAGCACTTACTATGTGCCCGGCACATAGTGGGGCGTGTGCCCTCCTTCCCCTCCCCACAGCACCTGTATATATGTTTGTACCTATTTATTACTCTATTTTACTTGTACATATTTACTATTCTATTTATTTTATTTTGTTAATATGTTTTGTTGTCTGTCTCCCCTTTCTAGACTGTGAGCCCGCTGTTGGGTAGGGACCATCTCTATATGTTGCCAACTTGTACTTCCCAAGTGTTTAGAACAGTGCTCTGCACACAGTAAGCACTCAATAAATATGATTGAATGAATGAATATTAGTGCTTAGAACAGTGCTTGGCACATAGTAAGCACTTAACAAATACATACATATTTATTACTCTGTTTATTTATTTATTTATTTATTTATTTATTTTACTTGTACATTTCTATCCTACTTATTTTATTTTGTTGGTATGTTTGGTTCTGTTCTCTGTCTCCCCCTTTTAGACTGTGAGCCCACTATCGGGTAGGGACTGTCTCTATGTGATGCCAATTTGTACTTCCCAAGCGCTTAGTACAGTGCTCTGCACATAGTAAGCGCTCAATAAATACGATTGATTGATTGATTGATTGATTAACAAATACCATTATTATTATTATTATTACTAATTACTGCCATTGACCCCTTGCTCATGCCCTTCCTCCTTTCTGGACCTCTCTCTCCCTTCATACCTGACAAATCAGCACTCTTCCCCATCTTCAAAGCCCTAATCATTATCTCCTCCAGGAAGCTTTTTCTAAGATCTCATTTCCTCCCACCCAATTTTCCCTCCTAGTGCCTAATCCATACACTTTGTCCCACCTTCTAAGTACTAATGTACACATCTTTAAACTCAGTTGTTTCCCTGTAACTTTTTTTTTTAATGTCTGCCTCCCCAGCTAGGCTGTCTTTGTTTTTGTATCTACTAACTGTATTGTACTCTTGTAAATAATAATAATAATAATAATGATGGTATTAAATGCTTACCGTGTGCCAAACACTGTTCTAAGTGCTGATGCTAGATTCAATTGATTGAATCCCGCTATACCTACCAATTTTGAAATTCGTTCTGCACTTTGAACAATTTTCACTTTTGCCGCCTTGTTTCCTGGTCAATTTTTGACAAATGATTCCCAGTTTACAATGGAGTTTCACCTTTGTTTGAGGCTTGGTTTTACTGTATCTGGAAAATATTCCCTCTACTTCCACGCATGTGGTTTCTCAGTTTCATATCCCCAATTAGCATATGCTTGGGTATTCTACTGTAATCCATTCTGCTCACAAACTCCACTCAGAGGAGCTATGTTATGTTGAGGTGATTATACCTTCAGTGCTAGGAGGCTGACTTCAGTCTGGGATTTTGTTGTTCATGATCCTTAAGTGACGCTGAAATAACTGCTCAAGCACTCAGATGTGTCATCTGGGGACCTAGGACTCATAAACAGCAGACTGGACAGATTACAGATCTATATCACTGTCACTATCCCCAAAGGAATTCCTGGTCTTCTTGATTTTGATTTTTCACTTAATAATAATAATAATAATGGCATTTATTAAGTGCGTACTTTGTGCAAAGCACTGTTCTAAGCACTGGGAAGGTTACAAGGTGATCAGGGTGTCCCACGGGAGGCTCACGGTCTTACTCCCCATTTGACAGATGAGGGAACTGAGGCACAGAGAAGTTAAGTGACTTGCCCAAAGTCACACAGCTGAAAATTGGCAGAGCTGGGATTTGAACCTATGACCGCTGACTCCAAAGCCCGTGTTCTTTCCACTGAGCCACTACTTGTGTAGTGTTACCACATTGGTCAGTGTCCTTTCTAGGTAACAGAATTATCTGATAGTGCTTAGCTCTAAATTGCCCATGAAGAGTGTTGTTGCTAATACAGATTCTCGGGTCCCCTGATGCAAGGTGGTACATTATCTGTTTTCTTTTGGCTTTCTGTCAGTCCACAAAGCTCAGCTGATTTGGTTTCATGGTTCCTTAGGTGTGTGCCCTTGAGGCACAATCAACTGCATCTGGCAATTCTTGAATAACTACCTCTAGGATTTGAGAAGCTTTTTAAAAGACTTGAATTGGAAGAGCTCCCCGAGGGGAGTGGAAGAATATTCTAAGATCTTCATCCAGGCTCCTTGCTCCATTATCCAGCACAACTGCACAGAATAAACTGAACAGGAACAGACCTACCACGTAAGTCTGCTTGACTCTTTCTTGCTAAGCCTAATGGACTTATTCTAATCCTCTTTGACCTGTTGTCTGCCTTTGACACTTTAAAGTATTTCCTCCTACAGGAAACATTAGCTATCCCGGGTTTCACAATAGTTTTCTCCTGTATTTCTACTCATTTTCTTTCTTTGCTACATAGTTCATTTTTATAAAACATCATTTTGCAATCATATCCCTTCTCCTCACAAGTGTTTAATGGTGCAGCATGGGCTTGTGGATAGAGCATGGGCCTGGGGTCATGAGTTCTAATCCTGGCTCCACCACTTGTCTGCTGTGTGGCCTTGGCAAGTCACTTAACTTCTACGTGCCTCAGTTACCTCATCTGTAAAATGGGGATCAAGACTTTGTGAGTCCCATGCAGGACAGAGACTGTGTCCAACCCGATTTGCTTGTACCCACCCCAGTGCTGTCATAAAGCCACATTGTGGTTCCAAGTGATTGCGGGTATGGTCAATTATATTCTTTAGTGCCCCGTCGAAAGAACTCTGACTCCTTTCTTGCAGCAATGGAGAATGGCTTGCTTCATATTTCCACCAATCTTTCCCTTTCTTCCTCAAGATGATGATAATGATGGCATTTTAAATCCTTTACCATTTCCTAAGTGTTGCATATAATAAGGAAGAACTTGTGTTAGTGTTTAAAAAAAAATGGTATGTCCTCCTTGCTTTTATTTCTCATAAGGTACACCATTTTTTCAGGGTGTTTTGTAGTTTTTCATGGCACTGCAGGGGAAACTTCCTCAATCAAAGGGGCAAGTGCCATGTTTTCCATTTTGAAAGGCTTTCTTTGTTTTATTGAGGGAATTATAGAGTCCTGTAGATAATACACCAGACCAGACTTCTTGAATTCTTCCTTGGGTTTCTGTAAAGTTGGTAAGAGGAGAGACTATTCTTAACTCTGCCTGAAATTGTAGTGCTCTGATTATTCAGCCAATGTGAAAATTGGACAGCAGAGTTCGCCGAATTTTTCATATCAGAAAGACGTGTGGATAGAGAATAATACGAAGTGCCAGAGTCAATGGCTACTGAATAACAGGGGTTCTGTTCCAGCTGCCCTCCTCTCTCTTCCATACATCTGTAACACTGTTGGATTTTTCATAAGTGTTTTTTTTTATCTTAGTGACTGTTTGGAAAACATGTGGCATCACTCAAAGGTTTCTGTGGCCCTGAGAAGAGTCCTGCTATTTTCAGCCAAAGGAAAACACAGAGCAGGTTTGTGTTATTTTTATTGTTAACATGGCATTTTTGATACCAATTATCCCAAGTGCCTTGCCTTTCCTAAGATCTCAACACAAACCCGTCTGAAAACAACACTTGCAAAGAAGCTACCCCATTTTGCCTTGCACAGCAACCTGGCAGCTCCCACTGTGAGAAACGTGTTTCGCCTTTTCCTGTATACACTGAAAACCTGATGTAAAATTGTGGTCTTTGATCCCGACCCTCCTGGTACTGGTCACAGACCTGTAGAAAAAAGGGAAGGGTGGCACTGACAGGTGAAGAGCCCACTACCTCAGCACAGAAAACCATGATTTGGGGGGAACTTAAATTTTTGAACCATTTCAGTACCATTGAGAGCATTTTCTCCTGGCTGCTTGAGGTCCATTGGGCGCAACAAGGAACCTATTGGAACGGCTGAGGGGAAAGCCATCAATCAATCATATGTTTTGAACGCTTACTGTGTGCAGAGTACTCTACTAAGGTTTTGGGAGAGTACAATAAAGCACCTTCTTTAATCTTGCTTTGAATCGGGAGTGACTGAGCTAATGGAGGAACAATTTATTGGATACTTATTCAATGCAGACCACTGTACTAAGTGCTTGGTAGAATACAACAGACATGATTCCTGCCCTTAAAGGGGCATAAAATTGGGAAAGAAATACAAACATTAAATAAATTGCAGGTAGGAGGAAGCCACAGAGTTTAAAGATATGAACATGAGTGCTATGGGGGTGTGGGCAACTAGGGTTCTTTTCCTGTTTTTTTTCATAATAATAATAATAATTATGGCATTTATTAAGTGCTTACTATGTGCAAAGCACTGTTCTAAGCGCTGGGGAGTTTACAAGGTGATCAGGCTGTCCCACGTGAGGCTCACAGTCTTCATCCCCATTTTACAGATGAGGTAACTGAGGCCCAGAGAAGTGAAGTGACTTGCCCAAAGTCACACAGCTGACAAGTGGTGGAGCCGGGATTTGAACCGATGACCTCTGACTCCAAAAGCCGGGGCTCTTTCCACTGAGTCATGCCGCTTATAATATTTCTTAAGTGCTTATTATGTGCCAGGCACTGTATTAAGTGCTGGGGTAGATACAACCTAATCAGATTGGATAAATTCCATGTCTCACATGGGGCTCAGAGTCTTAATCCCCATTTTATAAGTTGCGGTACCTGAGACTCAAAGAAGTTTAAGTGACTTGCACAAGGTCACACAGCAGAAAAGTTGGCAGAGCTGAGAGTAGAGCCCAGGTCCTTCTGATTCCCAGGCCCATGCTGTACCCACTAGGCCATGTTGCTTAGGTGACACTAAAATGAAAGTACAGGGGAAAATAGATTAATCAGGGAAGGCTACCTGGAGGAGATGTGATTCCAGAAGGACTCTGAATATGGAAAGAGGCATAGACTGCTAGAGGTAAGGGGGAGGTAATTCCAAGAAAGAGGGAGGGTATGAGCAAGAAGTCATCAGTAAAACATGAGACTTAGGTGCTGCAGGAATAAATGATTTCTGTAAAGTCAAGTTCTGGGGATTTGAAATTCTACCTGGAATCCAAGTATACAGAAAAGTGATTCCATTTGACAAACAAGTAGTTTGTTACTACTTCAAAAGGCAGATCAAATACCGAAGCTGAAGTGAAATTCAGGAAGAATCCAGGATGGATGCCATCAACTCTCAGGTTAAGCCCACAAATTACACAAGAGGATCATAAAATCCTTGTGGATTTAAATTGATTTCTGCATAACCCAATAAGATGTGCTTGAAAGCAGTCTCACAAGTGTATGCAAAATGAATGCTAGGTATTCGCGAAATCAAAATTCAAGAGATAATCTAGAACAACCAACTCCCAGTATAGCTAAGGGTATTAATAGCCAATTTTTATATTACTGAGCACATACAAGTAGACTGTGAGGCCCAGTGAGAAGTAGTGTTGCCTAATGGATACAGCATAGGCCTAGGTGTCAGATGGACCTGTGTTCAAATGTCAGTTCTGTCTCTTGGCTGCTGTGTGATCTTGAGTGAATCACTTAACATCTCTGTGCCTCGGTTACTTCATCTATAAAATGGTGATTAAGACTGTGAGCTCAACCTGGGACATGGACTGTGCCCACCCTGATTAGCTTCCATCTACCCCATCACCTAGTACAGTACTTACCACATAGTAAGCCCTTAACAAGTAACATAATTATTACGTGCTGGCAATTCTGCACAACAGAGGGGCTCCACTTCAATAATCTTTCCCCTTCCTTTTCCCCTTTCATTCACCTCTGCTCAAGTTGAGGTTTGTGGAACCCAGGGCTGAATGATAGGAGGAGGCAGAAAAGAAGAACTTCCACCAAACAGCTGCTCCTGTGTTTTCTATTTCTGAATGCTTTCTTTCACAAACATTACTCCACAACCCCCAACCCCGTCTCTATTCTCAGAGCTGAAATGGAGGCCAGAGAAGGGGAGTTGAGGGAGAAGTAGTTGCATGTTATAGTAGCTGGGGCCTATGCCTTCAACCATCTTGGATAATATCACCAACAGTCATACATCTGGGGCAGAACACCAGGAAAAGAGTTACCATCTAAGGCAGATTATGAACATGTGAACAAAGCTCCCTGTACAGTATTATGATTAACAACCATTTTAATTTGTTTGATTTGTTTTAATATCAATCAACCACCTTTAACAAATTTCAATCAGCAACATATCAGAATTGCAATTTAAGTCTTTTTCAAAAGAGAAACCTTAAAAATTATTTTGTCACGCTTTACAGTGATGAAAGGAAAGGTGTAGCTGTGACTCTGGTACTTTTCATCGCCATTTTTTAATGAATCAGAGCGAACTTGAGGCCTGCTTCATCATTCATAAATGCTCTGGATTGAGAAAACTACAAAACTGATCATTTTGACATATTCATCCTTAAGAAATATTCCCTGCCTTTCTTAGATAAACATTCATCAATAAAAGGTTAAATAAGAAAGAAATCTAATTGAGACCAAAAGAATAAAAAGCTCCAATTTTCCTGTGCCTCAAAAAATGTATTTCTGTTTATATATATATACATAGAGAGAGAGAGAGAGAGAGAGGGAGAGAGAGAGATGCATATATATATATATATATATATATATACATACATGTTTATGTAATTTACCTTTAAATTTAGCAATTTAGAGAAAAGTTAAACATGTACGCATATGTATATATATGCATATATATTCAACTTTTCAATAACTTTTCACTTATTTCCTTGTAAGCTGGTATAGCTTCTATACTAAACAAAGCTTCTGTGCCTCAGACCACCTACAAAGAGCCTTCCATATCTCCCACAGTTTCAATGGATTACATTTGTCATTTCATACAAACACCATCTAAAAGAATGAATTGCTGTAAATTTGCCTCAGAAATCTTCAGAACCTCTGCTAAGTGAAATATATGGCCACATCAGAAATGCCATCTGATTTATTTCACAACCAGAAATACCCATTTCCTAATCCATCATTAGCTATGGTAACTTCCCTTGATGGCAAAAAGGTGCTTTTCGAAATGTAATTTGAAATGAGGGGCCTACAGATCTTTTTTGAATTCAACACTAACACCTTCTGTACCAACTTTGCCATTGGATCGAATCTTCTTGAATAAGGCATAAAGGACCCTTGTAAATGTTTAAAGCTAAATAAACTTACAAGTCCCTTCACCACAACTCCCTCTCACCGCCAAAAAAATGAATCAATGGATTCTGACAGGCTAAAATAGGTTTCCAAATCTACTTTAGAAATAGCCAAATTCAATAAGTTCTGCTCTGCTGTAATCCTCCTTGACCTCTTGGCAGCTATGGATCACTTCCTTCTCCTTGAAAAACTATCAGTCTTCAGTTTTCTGAAACTGAACTAATATAGTTCTCCTTCTATTTATCTGACCTATCAGTTCTGTTCACTGGCATCCCTACTGGCTCTTATACCTTAGCTCTGGGTATCCCACAAGGCTCTTATCTGGGTCCCCTACTCTTCTTTCTCCACCCCAACTTTCTCAGAGACTTAATTCACCCATAAATTAGGAGGCCTTCCCAAACTGAGCCCTCTTTTTCCTTTCCCACTCCCCATCCCCCCTGCCCTACCTCCTTCCCCTCCCCACAGCACCTGTATATATGTTTGTACAGATTTATTACTCTATTTATTTTACTTGTACATATTTACTAGTCTATGTATTTTGTCAATGATGTGCATCTAGCTTTACTTCTATTTATTTTGATGACTTGACATCTGACCACATGTTTTGTTTTGTTGTCTGTCTTCCCCTTCTAGACTGTGAGCCCGCTGTTGGGTAGGGACCGTCTCTATATGTTGCCAACTTGTACTTCCCAAGCGCTTAGTACAGTGCTCTGCACACAGTAAGCGCTCAATAAATACGATTGATTGAATGAATGATTGAATGAATGAATGAATGAATGAATGAATGAAAACAGATGACTTCCAGATCTACCTCTAGCCATGGCTTCTTCTCTGAACTTAGATTCCCTCATCTCCTCTTGCATCCAAGATGTCACTGCTGGGGTGGCTCACCAGTACCACAAATTTAACATGTTTAAATGTATCTACACATTTTTTTTGCAAATATCTTCCAGTGAGGTTTTCTATTTCAGCTGATACCACCAGCCCAGAAGCTTACAACCTCAGTATTACTCTTGAACGCTCACATTCAATCTGCCAAATTTTACCACTTCTTCCTACCCAACATCTTCTGTATCTGCTCTTCTCTTCCCACCCACACAGCTACCACATTTGAATAAATTCTGTTCATATTGCAGCTAGAAAATGCCAGCAGTCCCTTTTCTGGTGACCCTGCCTCCAACTTCTTTTCCCCTTTATCCATGCCCACAATCCACACACTCCTTAGTACAGGAGTACTAAATACTTTTTAATAAATACAACTGATTTCTGAACATATTATCTTCTTAAATCATTGCTTAGCACTGAATAATTATTATTACTACCACATCTCTCCACTCCTCAAAGCCCTCTATCAATCAATCAATGGTATTTATTGAGCATTTATAATGTTCAGAGCACTGTACTACGTGCTTGGGAGAGTACAACACAACAGAATTAGCAAGCATGTACCCTGCCCATAATGAGCCTTCAGTCTAGAAGGGGCATTAATATTTGTTCCTTGGCAGGAACAAAACAGGCAGGAACCAGATAATTTGGTGGAACCGCTCAAATCAACAGAACTTAGAACAGTGCTCAGCACTTAGCACTGTGCTTGGCACATAGTAAGCACTTAACAAATACCATTATCATCATCAGAACTGTAATCAACTACTTAGCACAAGCTCTTGATCTTGAGTATGATTTAGAACAATAGCTCTCCTGTGATTCTTGATGGAGTACTTCAGACTGGGAGTCCCTTGTGGGCCAGGAACTGTGCTGTGGGGTTTGTCGAGGACCTAATATCAAATGTCCAAAGGTCACAGATCCAAGTTTATAGACAATGCAGGAGGTAGAGTGAGCCAGGGAAAAGAGGGCTTAAACGGGGAAGGCCTCTTGGAGAAGGTGTGACAATAATGTTTTAAAGATTGAGAAAGTGGTGATCTGTTGTATATAGAGGAGGAGGGAGTTCCAGGCTTGGGGGAGGATGTGGGAAAGGGGCTGATGGAAAGATAGATGAGATAGGGGCACAGGAATTGAGTGTGTGGACTGGGCTGTAGTAGGAGGTCAGTGAGGTGAGATAGGATGGGGTAAACTGATTGAGTGAATTAAAACCAAGGGTAAGGAGCTTCTGTTTAATGCGATGGTGGCTGGGCAACCACTGGAGGTTCTTGAAGAGTGGGGAGACATGGACTGAGCATTTTTGTTGGTAAATGATTCACGCAGAAGAATGACGTATGGATTGGAGTGGGGAGGGACAGGAGACTGGGAGGTCCGCAAGGAGGCAGATGCAGTAGTAAATGCGGGATAGGATAAGTGCTTGGATCAGCATGATGGCAGTTTGAATGGAGGGAAAAGGGTGGATTTTAGTAATGTTGTGATGATGAAACCAACAGGACATAGTGACAGATAGAATATGTTGGTGAAATAAGACACATGAGTTGAGGATAACACAAAGTTATGGAATTGTGAGACAGGGAGGATAGTAGTATTATCTACAGTGATAAGAAAGACAAGGGGAGGGAAGGGTTTGGGTGGGAAGAACAGTTCAGTTTTGGACATGTTTAATTTGTTTAATTTCTATTGGCCTTCTGTGTATCTCCACATCAAGCAAAATCTTACTATCAGCTTCAAGACTCTCCCACTGCACAGACCTGCTCTCTTCATCTTTACCTTTCATTCCTACACTCTTTCCTTCATGTCCTTTTTACTCCAAACCAACCTGACTATACCGCCTTGCTCTCGACTTTTCCCCTCTGTCCATTTAATTATGCTGTTCCTCTGGCTCGGAACTCTCACCCTTCCCAAAACCTACAAACTGCAGTCCTTGCCACATTCAAACCCCTTACAAATTTCCTCATCTTCCACCAATAAATTCCCAACACCTCCAGTCATATAAACCCATCAGCCATCTCAAGCATTTAGGTCCTTAATTATACCATGCATCGATTTTGTATATATATATATATGTATTTCATTGTACAATAGAATGTTTACAAATTGAGAACTCAAATTAAATACTCAATTTGTAAATATGTTCATGAGTGAGCACTCCATCCCCCTTAATAATGTAAGATTCTTATGGACAGGGAATGTGCCACTCCTTTTTCTGTACTTCCCAAGCACACAGTGGCCATACAATAAATGTTATTACTACCCTTCCTACTAGAAATGACTATTTACAGTCTATTGTTGCCATTGCATTTAACAGCAAAATGGGATACCCTGTCTTTAAAACATTAGACTAAGAGGAACAAATTCTTGACTGAAAACTGCTTACCAATACAGGACTCCCCGGAAACTGAGTAGGTCCCATTGTCATGGAAACCGCTTCTGCACTCACAGTGGTACCACCCTGGTAGGTTAACGCAGCGCGAGTGGTTGTGACACTCAATGATTCCTTCCTCACATTCATCAATATCTGCCTCAGAAAAACACAAAACAAAACAAAAAAAAACACAAGCCACCCAGGGAGTTAATTTCACTTGATACTTCCATTATAACTGCTTCTTTAAAAGAACATTAAAATATCAATACATCATTTAAAATAAAATATATGAGTATATCAATCTTATTCTAGATGCTGAGGTTATCTAGTCCATCTCCCAGCCTCAAGGGAGGACTGAACTAAGTCAAATAAAATAATCTCCTTTCATCAGAAAAACTATCCCAGAGGGACTCCACATCCCCCCTCAGTAAAATTACCCTAGAAATATATTACATATAGCTAATAGTAGTACTAGTGATAGTATTAATTAAACCTTACAGTGTTCAGAACAAAGTACAAAGCACTGGAAGAAAATAAATAGTTGGGATAACATGGTCCCCATTCCTCATGGGGCTCACACTCTAATAGGACTAAAGACTTCAAGTTCTAAATGAAGATGTGATTGCATTTTGAACCATCCAGCTGTGCTATTTTCAGGATTACTGACAACTAGTGTTGCCAGTCCCACTAGATTATTAGCCCCTTGTGGGCAAGGAACATGTCTACCAGGTCTGTTGTAATTTCTTAAGTGTGTAGCATAGTGCTCTGTACAGAGTTAGCCCTTAATGAATACCATGATCGCTTGAACTAGTGGATTCAGAATATAGAGGGGTCCTCAAGTGGATATTCCAATTCAAAACCCTATGAGGCTGATGACACATGGACAGATGGCAGTAGAAAGGGAAAGGGGACTCCACCTGATTTGCCTACTGTGAAACCCAAAGGTGCTCAGCAAAATAACTCCACACTTGACAAAAGAGTAGATTGTATGTGCCCATAAGACGCAATGCAAGGTCACCCAGAAAAAAAACACAAAAATCAACTTTTGTTATTTTTTGAGTGGAAACCAAAACTTAATTCCCTGTATTTCCAATCACCATATGTTGCATTTTATAAAGGTATTCTCTAAAACTTATTTAATTTAGAACCCATAATATGTAATAACCTTGGCTGATTACTATTCGGCACCTGGCTGTTGTTCTCTGCACACATACGCTGCTTTGCAAGGGCCATAATTAAACGTTACCAAATTAATTTTACATGTAACCTTGGTATAATTAAGAAGCTGTTACAGTTCCATGATGTTCATAAAATTGGTTGTTTCTTCTGTTCAGGCTAAACTCCCTTTATTTTTAAACCTGGGCAGTTTTCAAGAACACTACAGGGGTTCTAAGAAATTATGAATGAAGGCAGTTTGAGCTGCTTTTGTCGGCTGAGATTTATACCTATCAGGCAACAGTGAATAAAGCAAGAAAGAAGCTCATGTAACTGTGTCTGAGAAGGCTCAGTGAGGAATCTGTTCCTGTAACCTAAAGAATTTCTTTGAATCATATCTAGCCACTTTCTCACAATACATTGCACAACCAGCCCTCATAAAAGGGGTTATTGTTAATTGTCCTTTTCTTACTGTTGCTTAAATTGACAAGAGAATGCAACAGAAAATCTAGCGGAGAAAACAATCATTCTTACTCTGCTTAAACTGAACAAATGTAATTATTCTCAGAGGATTCACATGATCAAGGTTTATTTCCATCCCTATTTGTTGCTTGCTCCCAAATATCATTAAATTGCTTTACATTAATCTCTGCTTTCAATTCCCGTCCATTCCTTACCGATTTTGAGAAGCTAATTCCTCCATCAAAATGACACTCACATTTAACTGCCCATCAATGATGATTTCTACTTACTACTCAAGCTCCTCAATTCATTATGGCAAATGGAATTTATAACCATGATCTTTTCACATGTCACGCCTGACGGAACCAGTTTAATCCTATTTGGAAAGTGCACGACTTTGCTACTGCAGGTAATCTGCAAATGAATCCCCTCAATCGGTGCTTCTTATTTCATTCCCTTCATGAACATTCACGGAATCTCAGGAGTCCTGAACCGCAAATTACTTCCATCACTTGACCTCTGTCCACATTCACTTTTACTTCTCTTTAATTTGCAAAATCAGTAGAGTTTTCTTAAGTTTATTTTCCAAACTGATTCCTTCTAAGATGAATTGATCAAGTCTGCGGAAGACTGCTATCCAAATAATAGGCTGCCTTTAAAGGAATTAATATGGTGGAATCGAAGACATTGTGTTCTAATGATAATAATTGTGTTTTTGGTTAAGCACTTACTAATATGCTAAAAATTGTACAGAGCTCTAGAGTATATAAAAGTTAATAGGTCAGACAGAGTCCCACCTGGAACTCACAGCTTATGAGGGAGGTAAAACAGGTATTTTATGCTCATTTTACAGATGAAGTAACTGAGCCATAGAGAAGTTAAATGACTTGCCCAAGGTCGCACAACAAGCAAGTGACAGAGCCAGAATTAGAACTCACATTCTATGACTCTGTAAACTGTTCTCTACCCACTAGGTCACTAAAGCACTGAAGGAGGAACATACACATAAGGATAAAGATGAATAATTACAATAACTTTGTGTCATCAATTCCATTCCAGCAACAGTTTTCTGTATATCCTTCTCTTCAGAGCACAAGGTAACATTACAACCTTTCTCCTGCCCAAAAAAAAAAACAAGGAAAACTTTTCCAGTTCCTTAATGTAGGATTCTTAACCTATCCTACATTATTTACAGGGACATTCACAAAAACTAACAGGAGAGGAAAAAAATCAATGAAGAGCCCTTGAACATTCTATTGTCCTCTCCCTGTTTTAAGAAAATTATAAGAACAATACATCATTGCTGACAAATACAGGACAATATATGTGGACTCAGTTTGCACTTACAAGGAATGCTAATATTACCATGATATCAGGAGATTTGTGAGGGCTATAAAGGAAAAAGATTTCCTACATCTTAAACGTCTAATATAGATTATGTAACAACATAGAAGTGTCAACCTAGAGTGGAAGTCGTGTATCTTCTAGGAAGTCTTGAAGACCTCCAAATTTTGAATGGTAATATGTACAGTAGATAGTGTTTTGGCTCCACCAATTTTTGATTTTATTATTATTGAATGCACCGCCATGCATTAAGCATTTGGATAAAATCTAGCAGGTGAGGGTGGCTGCAGTGGAAGAGTGCATCTGCTTGCTGGTTGGAGCTTTCCATAGCTGGCAGTGAGTTACATGAAGAAGATCCAGTTCTCATTTCTTTACCATTAAAGCGCCTGCTTGCATCCTGTATAGATGATTAATATATTAGATTTGATGTTGAAGAGGTCATTGGATATTCTTTCTCTCTGCATCATGCTACAGAGGAAGTTTGGGTACTAAACCATCTCCCTTTTTATGTTCTAGCATAGCCATTTCTAATTCCATGTGCATGATGTTGTATTAAAAATGCCATATGTTTTGCCTATATCAATATCTTCATATAATTTTACACAAGCAAAGATTTGCATTCTAATGCATCACTAAATATTTCATTTCTTTGTCAAGTAACACCCTATTAAGTTGATTAAAGGTATTTTTTTATAGTTTTTTATGTCAGTACAACATTTTCAATGACAATCAGCTTCTAAAATGTTAAGCTGCACATCAATTTTTTTTCTTATGTGAAGATATAACTACTGATAGTTGTATGTATGATGGTATTTACTGAATGCCCATTGTTTGCAAACCTCTGTACTTATTCCTCCCTATATCCTCTTATCCTCCTAAGTTTTCCATTCCTGTTGCAAATATCACCATCCTTCCATCTCACAAGCCCACAGCATCAGAATGTTGCTTGACTTTCCTCTCTCTTTCAACCTCCACGTTCAATTAGTCACTAAATTTTGTCCGTTCTTTCTACACACATCTCTAGGACCTGCTCTCTATGTCCAAACTACTGCCACACTGATCTGAGCATTTGTTTTATTACCCTCCTCAAAGTCCTCCCTTGCTCTAGTCTCTCTCCTTCCAGTCTATACTTTGCTGCCCAAAACATTTTTCTAAAACACGTTTTGAACACATCTCCCTGCTTCTCAAAAGCCTCCAAAAGTTGCCCATTTCTATCTGCATCAAGATGGTCCTCTTGATTATTGCTTTTATGGTACTCACTCAACCCTCTTCCCTTTAAATAAAATAAATAATAATATGGCACTTACTATTTGCAAAGCACTGTTCTAAGCACTGGAGGTGATACAAGGTGATCAGGTTGTCCCACGTGGGGCTCACAGTCTTAATCCCCTTTTTACAGATGAGGCACAGAGAAGTTAAGTGACTTACCCAAAGTCACACAGCTGAAAAGTGGCAGAGCCAGGATTAGAACCCATGACCTCTGACTCTCAAGCCCGTGCTCTTTCCACTGAGCCATGCTGCTTCTCTACTTCTTTACTTCTTCTCGCTTCTTTACTTATCAATTAATCAGCCAATGGTATTTATTGAGCACTTAATATTCATTCATTTCATTCAATCGTATTTATTGAGCGCTTACTGTGTGCAGGGCACTGTACTAAGCACTTGGGAGACTACAATACAGCAGAGTTAGAAGACATGTTCCCTCACTACAACGAAATTAATTTATCACTTTTCTCCTGCCATACGCCAGCTTGCACGGTTCACTCCTCTTAACCTAACCGACTCAGTATACCTAATTCTTCTTTCTGTCAAACTCTTGTTCATACCTCCTCTTCTCCATTAAACTGTCTTTCATATCTGTTGGACCACTGTTCGCCTCATCTTCAAGGCTCTTAAATTCTCCTCTGGGAAACTTTTCTTGCTTTTCCTAACTTCTTGTCCTCCTGCCTCCTTAGCACTTGTATGTCATCTATCCATTTGGATACTCACCCTCCCACCACACACTTATGCACATCCGTTTAAACTGTTGCTTCCCCCTACCTGCAATTGACTTTAGTGGGTCTCTCCCACCAGAGTGTAAACTCTTTGAAGGCAGAGATTATGTCTACTAACTCTAGTGTACTCCCCAAGCTCTTAGAACAGTGTTTTACACAGATTGTACACAATAAATCTCCCAATTGAATGTATAATTGACATAAACACACGTGGTTACTATCGATATAAATACATATTTAAGGGCAGAAGTGCCTGTTGGGTTGATATGACCCAGAATACTAGAGGTTAATCAAGGATGCTTATTTACTGTATATAGAAAAAGAAAGGAAAGCTGAGTAAATGGTGTGTGAGAGGCATGACAGTGAGTCTCAGTAAACAAGAGACAAGGCATAATCAGAAGGAAAAGAAGAGCACTGCAGGAAATGGGTGAGAAAAGAGAGGATGCACAAAACTTCTGAATAAGGGACTAACAGCTCCATAAGCAGAAAGAGTAAAAAAGGGGGTAGGAGGGAACAATGACTAAGGGGCCATGCATGAGGCATTGAGCAAAACGTCAGGAGATAGAAAAGAAATGAGCCCGTCATAGATTCTGAGCCCGTTGTTGGGTAGGGATTGTCTTACTACAGTGCTCTGCACACAATAATCGCTCAATAAATAGGATTGAATGAATGAACTGAAGATAGGAGATAGAACCCAAAGAGTAGTCAGAGGCAAGGAAACAAAGAAAGTTTAAATAATCTGAGTTATACGTTAACAGTCGAAGGCAAAGAAAAGGCTCCAGAAGGGTCCTAAGGGCTGGGAGAGGCAGAGAGGAAGAGACAGGGAGACTGGAGAGATAATCATAGAAAGAGACAGATATTTTAAAACTAAATGGCCTCACAATTTCCCAAATGGAAGACAAATCAATCTCTGTTGTCAGAGAAAATCAAAGAAGGTGTTAAGAGCTTCACAAATAATTGTAAAATGTTACAAATGATGTTTAGTTGTTAAATTCTGTCTGTTTCTATGAATACAAATTTTCCTTTAAGTACTTATAAATTCAAAGAGCACTGGCCTGGGAGTAAAAGAACCTGGGCTTTAATCCCATCTCTACCACTTGCCTCCTGTGTGACCATGGGAGACTCATTTAACTTCTCTGTGGCTCTGTTTCCTCATCTCTGAAATGAGGATTCAATAACAGTTCTGTCTCTCAGTGCTTAGTACAGTGCTTAGCATGTAGTAAGTACTTAAAAATATCACTATTATAATTTTTAAATTCTTATGAGCTATATAAGACTAAGAGATTACTGTATGATTACTATAAACCAATGAAAAACTCTGTGACAGAGATGAAATTAGAGTGGCCACCATTTGGCCCCAACAAAGTTCCTTCCCATATCTGAGCTCACACCTCCATATCTTTTATCTGTGAGAATGTCCCAATCCACTCAGTGTCCAATAATTTAAAAAAAATCCAGTACAAATTCCTGAAGAGCAGCCAATAACCCATATTAAAGTTCTCCTATTACTAATTTGGTTCTAGTCTAGAATTTTTCATGTGTCTATGAAACTCTGTTACGGTGTATTTTAAGTGATCCATTTATTTTCCTTTAGAGGAGGAAGCCATGTTAGGTTTGAATTAATTCCTGATGTTAATACTGTCTTATGAGAATATGCCTATGATTTTTACTTTGTGTATTCCTGTATAATGCATTATTCATAGAGGTATTGGCACAGACATGATAAAAAGGATATTTTAACCTCTAAATGAGAGATTTCAAACCCCACTGAAAAAATGAAGAATTCAAATAAACCAATCCTTTTTTAAATACTTTGGCATTCTCAGTGACTGTGATTACAGCAAGAGAAAATTATTTTGTTCTGCAGTAGCATGTCAAAATGAGGCAGAGCGTTTTTAAAGTAAAAACCATTTTTCCTTCAGTTCTAAGAACATTACAATTTATCTAAAACAAAACATGTCCTTCACTTTGCTCTTTGGTAAGTAGTAAAAGAAATTAAGTACAAAGTAAATATTGTCCTGAACATACAGATCTATATAGATCTAAAACTTCATTTCATTGGAGTCTGGGTGTTACTAGGGAAGTACCCTGTTTGTATGTTGACAAAAAATTTATTTGTGAAAACTGCACTAATAATAATAATAATGATGGTATTTGTCAACACTGTTCTAAGCATTGGAGTAAATACAAGCTAATCAGGTTGGACACAGTCACTGTCCTACATGAGGCTCATAGCCTTAATCCCCATTTTACAGATGATAATAATAATAATGATGGTATTTGTTATTACTTATTATGTGCCAAAAACTGTTCTAAGCACTGGGGTAGATACAAGGCAGTCAGGTTGTCCTTCGTGGGGCTCACGGTCTTAATCCACATTTTACAGATGTGGTTACTGAGGCACAGAGAAGTCAAGTGACTTGCCCAAAGTCACACAGCTGATAAGTGGCAGAGTCGGGATTGGAACCCACGACCTCTGACTCCCAAGCCCACGCTCTTTCCACTAAGCCATGCTGCTTCTTGATGATGATGTAACTGAGGTACAGAGAAGTTAAATGACTTGCCCAAGGTCACACAGCAGACAAGTGGAAGAGCTGAGATTAGAACCCATGTCCTTCTTACTCCCAGGCCCGTGCTCTATCCACTAGGCTATGCTGCTTAAGGGTCCAGAAGGTAGTACAACCAGCTTGTGTAAGTCAATATTAGCATTATTACCTGAGCCAAGCCCAATAAAACATAAGTGAAAACTGTGTGAGTGACTAGTTCCTGTATGAACGCAACTTTCTAAACACCTGAGGAAACTGCTTGGGCACATATATATCTATATCTATATATCTATATCGATATCTATATCTATCTCTATATCTAGATATAGATCTATATCTATAGATAGAGATAGATATAGATATAGATCTATATGGAAAGCGGATAATTGAAAGCAAAGATGACTTTGTGGGTATCATAAAATAAAGAGGATGATGATTATTAGTTGACTCCACCAGATGTTTCTGGTTCTTATGAAAAAAAATTAACTTTCTTCAAGTGTTTGTGTTAAAATTTGAATCCTATCAGTAATTAACTTAATTATGCATACTTTATACCTCTATTAAAGATCCCATCTTCTGCAAGTGCCTATTACTAATTCAGTGTACTGACTGAATGTAACATGATCTCATCTGAAAAGAGGGGACACTAGGAGCTGGGTTGTGTGTGATCCCAACAGGGCTATAGAATAAAAGGTGGAAGGACAGGTTGTGAAGAAACAGGTAAGGTGAAAAGCAGTGATTGTAGATAAGATTTAAAGTGGAAGCAGATAAGATATAAAAGCTATGTGTAAGAAAACCCAGGTTTGCAAAATAGCTGAGAGGTCAACTGCTGTGAAAAGATACATCATGTCACCCTTTCATGGAAGGGGTGAATCAAAGGTAAGGAGTATATAAGTAAATAACAACCTTATCTAGTCTGCTCACCAGTGGGTTAACTGTGGGAGCACCTGAAGTAAGGGAGGGAAACATAGCAATAAAGGTTATTCTTGTGACAACCATGGGGCTCAAGTTCTTTGCTACACAGGGAAGCACTATGGGAGCTCTTAGCTTTTGGCTGTCAGGGACAGGTTTTACTGTAACAATCCTTGGTGCTCTGATTTGTAGGAGGAAAGAACAAAGGAGAGTAAAAAACATACAAAAAATACAATCCCACCACACTGTTATATTGGAGGCAGGAACTGATCTGATTATTCCAGGAAGTCTTCCTGGAAAGATGGCATTTTGAGAGGGAAACTTTCCTATCACGCAACACATTAATCCTTGGTGCTTGTCTTACCTCATAGAGCCAACTTTGTATGGCTTTATTTGGCAACTGTACAATCTGTCAAGCTATGAAAACTTCAAGCCATTATCGGTGGCTAATCTGTGGCTATATTTACAGGAATCCAGGATGTCCTACTAGTTTAATTGGCCTGTAGCAGAGGGAGACTGCAAACACACACTTTGTGAAAGTGTGTTTTATTTTATTGCTCAAACATTTAGAGCTAGGACTTTTAGCCAAAATGCTCTTGAGGTAGCCAGTTTGAAAATGACACGTCAGAACTCTCTGAGATGAGTGAATAGTAAGAAGAGTAGAAGAGTGGGGGAAAAAAGAGGTCTAAGATTCAGAGAAGTACAGAGAGAGACAGCACCACTGGACCTGGATTCTAAAGGAGTTGGGTGCCCCATGGAAACACTGATGAAAGATGGTGATGCAGATGGGCCCTGTCTTTTTCTATGCCCCTCTTTCCACCTGGGTCAACAACAGGTTCATTGCCCTCCTTTCTGATCTTCCAAACTCCTCCCTCTTCCCAATTCAGTCTATACTTCAATCTGCTGTCCGAATTAGCTTCCTACAGAAACGCTCTGGGCATGTCACTCTCCCCCTCCTCAAAAATCTCCAGTGGTTGCCTATCAACCTTTGAATCAAGCAAAAACTCCTCACTATTGGCTTCAAAGCTCTCCATCACCTTGCCCCCTCCTACCTCACCTCTCTTCTGTCCTTCTACAGCCCAGCCTGCACATCCTGCTCCTCTGGTGCTAAACATCACTGTGCCTCATTCTCGCCTGTCCTGCCATCGATCCCCGGCCCACATCATCCCCCTGGCCTGGAATGCCCTCCCTCCACAAATCTGCCAAACTAGCTCTCTTCCTCCCTTCAAAGCCCTACTGAGAGCTCACCTCCTCCAGAAGGCCTTCCTAGACTGAGCCCCCTTTTCCTCTGCTCCTCCTCCCCTCTCCATCACCCTGACTCCTTCCCTCTGCTCTATCCCCATCCCACAGCACTTGTGTATATATGTACATATTTATTATATGTTATTAATAATGTGTAAATATGTATAATTCTATTTATATTGATGCCTGTCTACTTGTTTTGTCGTCTGCCTCCCACCTTCTAGACTGTGACCCCATTGCTGGGTAGGGATTGTCTCTATTGCCAAATGTACTTTCCAAGCGCTTAGTACAGTGCTCTGCACACAGTAAGCACTCAATAAATATGACTGAATGAATAAAAACCTTTGTTATTCTATTTATTTCTTCTTTCTTTTACCCTCCTCCACAGTTTGCTGGAGAGTCAAGCACACTCAGTAACCACAGGGAGGCTTTGGTTGCAAATGGGACATTGTCAATTATTCTCTTTGGTTGTTTTCACTATTTACATTAGGGCAACCAATATTCTCCTCAGGAAATGGAATGGAATGGGTTGAACAAATCATTGCTCCAAAACACCATACTGCAACATCCTGGTTTAACTATTATGAGCTCTGTTCATCTATGTCTATAAGAATCTCAAGGTTCCTGTACTTGGACTCCGGTGATGCCAAGAAAATTATGGGAAACCCCACTATTATACCTAATCATGAGTCATTTCTAGTCTTGCACAGTCCAGTCAATTCTCAGTTACCACAGCAGTTAATGATAAACAGAACACTAACAAGCTCACTATCCATATTTGCCTTTTTGAGCGTATCTGGTGATAGGATATTTTTCAAAAATATTTCTGCTTTGTAATAATTATCCCTACTAGAAAAATCTACTTGATCAGTGAGATTCACCTCCTAAATTTTTTTTCTATGTAGAATGGTTCGATTCCCAGAAACACACCTCACTGATTATAATGGAATCTCCCCATTAAATCACCACATTGCAGATATTTATAATAATAATAATAATGGCATTTATTAAGCACTTACTATGTGCAAATCACTGTTCTAAGATATTTCTTTCAAGCCTTAATGCTGGGAGGTAGCTTGAACTACTCCACAGATGTTGAGGTTCCCACTAGGAAAGGGGAACTTCATTTTAATTTGATTTGGCATTTGCCCCTGGCTAAAATTCTTCCAAACGAGTTAGCCCGGTTGATCATTCGATCAGGAATTAGCAGATTGTAGCTGGCCTCCTTCATCATTATTCAAGCACCATTTCCTGTGCAGTCATTTTTCCCGTGGTATCAACTACAATTCACTGACTAAAATGGCACTGTAGGGTACAAAATTACAAATCAGTACAAAATGGAACAGCAGGATTGAGCTGATTGGTGTTCAAGAATGTATCTTGCACAGCAGCATCAGCTGGGTCCTGCCCATGGCCACATAAACCAGCTGACCCTGTTGTATATGAATACATTTGTGTGTCAGATAAATTCTAAACAATTCCCTTCCACTGAACCATTATGCGCTTTTCTCACCAGTCTTACTCTAAATGATTGGGTAGGCTTTCCTCAGTCCCTTTATGGAACTGAGCATATACCAGGCATTTAAACTTTTACCTCAAAATAAAATTATTTGGCAAAGACAAGAACCATTAAACCGTTTGCAGCAAATCAAATGTTCTCCTTATATGTTCCATGATATTAAATTAGGACCCAACTGTGAACCCTGATGAACACACTAAGTAAAGCTTAGGGAATTATTTTAAGCTTTTCTAAATTCTCTAACTTTTAATTGAAACCACATTCTTTCCACTTGAGTTAGATACTGTATTCACTAATGCATCCATGGCTTCTTTGCCTGCAACCACCCTTAGAAACATGATAGAGAACACTTATTTTGGCTTATACCTCATTGTGGACAAGGGCTGTGTCTACCAACTCTGTTGCACTGTACTCTCCTAAGTCCTTAGTACGGTACTATGCACCCAGTAAGTGCTCAATAGATATAACTGATTGATTAAACTGATAACTATGAATGAGGCTGAAAATTAGAATTTTCAAATCTAATAGTTATTTTTAAACAAGTTTAGACTATATGATAGATTATCAGACATGAAATTGGCAAAGTGATAAATTCATTTTCCTTTATGGACTTTTTTTAGGATTCTAAAATATATATTTTTTAAATTTCATGAGTTATCTTTCAATCTCTGGGCCCATCATGAAGGTGCTTAACTAAAAGCAAAGTAATATGAATACATGACTGAACTAGGGGACTAGGGAATTTTTCTGTATTTTAAAGCTTAAGAATTATTGAATATAAATTAAGAAAGGGATAATCCAAAAATGTTGATGCAAAATTTATCCCTAATTTGAGATAGATATTTTTAACCTTTACATAATCTCTCTCTAGCTGACAAAGTATTAGATTTTTGCTGCCTCCTAGAAATGTGGTAGTATGTTGTAGATGAGCAAATATGATAAGATTTAAAAGTCCTTTGTTGTAATAGATCAGGCCTAACCCTCATGTTGCAGAGATTTCTGGAACAAGTAAGCTGCTCAACTCATGAAAACTCTCCCAGAGGGAAAGCTGTTTTACATTAGATGCCAATCACTACCCTGATGACCTCATCTGGAACATAGCCAATTACAGGGGAGGAGGAATTGGGCAAAGAAGTGAGAACTAGAAAAATTTATAAAAATTCTGGTCCTGAAATAAAGGTCAGAGCCTGTGCAGTCTCCAGAATGAAATGAAGTATCTTGGCCTGTAACCTTGGTGTTATCCTTGAGTCCTCTCTCTCAATTCAACCCACGTAATCCATCACCAAACCCTGTCAGTTCATTCCACCTTCACAACACTACTAAAATGCACACTTTCCTCTACTTCCAAAATATCACATTAATTAAATCACTTATCCTACTCCACTTTGGTTACGTAAGAGAAGCAGTGTGGTTCAGTGGAAAGAGCACAGGCTTTAGAGTCAGAGGTCATGGGTTCAAATTCCTGCTCCGCCAATTGTCAGCTGTGTGAGTTTGGACAAGTCACTTAACTTCTTTGTGCCTCAGTTACCTCATCTGTAAAAATGGGGATTAAGATTGTGAGCCCCCTGCGGCACAATCTGATCACCTTGTAACCTCCCCAGCGCTTAGAACAGTTCTTCGCACATAGTAAGCGCTTAATAAATGCCATTATTATTATTATTACTGTTCCAGCCTCCTTGCTGACCTCCCTGCCTCCTGTCACTCCCCAGTCCAATCCATATTTCACTCTGCTTCCCAGATCGTTTTTCTAGAAGAACATTCAGGCCATGTTTCCCCACTCCTCAGGAAACTCCAGTGGCTGCCCGTCCACCTCTGCATCATACAAAAACTCCTCACCATTGGCTTTAAAACACTCAATCACCTTGCTCCCTCCTACCTCACCTCACTAAACTCCTACTACAATCCAGCCCACACACTTTGTTCCTCTAATGCTAACCTTATCACGATACCTTGATCTCATTTATCTCACCACCATGCACTTGCCCATATCCTACCTCTGGCCTGGAATGCTTTCCCTCCTTGTATTCAACAGATGATTATTCTCTCCCCCTTCAAAGCCTTACTGAAGACACAAGAGGCCTTCCCTGATTAAGCCCCTCTTTCCTCTTTTCCCCCTCCCTTCCTTGTCACCTTGACTTGCTCTCTTCATTCACTCCCCCACCTCCCAACCCCACAGAATTTATGTACAAATCGGTAATGTATGAATGTCTCTCTCCCTCCATCCAGGTTGTAAGCTCGTTGTGGGCAGGGAATGTGTCTGTTTATTGTTGTATTGTACTTCCAAAGTGCTTGGTATAGTGCTCTGCACACAGTAAGCACTCAAAAAATATGACTGAATGAACTGAATGAATGAAGGAATGAGTCTGACAGTGGCTAGGAAGGGCCTGAACAGTGTGACCCCAGAGAACTGCCGAACACAGCTGAGTTTCAGGGGAACTGAGAATAAGATGAAGCACCCGTGCAAGATCAGGGATAGTACATTCATTCTCAGATCTGATTTAAGGTTCCTTGATGAAGAAGGATCTGGATTCCAATCCTAGCCCTGCTATTTGTATGCTGTGTGACCTTGGAGAAGTCACTTATCTTCTCTGTGCTTCAGTTACCTCATCTGTAAATGAGGATTCAGACTGTGAGCCCCACTTGGGACAGGGACCGTGTCCAACCTGAAGAGCTTGTAATTGATTAGCTACCCCAGCACTTGTAATAGTGCTTGAAACATAGTAAGAGCTTCAGAAATACATCACTATTATCATTATTTTTACCAAGTAAATACTGGTTATCTGTTATTGTCACAGAGAAGTCTGTAGGTAACTGTCCGTAATAGTAGTATAGTCTCTGTAGTCTATGTGTGGTGAATCTGCTAATTCAGAGAGACGTGCTATCACAGGAAAAGGACTGGGTACTAGGCAATTCTTTCCAACTTCAGAACCAATTAGTTGTATCACAAATGTCACTTATGCCTTTTGTGGCCTAGTAGACAGAGCACAGGCCTGGCTGTCAAAAGACCTGGGTTCTATCAATCATATTTACTAAGCACTTATTGACACACTATTTACACATTATTGTCTGATTCTTATCTCCAGTCTGCTGCTTGTCTGCAGTGTGAAAGGTCACTTCTCTGCCCTTCAGTTTCCTCATCTATAAAATGGGGGTTCAACACCTGTTCTCCTGTTAGACTGTGAGACAAAGACTGTCCCTTCTGATTATCCTGATTACCCTAGCACTTAGTGCAGTCCTTGGCACATATTTAATGATTAATAAATTCCATAATTACTAATTAATGAAGTCAAAGAGTCACAAGATGGTGGCAGAAAACTACTGGGACAATCTTTCAGATTGCATTAACATGGAGCATCAAAAGAGTCCTTATCAGGGCTACAAGAAGGTGGGGAAACAGGGAAACTTTGGTTAAACCACCATCTAAATTCAAAGTCACCAGTACATCCCACTTGTCAATACCGTGAATGTTAAACATACCCAAGGTGTTAAGGGGTTTAAACGGGTGGCAATTCAAGCCAACAAAGGAAATGATCAAATTGGAGCCAAAATGGAATAGAAAGAATTTTAGTTAATTGACAGAATCAGATTTTCCTTTCTAATATTTCTGCCATTGAAACCTAAATTGTGGTGCAGTGCAATATTTTTTATGTTTAATACCTGCAATGAATCATATTTGGCTTAAGTTGTTTTTAAATACTGGGCACAAAGAGCCTGATGTCATCTATTTCAGAGGGGAGGGGTGTTAAAGGTTAATTGACTAGTATTGATAAACTGCTTTGAGATCCATCGGTTAAAGCAGGCATTAAAATGAGATGTTATTATGATGATATGTTTTCATGAGTACCTTTGGGGACCATTAGACAAGTGATATAAATATGTCATTAGCAGCATTACCAAAATGATTAAGCCCAGAAACTATGAGTTACACATGAATTAGTGGGTGGATCCTTGCAATTATTCCAATGAACAAGCAGCTGTATGGTGATTTTACAATCACAAATTACTATTATCAGGATTTTAAGTATGTCAGAATAAAAATAATAAATTCAATCCAATGATAGATTATTTGGAGATACTTTCAGGCTCATATAGTTTGAGCTAGGAATGACCTTTATAAAAATGTATTATTTTAATCAAACCACCTAATTTACCAAAATGCATTTTTAATCAACAAACTGATTTTTTTATCAGTTCATAGCGAGTCTCATCAAATTAAGATATCCAGGAGATGAATTTACAGTGCATTAAAGCTGGAAGACTATATCCTTGATTTCCATGGAACCTGAAAATGTTTACTAAGGTAAAATTCTAGATACTCTTTTAAAAAGCACAAGACGAGAGGACACAAAAGACGTGGCAGGTATTATGTAGGAACCAAAAGTTTCCAATGACATACGTGAGCATGCATGAGCGCTCACATACACACGTGCACACAAACACACACACGATTTCATACAAAGCGAAGGGGAAAGTAAACCACTTCCCTCTATTTCAATCCCTTTATTCAGTCTGGAGCCAAATCCTTCTCCTTCTCTCTCTCTACTGTGGGTAGAGCATTGCACTTGAGAGAGAACAAAGGAAATAAAATGTGCAATTTTCCTTCTCTAAACTGGGGCAATTTCCAGAGTCACACTGGCTTTGTAAACCAATTTCTTAAAAATCCAAGTGACATTTCTAGCTCTGGAGATATTTGACCTGGTACATTGATGGTATTCTAAAATTCAGAAGATATGGTGCACCAAAGGGTCAATTGAAGAATACCATTAAAATTGTGCTCCAAATTAATACATGAACATTTTAATGATGGTTATTTAACTGTGATGAAGATGGTGATGAGTGTAGCAATGAAGATTAAAAAGGCATTGTAGCTGGCATTATGATATTAAGAGGCTTTTTGGCAAAAAGCAGTTATATGAAATTCCTATTAAAACATTAGCATAAATGAGATAGATCCTGAATATCTCTTTTTTTAACCTAAGGTAGGTTATTCCTATTGGTCTGGCCCTAGTTAAGCTACAATCCTTGATAACTGCATTTGAGAACCAGTGTTTTGGGGATTACCAGCAGGACATGATTCCCTAGAAAAAAAGTCTCCAAAAGCAGCTGACAAACATTATTCTTAGGAGATTTTAAAAAGCATTAAAACATTTCCAAGAAAACCATAAAGAGCAGACAATAGGTAAATATTTGCTTCAGTAGACCTATTTTCAGTGGCATAGATGAAGAACTGCGGTAAAAGTCAGTCAGTTGTGCCTTTTTTAGGTGACCAGAATTTGGGGATCTCAAAGTAGGCGAGGATAGGAGTGACTGAAAATGCAACAAAGATTTTCTATCTTTAGGACAATATAGGACAAAGGGAAAAATCCAGAAATAAAAAAGGAACCCATTCTGATTATTTTAGCCTTCAGGCCTGGAGCAGCTTTCAGAGAGACCAAGATAAAGGGGTCAGTGTAACAGGAAGGCTCTAAGGGAGAGGGAAAGGCAAAATTGAAACTCATCCTGTCTCATAAGACCCAAGATAATCACATATTGCAGTGAGGAAGAAGACATGGGACATGGATATCCCTCTTAGTACTTCAAGGTCAATAAGTCTAAAATTCATGTCTTCATTTTCCGTTCCAAATTTTCTCCTCTAACCTAACTTTCTCATCACTGTTGACAACATTACCATCCTTCCCATCTCTTAAGCCCATAAAACTGGTATTATCCATGAATCTTCCCTCTATTTCAATCCCTTTATTCAGTCTGAAGCCAAATCCTTCTCCTTCTGTTTCTCTACTGTGGGTAGAGCATTGCACTTGAGAGAGAACAGAGGAAATAAAATGTGCAGTTTTCCTTCTGTAAATTGGGGCAACTTCCAGTCACACTGGCTTTGACAAATGAAACACCATATCCAAGAATGAAACTAGTACAATGAACATAAATCTCTTCTAAAAGTTTATCAAAGAAATGTAGCAATTAGAACAGAAAAGATGAACTATTTATTTTATGTATAATGTGCTCATTATTACCTAGAGCTTATTATTTGATAGTTTGTCCAGTTCATTTGAAACTACCTAAATAATCAGGTTTTCTGCCATTTCACATACTTTCTGTGGAAAAAAACATGCAAAGGAGACAAAATAACACTTGTCAACATGATCTCAAAATAAAAGGCAGCAGATGATGAGACATGATATGTGGGATGATAATGTGAGAATTTTTATGCAGGATTTAAAATGTATCAACCAAACTTCTAGAGGCAAGCCAAAAGGCACAAGAAGAAAAATACCAGTAACAGTTTGTCATAATCAATCAAATCAGCATTCTTGGGTATCAGAAATTATAACTCAGATTTATAAGAAAATTTCAGAATAAAAAAACCACTTCCAATAAGGTCCCAACCCTTAGAAAATACAAGTTTTTCATTCAATTCAGTGCCTTCTGAGGTGTGATGTATTACACATTATGCCAACTGCAAAATATAGAATAGAGTAGGTGTAAAATAAAACAATCCAAAAGTCCTTTTAAATGTTAAGATATTATGGAAGCTTACTTTTTTGACAAATGGTTGATTTTATTAGTTGAGTTGCTTCATGTACAGTATAAATTTACTTTACTCATATTTAGACAAAGTTTTTTCTTGAGATTTATTACCTGGATTTGAAATGTCAAAGCTCTGAATCAATTAACCTATAAATGGCAGTTGATTGCTTGCTGTGTGCAGAGCATCCTTCTATGCATTTGAGAGAATACAATTTGACAACCAGTAGACACGTGCTCAGCCCATAGGGAGCTTTCAGTCTATATAGTTATATGCAATAAAATGATAATCATAGCATAATCCTAAGTTTCATAACTTTTTTTGCTAATATGAACATCCTACATAGAGAAGGTGTTTCCCATATCAGTAGTGAAGATAAAAGTAGAGACTACTGAAAAATTCTGTGGTTCTCAAAATAGACCAATTATTTGTGGTCTAGGGCTGGTCATTTCAGAATTATCACTAGGGAAATGATATGGAAGATTGAGGCAAAGCAATGGATTTTTTTAAGGTCAAAATAAGTAGAATTTCTTCACATATTGTCAGGTTTTGTATGTTTTGCAGAGCCTCATCTTCAATTAGTTGAAGACTTGTTGAGGAGGATATGAAATGTTCTTGCATCCTTCTAGCATTCCATCCTTGTCTGTGAGGAGATTGGAGCCATCTGCATGTCTTTAGAAGTAGAATTGATTAGTGGAAAGATCACAGGTCTGGAAGTGAGAGAATTTGGGTTCTAATTCTGCTTCTCTGTTATTTGTCTCTTGTATTACCTTGGGCAAGCCACTCCATTTCTGTGTCCTTCAGTTTCCTCAACTGTAAAATGGGATTCAATATCTGTTCTCCCTCCTACTTTAGACTGTGAGCCCAATGTGGGACAGGGACTGAGGCTCATCTGATTAACTTGTACCTACCCCAGGGCTTTGATCAGAGCTTGACACACAGTATGTGCTTAACAAGTACTATAAAAAAAATTTTGGATTTGTGGTTCTGCATAGGCCCATATGGCTTGTCCTTTGGTACCCCATCATCTGTCATGCAAATTTCCTTAATTTGGTTTGCAAGCCACAATGCGGGTTCCTGAAAGCCTTGTTACTGTCTGAATTTTTTGGATGTTGCAGGATGCTGCAGAGTGTTGCTACCATTTCTCAGCAACTGTGTCTTTTACTTTTGAGTCATTTGCATTGAAACAGTCTTGGAGACTTCTCTTGGACATGCCCAGTGAATTGGCAGGTGCCTGGAGTACAGCATCACAAAGAAATGCCCGTTTGTTCTGTATGTCTGTAACTGCAACTTGATTTTCCTTAATTTACAGTGCTGCTATGATGTAGCTGAAGAGATGCTTGTGGGTGTCTTCATTCTCCAGAAGCATATCGTTAAGTGTTTTGGTGGTTTGGAGGCCACTGCTTAGTGCAGGAAAAGATGTAAGTCATAGTGTTTTCTTCGAACCACTGTTTTGGGGGATTTGTTTTGCTGATGTTTGTAATGGTATTTGTGAAGTGCTTACTATGTTCCAGGCACAGTACTAAGCACTGGTGTAGATACTATCTAATCAGGTTGGACAAAGTCTATGTCCCACATAAGGCTCATAGTCTACTTCATCCCATTTTACATCTGAGGTAGCTGAGGCATACAGAAGTGTAGTGACTCGCTAAAGTCACACAGACACAGCAGACAAGTAGTGGAGCCAAAATTACCTAGCATCAAACCTATTAATTCTCATTACATCAAAGCAATTTTCCCATAATACGAGATTCTTCAAGAAACACAAACCCTGCAAGAGAAATCCCTATACTACAGAGCAAAATCTAGTTCACAACTTGTACTTGAAATCCCAAATGATTTTTAGAATTTCATAATTTCTCTTGTAATATTCTTGATAACTCTTCAACAGAAGTCCTGCAGAAGTTGAATCTTGAAGGTAGAACTGTTCTAATTTTGCCCAACTCCTTGTCACTATGCAGGACTGAATATCTTGACTTTACCCCACACAAATGGACATCTGCTTGGACCTGAGAGGAATGAGGTGAGGCATGGCCAAGAAGAAATCAGGATAATAATTACTTCAGTAAAAACTAATGCTAAGATACTGATCCTACAAAAAACACTCCTTCACTACTGTTGCCCACTCCTAGCTAATTTATCATTGTTAAGGGAAGAAAGAGCTGGTGAAAACTGTTAGCTGGGAGAACTGCCTGCTAACAAGATTTTTTAGAAGCAAATTATCCTATTTTTAAAGATCTCTGGTGAGAGATTTCACAGTTTCACTTGGAAACTAGTTCAGTGACTAACAACACTTTACAGTCAATAATTTATTCTGCCAGTCTTGCTGTACACTCATTCTCCAATTAAGCAGGGTTATGTTTCTGTTGAACTCTGCATTAAGGAAAACTTGCATTATCATATGCGTGCCTTTATCTGCACCGTGTACGTCTGTTTCTTCTTCCATTGCACTGAGTTCCATCCAGATAGATGTGCACTGTCAGAAGAACATTCCTTTATTTTGAATGCTGCTCTACCCAAAACGTATAGTAACAACACAATTTGCAAGAACTAAGCATACTTTCACTTCTTGCAATACCCACTCCTTTTATCTTGTTCTGTTCTGAAAGGAGATATGACTGATCATTGGAACACAGAGTGTCAGCTTCTTCCTTTTAATATGACCCTTAATTTACTTTTTCCAGTGTAATCTTGAAAATACTACTACTCCCACCATATTATTTAAGACCAGTATAAAGTCGTCTCACAATTTTCTGTTTTCCAGCCTAAATAATTCCATATCCTTTAACTTTTTTGATAGAAAGTTTTCCAGGCTTTTACTCATTTCCACTGATCTCTTCTGAACCTTCTGCAGAACCAGTGATTTCCATTAAATCTGGAGAAATGTAATATATCTTTACTTCCTTAGTATAAAAGCCCCCAGAATGCTAAAAGTCATGGATACTGCTTCCAGTTTCAGGTAAAAATTAGAATGACTGGAATCACTTCTAGCAAGAAGAGAAGAAAGGGAAAGTTAAAAACAAGGACAAGTGTAGGAAAGTGATAGTGTAAAAAAAGTGTAAGGAAGTAATAACATTTTACATGAAGGAAAGTCACTGGTCTTTTTCTCTTCAAGTCATGTAACATAGCTGTTGACATATGCAGTTCAATACTGAAATTTTGGTGGTTGGAAAAATGTGGTCCTCAAAACATGATCTCACCTAAAAAAAGATCCAATAAAGTATTTTTTCATATTACAGCAGAGTTAGTTTCCAGGCATCCAGAACGATTTAAAAACTGTTTTAGAGAGAGGAAGAGATTTCAAACCTATATTTATGTTAGAGCAATGTGCCAATTTAGTACATCTATGACTGTTATTTCTGATTCCAAAAGAGAGGTTATGATCATTACAGCCCTATGTGTATAAAAGTCTACATTGTCATTTGACAGCATACTACACTCCCTGACAGCCGCGTTGTTCTCGTGTGTCCCCTGTATGGACCAGGTCACAATGTTGTATTTTACCGTTCATCTGATCTGCAATTCTTACTAATCACTACCAAAGCAATTTCCAGTGCTGTCCACCCTAAACACAATACAAAAATTGAATGCTTCTTATGGAGACAGTTACCGTTTAAGGAATCCTTTAAGACTGCAGCTAAAGAATAAATCAAAATCAAATGAGAAAGAATTTCAGGTGAAATGAGCAAAGTCATTCAGATGTTCTCAAGAATGCATTTGAAACACCCAAATGAGAGGGGCTGTCAACTTACAATAATAATAATAATAATAATAATAATAATAATAATAATAGCATTTATTAAGCGCTTACTATGTGCAAAGCACTGTTCTAAGCACTGGGGAAGTTACAAGGTGATCAGGTTGTCCCATGTGGGGCTCACAGTCTTAATCCCCATTTTACAGATGAGGTTAACTGATGCACAGAGAAGTTAAGTGATTTGCCCAAAGCCACACAGCTGAAAATTGACAGAGCCGGAATTCGAACCCATGACCTCTGACTCCAAAGCCTGTGCTCTTTCCACTGAGCCACGCTGCTTCTGTGTGGCTCACAGAAGCACTTCCAAACACTACCAACAGAACTTCCAAACACTAGGAAGGTACATGGGAAGTTAGTCTTTTTAACTACAGCCTTATTAAGTTTTCAAAAAAAAAAGCAATACTGCTTATTTTTCCATTATATGAAATGAACTTTTTGAGCAAGAAATGTATGGGCAAAGTCTGCTTTATTTAATCAGTGGCTGAAGTTTTATATGCTTTAAACCATTATGTGTTGGGAGGCTTTGATCAGAATTCAATTCTCCCAAGCAAGGTGTTGCTTCCAACGTCAATATTTCCAATTAAACTAGCCCCATAATATAACAATCATTTCACCACACAATGAGAACACAAATAAAATTAGTTGAAAATCTTGAAAAAAACAGACATGACTAATTTTAACATAAAACAAATGTAAATCTGAATTAATTGGTACAGCTATATTGTTTTCTTCAATAACTCCTTTGTTTAGTTTGTAAATATTGCACAAAATAGTGCTTATTACATAGAAAAATTAATACAACAGTCAAACACTCAGGGTAAGTAGCTCAGCATTCAACTATCCTATGTAGTATCTATAATTTTTGTATAAACATCTTGGATTAAATGCTAATTAGGCTAGAAAGGCAAGGATCAAATCCACATACAATGGATGCTCTAGACCTAATCGGTAGACTAGAGATGTTATCCCACAACTGAGGCAGGATAAAATTTGCACCAAAATTAGGAAGAAACATGACATGGAAGTTGCAGAATTCCTCGCATATTATTTAACTTCCCTGTGCCACAATTTCCTCAACTGTAAAATGGGGATTATATAGTGGTTCCCCTTCCTACTTTGATTGTGAGCCCCACGTGAGACAAGGACTGTGTTCAACCTGATTAATTTGTATCTACCCCAGTGCTTGGAACAGTGTTTTACACATAGAAAGTGCTTAACAGATGTAATAATAATAATAATAATAATAATAGTAATAATAACACAAAATGTTCATATTAGAAATCATGGCATTTACTAATCTACCTGGTAAATTGATAGAATCTATAATTAAGTTTAGGAAAATAGGCACTGTAGATAAACATACCCTGGTTAAGAAACTGGCAACAGAATAATTAACAAGGTGTAGGCAAAAACTGTTAAATGACTTGCCCAAGGTCACATAGCCAACAAGTGTCAGAAAAGTGTCAGAATGCTCTATCCATTAGGCAACACTGCTTCTCGATATCTTTTCCAGCTTCTCCTCAAAGTACAGTCTATAATACTCGTATATCTAAACCAAGAAAACACCATGAGTGTTTGAAAACAAAAAAGCATCTAAGTAGAACCACTGGATGTTTAGCTGACATTGTGAATCCCAACTCATTTTTAGCCCAATGAAAGAGGAATTGGTAACTACTACATTTTGTGACTCCAGAGCGTGGTTGCCTGGCAAATGTTAAATTGGGTTTATGGAGGCAGGTCTATGGGCTTACATTTCTGACTGGTTCAGGTTCTCTGCATGATTCTTACATTATGTTCAGAGAAGCTGGGAGCCCTGTAATCCCCTTGTGCCTTGAGAAGCAGTGTGGTCTAGTGGAAAGAGCACAGGCCTGAGAGTCAGAAGATCTGGGTTCTAATCCCAGCTCTGCCACTTGCCTGCCATGAGACCTTGGACAAGTCACTTCACTCTGCTTCAGTTTCCTCAATTGTAAAATAGAGATTAAGACTTTGAGCCCAACCTTATTATCTTGCCTGGCTTATAGTATGCTTAACAGATATCACAGTTATCAGTACAACTATTGTGAGGTTACCAGACCAGAACCTAGAATAGCATGAAATCGTTACGGTGTCAATCCTAATACCTGACCGCAGTCATCTTGGCGAAGGTTTGGAAGCAGAACTAGAGATATGTGCTTCTCTTAATAGAGTTGCATTTACAGATCTCAAATTGTAATGAATACTGGCATTTGTTAAGTGCCTACTATGTGCTAAACCCTGGGGTAGATATGGTATGAGATTGGCCAGAGTGCTTGTCCCACCTAAGGCTCATAATTCACTTTATTGCCAATTCTTATTCCTAGCCCAGAGAGGTTAAGTGACTTGACCAAGGGGCCAGTGGCAGAGTTGGGACTTGAACCCAAGTCTCCTGCTCTGGACCTAAGTTTTTTCCACTAGGCTATGCTGCTTAAAAATGGCCAACAACTAGCGGACATTGGGCATCTAATTTTGCCCTGAATAGAATGGTGACAAATAAAATATTTTATCAGAAAGTTCATTTGAGAATAGGGTAGACATAATATCAGAGATCCTATTCAAACACAGATTTTTAACGAAAGGGGCCCTAGAGCATTTATATTTCCCTTTGCAGTCTACCTGATTTCTTTTAAACCTATGCGTTGTAGGCCAGTGTTTTGAGGTTTTTTTTCCACAGCTACCTCATCATCTCCTCTTTTGTCATCCTTAATTATAATGAAAAAAACATTCAGATGAAAGCTTAATTTTCAATAAAGCATCTTGAAGCCATCTACCAGCAGTTATATTAAAACACTGTGATAAGGTAAAGGGCAAAAAATGATTTATGACATGCTAACATTGAATGAATAATGTCCTTAGTGGCACAAGTTAAAATAATATTGTAGAGCTACAGCTCTTCAAAGTTCAGCAATTATGAGAAGAAAAAATGTAAGTTGTATTTTGTAAATATAGTGGGTCAAAGAGCCTGAAAATATAATCTAAATAATGATTACTTGAGGTGTGAGTAAGTATCTAAATATGTGAATAGGTGAATTCCTCATCATTACAGGATAGTACAGGGATTTTCTATGAAGCTTGGAAGTATTAACCAAATCAGTAATAATAGCTAGATAGGAAGATTTTTGAAAATTATTCACTTAAACCCTGTATCTTCCTTCTGAGACACCTATACCTCCCCAAAGGCCACTATAAAATATCTGAGCTGTACCATATTGACTCCAGTGCAAAATTCAGCCCTCAAAATCGAATGAACTCAATTTACGCTCCATATCCTCTGGTTACCTACTACAAAATAAAGCACAGTTTTATACAACATAGTTCTATCTCTTACTATATTGCCATCTCCCTTGAATTGGTTAGTTGCAACACAGACAGATAACAGCTGTTACCTTCACTCTTGTACTGAACAGTTACCTTGACAAAATGACTATAAAGGACAACACCAGGACCCTAGCATTGATGGAGGTTTCTTTTACTCATCAAAACTGTATCTGAATTCCTTTCAACCTTTTTTTTTTAACCTGGTTACAGGGTGTCCCTCCACAAGAAGGAAGGGGAGCAAACTTAGAAGAGTTCTTTGAGAAGAGAATAAGTTGTAGTAATCACTAGTTTTCTGATTGTGGACCAGGATTCAAGTTGAAACCAAATGTTCTTTATGAGTATTGGTCCTCTCTCAAAGTGCTAGGGAGTTTCCTTAACCTGGTTCCCATTCCTTCCAGATATCTTAGCTTCCCCAGCCCAACAAACTATGTATATCACTGACCCAGAAGCAGGCTTAGTGCCTTGTTGACAAACTGGTACTTTGTGGAAATGCTGACTTTTACTCAAGCAACCTATAATGCAAATAGCTATTGAGTATTTCATAGAGTTACTGAAGTTTTAGAACTTATTCCTAGCCAATGCCTTAGAGCTGAAATGTTATCAAGTTTAGAAGAGCATCCAGAGAAACTGGTAGCAGTAAATGATTTCCCAAAAGGAAGTTGCTCCCTGAAAAAAAAATAATCTAGCAGATCTAATATAAGAAGAGATGAATCTTGAATAATCCATACAATTTCACCCAGCTAACCAGCTCATATCCGGGTATTCTGGATAACTTGGTAGTGGTATTGTGTGATTTTTGTCAACTGGAAATGGGTCTGGAGAAGTCAATTAGCATCAAGTTTGAAAACATCCAAATTCCTTTTTTAAAAAATTCTGCAGTTGTAAATCCAATTGCTATGCACATCACCAAAAAGCATTCAGGTTTTTTTTTCACTTTGAAAGCAATCTACTGCAATGGCACAATGCTACTTTAACAAGGATGCAATGGATTTTTATTCAGATTCTATTGTCTCATAAGCTGATGCAGATAGAAGACAATAATCGAGGTATAGGAACAGACACCTTGGAAACAGTCATATTGTTAGATCTGAGTCCTACCCATTTCAGGTCTAAATCTTTGGCCCATAGATGCTGAATAGAAACACTGACTCTTTTAGCTCTTGGGTATATACTTTTCGATTGGGAGACAGAGTTCAGAGAGATTTTAAAAAAGGAGTAGCAACACTTCAACTTCTTGCTAGCTACAGGCTCACATGCCTGACCATAATTCTTAGGGCTCTGTGCTATCCTCTGAACAGCAGTAGGAGACATGTTAATGGAAGAACGTTAACACATTTGACATGCCTTAATGCCAGGTTTAGTTCACTCCTTTATGTTGTCAATGTCTTTGTTTTGAATGGCCTTTCTCAGAAGGGCATGAATATGTAGGTGTTGGTTTTCAGCATGGGCTTTTAGAGTTATTTCTATTTTATCTGCTAGACAACTGCTCTTTACATTGTGTTTTCAGCTCTTTACATTGTGTATAATAGAAACATATGTCTGCAGCCCTAAATGTCTGGAAGTATTTTATCTCTTTTTGGATGAGCACACTGCTAATGCTCCTAATCACCCTATGAACCATAACGATTTAAGGGAGTGACTGGATGTGATGAACCCAGGAATACAGCAGTGGCTGTCACTTCTCCACATACTAGTGGCTTCTTTCCCCTCCTTTTGTCTCCTGTAGCTGACTCTGCTGCTTATCGTGTCTCTTCCTGATTGATTTCCAGCAGGCAGATCCCTGTTCTCTAGCTGAAATTGGCTTTGAAAGTCTTGTTTCATGCTTCTGTGGCTTTTCCCTCTGTCTGTTGCATTGTAGCTGCTGAGTTCTCGTGGGATGCCTGGCTGAGCCCTTTGGAGCTTCCATTTTGGGACTTGTCGGCTGATAGACCTGAATTGTGCTGGCAGCAATTATGATCTTAATTGTCTGCATCAGTTATGAGGTAGGAGTCTGTGGTGCTGATCCAAGGTCAGCTGTTCAGTAAGTTGAAGATGAACAACAAAGACATCTTCTTTAGCAGAGGACCGCTTAGATTTTTAGGAATACATAAACTACTGGGGTTGATTTGGTCTTTTTAGGATGCCAGAGGGAGAGAGAAGATCAAGGAAAAAGTGCCAAAGATGTGAAAAAATTTGCTGCTCACAATGTTTTGTTACAGATTCAGATACACAACAGATTCAAATATACAACATGAGCTTTTGCCTAATCTGTATTATGCCTTCACGCCTACCCACTCATTCATTAATTCAATCATATTTTATTGAGTGCTTACCACATGCAAAGCACTCTACAAAGGTCGTGGGAGAGTACAATATAATGACACATTCCATGCCCACAGGGAGCTCACAGTCTGGAGGGGGAGAGAGGCATTAATATGCACAAATAAATAAATAAACTACAGATGTATAGTCAGGGCAACACAGAAGGGACTGGAAGATAAAGGAAAAGTGGGGCTTAGTCTGGAAAGGCCTCTTGGAGGAGCCGTGCCTTCAGTAAATCTTCGAAGTGGGGAAGAGTAATTGTGTCACATTTTAGGGAGAGAGGGTATTCCAGGCTAGAGGTAGGACATGGACAGGGGTCTGGGGTAAGGCAGGTGAGACTGAAGCACAATGAGATTAGCATGGAAGAGCAAAGTGTGTGGCCTGGGTTGTTGAAGGAGAGAAGTGAGGTGAGGTAGGAGGGGGCAAGGTGGTAGATTGCTTTAAAGCCAATGGTGAGGAGTCTTTGTTTGATGTGGAGGTGGATGGACAACCACTGGAGTTTTTTGAGAAGCTGGGTGACATGTCCTGAATGTCTTTGTAGAAAAGTGATCTGGGCAGCAGAGTGAAGTATGGACTGGAGTGGGGAGAGACAGGAGGCACTAAATGAGCTTTTGTCTAATTTGTTTCTCTATCCATTAATTATACTATAATGCATTTGTAAGAGATGAAAAAAGATAAAAACTCTCTAAGGATAAAAAGCAAAGAATTTCAGTATGTGTATCTCAGTCTAAAAGGAACATATTTTATTCTTTTGGAAATCTCAGATGCTCCACAGGTAAAGAAAAATCTTTTAAATTTTATAAGTAAATGTCAAAATGATCATTACCAAGTATTGTGCACCTAGTGGATAGGTGATGTTACATCGTAGCCAGTTCTCAACACTCTGTAGAAATGGAATAGGAGACTACCAAAGAAAATACAAATCTATGGATAATCAACGCCAACTCTCTCCTCGACCCCCTCCAATCTGGCTTCCGTCCCCTACATTCCACGGAAACTGCCCTCTCAAAGGTCACCAATGACCTCCTGCTTGCCAAATCCAATGGTTCATACTCTATCCTAATCCTCCTCGACCTCTCAGCTGCCTTCGACATGACCCCTTCTCCTCAACATGCTATCCAACCTTGGCTTCACAGACTCCGTCCTCTCCTGGTTCTCCTCTTATCTCTGGCTGTTCATTCTCAGTCTCTTTTGCAGGCTCTTCCTCCTCCTCCCATCCCCTTACTGTAGGGGTTCCTCAAGGGTCAGTTCTTGGTCCCCTTCTGTTCTCGATCTACACTCACTCCCTTGGTGACCTCATTCGCTCTCCTGGCTTCAACTATCATGTCTACGCTGATGACACCCAAATCTACATCTCTGCCCCTGCTCTCTCTCCCTCCCTTCAGGCTTCGGTCTCCTCCTGCCTTCAGGTCATCTCCATCTGGATGTCTGCCCATCATTTAAAACTCAGTATGTCCAAGACTGAACTCCTTATCTTCCTTCCCAAACCCTGCCCGCTTCCTGACTTTCCCATCACTGTTGATGGCACTACCACCCTTACCGTCTCACAAGCCCGCAACCTTGGTGTCATCCTAGACTCCACCCTCTCGTTCACCCCTCACATCCAAGCAGTCACCAAAACCTTCCGGTCTCACCTCCGCAACATCGCCAAGATCCGCCCTATCCTCTCCATCCAAATCGCTACCCTGCTCATTCAAGCTCTCATCCTATCCCGTCTGGACTACTGCATCAGCCTTCTCTCTGATCTCCCATCCTCTTGTCTCTCTCCACTTCAATCCATACTTCATGCTGCTTCCCAGATTGTCTTTGTCCAGAAACGCTCTGGGCATGTTACTCCCCTCCTCAAAAATCTCCAGTGGCTACCAATCAACCTACGCATCAGGCAAAAACTCCTCACCCTTGGCTTCAAGGCTCTCCATCACCTCGCCCCCTCCTACCTCACCTCCCTTCTCTCCTTCTACAGCCCAGCCCACACCCTCCACTCCTGTGCTGCTAATCTCCTCACCTTGCCTTGTTCTCGCCTGTCCCACCGTCGACCCCCAGCCCACGTCATCCCCCGGGCCTGGAACACCCTCCCTCCGCACATCCACCAAGCTTGCTCTCTTCCACCCTTCAAGGCCCTACTGAGAGCTCACCTCCTCCAGAAGGCCTTCCCAGACTGAGCCCCCTCCTTCCTTTCCCCCTCTTCCCCCTCCCCATCCCCCCGCCTTACCTCCTTCCCCTCCCCACAGCACCAGTATATATGTATATATGTTTGTACGTATTTATTACTCTATTTTATTTGTACATGTTTATTCTATTTATTTTATTTTGTTAATATGTTTTGTCTTGTTCTCCATCTCCCCCTTCTAGACTGTGAGCCCAATGATCGGTAGGGACCGTCTCTATATGTTGCCAACTAGTATTTCCCAAGTGCTTAGTACAGTGCTCTGCATACAGTAAGTGCTCAATAAATACGACTGAATGTATGAATGAATAATCCAAAATTTTCATATTGGTCAATTAGTTTCAAGTTCATCCTCTACCTAATAAAACTTTTCTCTCAAAAGAGTTGTTCACACATTTGAATTTCACCTCATCTGCATTCTGTTTCTTAGTTTCTGATGCAGGTGCTAATGATTGTCAAAATGACCTAAAGAAAAGCAGAAGCAATTGATTGAAGAAGTAAAAAGCCTGAATAATTAGCTCTGTGACTGTGGGGAATTGGTGTCAACAAAATGGTTTGGGGTCAACTGCAAAATCCAGAAAACTTGGTGAAGTGAGGTAGAGTGTCTGTTCACCCATTATGCACTTTGAGCTAGCTCTGCCCTCCCAGAATTTATACAGATATCCTTTTATTCTATTTTCTGGAGCCTATATGGATATATTTTGTTTCCTCCATCTGTAATTTATTTTAATGTTTGTCTCTCCTTATAAACTGTAAGCCCCTTTTGGACAGAGATCACATCTACCAACTCTGTTATACTTTCCTAAGCACTTAGTATAATGCGAGGCATACAGAAAGGGATCGATAAATGCCATTGATTGATTAGAATGCTGTCTATTATTTAAGGTATTTGTTGAGAATTTAGTTGGGCCAAGTACTTTGAAAATCCCTGTAGTAACCACAAGATGAATGGATCTGAGAGTGCCTGCCAAATACACACACACACACACACACACACGGCACACAATCTCTCAGGCATTTTGCATCTACATTTTAGTTGAGGAAAACTGAGACACTGAAAAGTTAAGTGACTTGCCAAAACTCACAAAGCAGATTGGGCTTCAAACTAAATAATAATGTGTTGAATGGCTGGCGTGCAACTCCTGGTTATCAAGAGAACACCATATATTCACAGGCAGTGAATATATTAGAAAGAACATGGGAAAGAGGATGAGAACATTACTTTGCTAGTCCCAGCTCTGGTCTGTGATTTTGGGAAAGTCATTAATCTTTCGGTCTTCTGACTCTTCTGCTCATGCTCTTTCCAGCATACCGGACTTCCTGTTAATATAAGGTGTTCTGTTTATAGCCAGGGTTACCCCAACCATTTTCATCATTATTATTTGTTTTTTTGGCTTGGATGGAGAAACATTAGCTACAGAGAATGGTATCATGAGACACCAACACTGAAAATAATTTAAAACACTGGAAGTTGGGATTGTCTCTATTTGTTGCCGAATTGTATTTTCCAAGCATTTAGTACGGTGCTCTGCACACAGTAAGTCAATAAATACAACTGAATAATGAAATTAAAGCACAGCTCAAGGGCTCACCCCTTTAATAATGGGGGAAAAACACATTCTTCTTTTGGTGTGAGACTGATGAATTCTCTATTCTCTATTTGTTGCCGAATTGTACTTTCCAAACATTTAGTACAGTGCTGTGCACACAGTAAGTGCTCAATAAATACAACTGAATAATGAAAGTAAAGCACAGCTCAAGGGCTTACCCCTTTAATAATGAGGGAAAAAACACATTCTTCTTTTGGTGTGAGACTGATGAATTCGGGGGTCTTGATCTATGGTGCCCCTCATATAAATGTTATATAATTGAACATTCCACCTGAAAAATTAAGAATGCTTGGCCATTTCAAAAATAAGGAGATTAGAAAAGTAATGACTGAGTAGGAAATCTTTCACTATATCAGTCAATCAATGGTATTTATTGAGTGCTTACTGGATGCAGAACACTGTACTAAGTGGCTGGAAGACTACTACAGAATTGGTAGTCTATCTTACCCACATGTCCAGTGTAGAAGCAGCTATCATTGGCTTCTAAATTGGTATGTCATTCAAACAGGCTTTTCTCCCAACACTGCCCCATTTGAACTTGCATTACACTTTAAGTTTCTTTATAATGAGGACTGTCTTCTCCTTCATTCATTCACTACCAGCATTTATTGAACACAATGTACAAAAAAAGTGATACTATGCCTTTGAGAGAGTACAGGGAGAGCAGGGAGAGTGTTCAATAACTTTGGCTCGCCAACCTCCTATAGGATTTCCTCACAAAATCTCTGGGGACATCAATTTCTATAGGTAACAGAGAAGCAATGGGCCTAGTGGATTGAGCACAGGACTGGGAGTCAGAAAGACCTGGGTTCTAATCTTGGCTCTGCCACTTCATTCATTCATTCAATCGTATTTATTGAGCACTTATTTTGTGCAAAGCTCTGTACTAAGTGCTTGGAAAGTGCAATTTGGCAAAAGATAGAGGCAATCCCTCACAACAATGGACCACTTGTCTGCTGTGTGACCTAGGGTAAGTCACATCACTTCTCTATGCCTCTGTTACCTCATGTAAAATGGGGACTAAGACTGTGAACCCCAAGTGGGTCAGGGACCATGTCCAATCTGAAAATCTTGTGTCTATTCCAGTGCTTAATATAGTGCCTGGAACATAGTAAGCACTAAACAAATACCACAATTATTAAATTAATGTTACATAGCTATAATAATAATAATAATAATATTGGCATTTATTAAGCACTTACTATGTGCAAAGCACTGTTCTAAGCACTGGGGAGGTTACAAGGTGATCAGGTTGTCCCATGGGGGGTTCACAGTCTTAATCCCCATTTGACAGATGAGGTAACTGAGGCCCAGAGAAGTGAAGTGACTTGCCCAAAGTCACACAGCTGACAAGTGGTGGAGCCGAGATTTGAACCCCTGTCCTCTGACTCCAAAGCCTGTGCTCTCTCTCCACTGAGGCACGCTGCTATACCAACCTGTTTGATTGTGAGGTCCCTGAGGGCAAGGGATCTGTTTAAAATACTCTCCTAATCATTTACTACAGTACTCTTCACACTGTAGACATTCAATGGATACTATAATTTCCTTTGATCAGATCTAGTAAAAGTTTAGAGGAAAAAGGTTTTTTTAGTGCGTTTCTGTGCTATTTGCTAAACACAGTGCTGGGGTAGATACAAGTTAGTCAAGTTGAATAAAGTTCAAGTATGTATTCACACAGAAATGAAAATTAAATTTCAGAAACCTCACAACTGCCTAAATCCACTGAAAAATATTCAGACTTCAAGAATTTGGCTATTTCATATCATTTTATTTATCTTAGAGGTATGAATCATAATAAGCTATCTGAATCTTCAAACAAAATATCTATCATGTAAATACATTTCATAATATTTTCTCCACATTTACCTTTATATTCCAAAAACATTAATATTAGAAAAATGGAATTGTGCTTCCAAGTGGCCTTGTGAGCCCATAAACTTTATACCCTTAAGTATTTCTAGGTATGGAATTTACTAACTCATTTGGCTTAGTGGAAAGAACCCGGGCTTGGGAGTCAGAGGACGTGGGTTCTAATCCCGGTTCTGCCACTTGTCTGCTGTGTGACCATGGGCAAGTCACTTTGCTTCTCTGTGCCTCAGTTACCTCATCTGCAAAATGGGAATTAAAAGTGTGAGCCCCACGTGGGACAACCTGAATATCTTGTATCTCCCCCAGCGCTTAGAACAGTGCTTGGCACATAGTAAGTGCTTAACAAATACCATAATTATTATTATTATTATTTGTTGATTTTAAAAATCAAAGTATGCCTAGTTTGCTTTCATTTCAGATTTACATCCTTGTAGAATCAATATCACATTGTCCGAGGCCGTGCATATGTGCTCATCTAATGCTTCTTACACTAACTACGTTAGTTAGTTAGTGTAAGCACTGTATCCAGATGTCAGATATTAACGATGTTGGAAAAATGTCCCCTAATTCTGTTGATGTACTCAAGCCAAAATGGATAGTGAAGGCAGACTTTACAGCAGCAATTACTGTAGGGCTGGTTCCAAAGTACATAAAGCTAGTTCTATGGGCATTAGGCACATATTTAAATTTAATTAAACCATTTAATTTTACATTTCCTAGTCCCTCTTGTTTTTCCCAGTTTCTTTTCTTTTCCCACTTAAATAAGGTTTTGAAAGCCTACACATTTCTCTTCATTGTGTTTTCAAGTCCATTGTCTGGACAGTGATCAAAGAGGTAATCAAAAAGCTGGACATGATGTGGAATAGGATAGAATAAAATAAAAACAGAGTATTTCCAGTGTACAAAGTGATGGTGCATCTGGGCCTGGGATATTATGGGCAGTTTGGTAGCTGCCTCTTAAGAAAGACATAATAACGGGGGAAAGAAAAATTATAATGATGGAAGAGATGAAGTAGCTTCCCTCCAAAAACAGACTGTGAAAATTAGGAATTCTCAGTCTGGAAAAATGCAGGATGAGAGGCAGGGTAGAACACATGTTATTTCCAGAACATCTACTCATTTACTTGTAGTTGTAGTGAAGGTACTCATTGATGCAATACACTGTAATATTAATAATGATAGCATTTATTAAGTTCTTACTATGTGCAAAGCACTGTTCTAAGCACTGGGGAGGTTACAAGGTGATCAGGTTGTCCCACAGGGGGCTCATAGTCTTAATCCCCATTTTACAGATGAGGTAACTAAGGCACAGGGAAGTTAAGTGACTTGCCCAAAGTCACACTGCTGACAATTGGCACAGCAAGGATTTGAACCCATGACCTCTGACTCCACAGCCTGTACTCTTTCCACTGAGCCACACTGCTTCTTAACTGTACCAGCTGTATTAAATGCTTAGGAAAGTGCAACAGAAGCTTGAACCATGTTCCCTACCCACAAGGATCTTACATCATAATCTGGGAGCCATAAACTGTTTACAAATAGGGTGAGCAGAATAGACTGTACCATTGATTACAGATGCATTCATAAGTAGTGGGAGAGGCTATAAATAGATGTGTAAGTGTTATAAGTGGATGATTCATTCATTCAATTGTATTTATTGAGCACTTACTGTGCGCAGAGCACTGTACTAAGTGCTTGGGAAGTACAAGTTGGCAACATATAGAGACGGTCCCTACCCAACAGCGGGCTCACAGTCTAGAAGGGGGAGACAGACAACAAAACAAAACATATTAACAAAATAAAATAAATATGTACAAGTAAAATAAGTAGAGTAATAAATATGTACAAACGTATATACATATATACAGGTGCTGTGCGGAGGGGAAGGAGGTAAGGCGGCGGGGATGGGAAGGGGGAGAGGAAGGAGGGGGCTCAGTCTGGGAAGGCCTCCTGGAGGAGGTGAGCTCTCAGTAGGGCTTTGAAGGGAGGAAGAGAGTTAGCTTGGCGGATGTGCGGAGGGAGGGCATTCCAGGCCAGGGGGAGGACGTGGGCCGGGGGTTGACATTGGGACAGGTGAGAATGAGGCACAGTGAGGAGATTAGTGGCAGAGGAGCGGAGGGTGCTGTAGAAGGAGAGAAGGGAGGTGAGGTAGGAGGGAGCGAGGTGATGGACAGCCTTGAAGCCGAGGGTGAGGAGGAGGATGATGGGTCGATGGGACTCAAGGTATGGAGAATTTTTTTTTAATGGTATTTGTTAAGCATTGACTGTGTACCAGACACTGTACTAAGTGCTGGGATAGATATGAGGTAATCAGGTTGGACACAGTCACTGTCCCACCTGCCCATTGTTAGGTAAGGACCATCTCTATACGTTGCCGACTTGTACTTCCCAAGTGCTTAGTATAGTGCTCTGCACACAGTAAGTGCTCAATAAATATGACTGAATGAATGAATACGGAACACAATCTTAATCCTCATTTTACAGATTTTACCTCTCCCTCTCCGTTGCACTTGGATTTGTATCTTTTAAGAACTTCGTATTCACCCCACCCTTAGCCACACAGCACTTAGGTATTCATAATTTATTTTAATTTCTGTCCCCCCTCTCTAGACTGTAAACTATTTTTGGGCAGGGAATGTGTCTAGGAACTCTGTTATATTGTATTCTCCCAAGTACTTAGTACAGTGCTCTGTATATGGCAAGTGCTCAATAAAACTATCGATTGATTGATTGTTGCCAAATTTATCTTGGGGTAAAAACACCTCACTCTGCTTTTTTCCTTATCCACTAGCTTTTGAATAGAGAGATTAAAATCCCGTCAACAGCTCTCCATTCACTATTTGGGGCATTGAAATATCTGTAGTGTATTAGCACAAGATGCCTGCATGTGAAAGATAATCTAAGGAAAAGTTATTTAATTACATATATAGATATATTATATTGTAATGTACATAAATATATATCCATACAAGTAAATCTAGCAGAATACTTTTAGTACATACTTTTATTACCATTTGATTATGTAACTACATTCACTGTGCTTTTATTCACTGTTTTAATACATTTATGTTGTTTTGGTAAATTATTTGGCTATTGGAAATCCATTAATGGACTTCATATTTTTTCCTATGGGAAGCTACACTTCATTTAATACTCTTTTACTTAATACTTTATTTTCATGGAAACAATTAAGAGTGCTAACTGTTATAAATCAGCAGAAGTATAAGCCCTGCCCCAATTCACAGTTTAGACAATACAGTATTACCCTGCCTTAATTCACAGTTTAGACTACAATATAGTACTACCAAGAGATCCGAAGGAGGTTTACCCTTGTTAAGAGTGTTCAAAGTAGCAACTTCTATAATGCTCTAAGTTAACTCCAGTTCAGAAATAAGGCTCAATCAGGAGCTTTGAATGATAGCATGGAATGTTTCTATGAAAATACATATTGTTTCATTTATTCTCCACATGAAATGTCACATTACAAAGGTAAATTGATTTCTAGAGAGCTCCAGATTTTCCCGGAAGACAAAGGACATCATGTGTCTTCTGATAATCACTAATCACAAGAAGCAGGCAAATTTAGCAGTTAGAGCATGGATTTAGGAGTCTGAAGAAATAGGTTCTAATCCCAGATCTGCCATTTGTCTGCTATGCAACCTTGGGCAGATCACTTAATTTTTCTGTTTCCCCATCGGGATATTGGGGATTAAATATCTGTTCCCCCTCCTACTTAGACTGTTAGCCCCATGTGGAGCAAAGGCTGTGTCCAACCTGATTATCTTGTCTCTAGCCCAGAATTTGACACACTACCTGGGACATAATAAATGCTTAACAAAACCGCAATTATTATTTTCGTTAACATTATTAATAGCATTAAAATGTCTGTCAATGTGATTGGCCACATGCTCAGTAATTAAGAGGTTTGTTGAATGAATCTTTTTTCTTTTTTGAGAACAAGCAGCTCCCAATAAAAAACATCTTATTCTCACACATTTTAACTGCCTTCAAGCTGATTTTAGCACTGTCATTTTTTTCATTTCCAATATTATTTAATTTGAAGATCTGATCCAGTTATGTAAGAAACTTCCTTTATCTCTTTCTGATAGTAAAACATTACAATAATTTTCAGCAGAGCAATCTAAATCAAAATCCTCCAGACCTGCTATCTTTCATATCATGGAAGAGTGTGTGCCATGTTTCAAGCAAAAAATTATGAGAATCACAATTCAGACTCCATTCTGTGGTTTCTGTAGATTGATAAATAATCACCTTCGGTATTGGGATTGTCATCTCCAATATATACTGGCATAACTATCTTTTAATTTTTCATTAACAATAATTTTTCTTTGTGGCTTTGAATTATCATTACTGTTGTTCTTGTATTTGTTACATACTTACTGTGTATCAAACACTGTTATAAGCCATGGGGTAGATACAAGTTAATTAGGTCATATACAGTCCCTGTCCCACATGTGACTCACAGTCTAAATAGGAGGAAAAACAGGTTTTTGTAGTTGAGGCACAGAGAAGTTAAGTGACTTGTCCAAGGTCACACAGCAGGCAAGTGGTGAAGCCGTGATTAAAACCCAAGTCCTCTGGCTCCCAGGCCTGTGCTCTTTCCTTTAGGCCACACTGCTTCCCAAATTATGTGTAATAAAGAATTTGTATTAAATTTGTAATAATTTATAGTAAATTATTTGAAAATCCCATGGATTGTCAGGACACTAAAAAATGAAATCCTAATGAAAAAAAATGGGATTCAGTACTCTATACTAAAACAAAGTGAAGCTTACTGTTTGACTAATAATTTTATAATAAATAACAATCACCCATTTAAGTGCATTACGGACACCCACCTGCCATTCTGAAATTGAATTCTGAACCTTAGTCTCTACCCTTTTGGGGTTTATTATTCCCTTTACAATCCCTCCTCCAATTTCTTATTGATGTCTCATCTTGTAAATGTCCATACCCTTGTGCCCTCTTTTCCTTTTTATAGATTTGTATGGATTTTTGCTCAAAGCTGAGTTTGTTGTAGATGTTTAATCACTGTCCTGCATCGTGTCCAGTTGAGGGTTTATAAAATGATTTTAGCGTGGTTCAGAACAAGAATCATAATGGTCTACTCACATTAAGAAAAGCTCTGTACTTTAAAATAGGATTCATTTATTTATTCATTCATTGTCACATTTTTGAGCACCTGCTGTGTGCAGAGCACTATACTAAGCATTTGGGAGAGTGTAAAATAACAATAAACAGACACATTCCCTGTCCACAATGAGCTTACATGGTACTCTAGGTTAGAGTAAGCTAGAGTCTGGGAGAGATGAAGTGCAAAAATGATATATAAAAGGATACTAACTAATTAGTGGAAACAAGGACATCCTTTTGTAGTAAGTTTTGAATTGTCCTCTACTTGTCACCTGCCACCCAGAAGCCTGTGGGAAACTGGGTTCTCAGAGACTACCTGTTGCCATTGTCCAAATTAACTGCACCTGGCTCCATTCATTCATTCATTCATTCATATTTATTGAGTGCTTACTGTGTGCAGAGCACTGTACTAAGCATTTGGGAAGTACAAGTTGGCAACATATAGAGAGGGTCCCTACCCAACAGTGGGCTCACAGTCTAGAAGGGGGAGACAGACAACAAAACATATTAACAAAATAAAATAAATAGAATAAATATGTACAAGTAAAATAAATAGAGTGATAAATATGTGCAAACAAATATACATATATACAGGTGCTGTGGGGAGGGGAAGGAGGTAAGGCGGGGGGGATGGGGAGGGGGATGAAGGGGGAGGAAGGAGGGGGCTCAGTCTCAAAGGCCTCCTGGAGGAGGTGAGCTCTCAGTAGGGCTTTGAAGGGAGGAAGAGAGCTAGCTTGGCGGATGTGCGGAGGGAGGGCATTCCAGGCCAGGGGGAGGATGTGGGCCGGGGGTCGATGGTGGGAAGGCAAGAATGAGGCACAGTGAGGAGATTAGCAGCAGAGGAGCAGAGGGTGTGGGCTGGGCTGTAGAAGGAGAGAAGGGAGGTGAGGTAGGAGGGGGCTAGGGGATGGACAGCCTTGAAGCCCAGGGTGAGGAGTTTTTGCCTGATGCGTAGGTTGATTGGTAGCCACTGGAGATTTTTGAGGAGGGGAGTAACATGCCCAGAGCGTTTCTGCACAAAGACGATCCGGGCAGTGGTGTGAAGTATGGATTGAAGTGGGGAGAGACAGGAGGATGGGAGATCGGAGAGGAGGCTGATGCAGTAATCCAGTCGGGATAGGATGAAAGATTGAACCAGCAGGGTAGCGGTTTGGATGGACAGGAAAGGGTGGATCTTGGCGATGTTGTGGAGGTGAGACTGGCAGGTTTTGGTGACGGATTGGATGTGAGGGCTGAACGAAAGTGCGGAGTCGAGGATGACACCAAGGTTGCGGGCTTGTGAGATGGGAAGGATGGTAGTGCCTTCTACAGTGATGGGAAAGTCAGGGAGAGGGCAGGGTTTGGGAGGGAAGATAAGGAGTTCAGTCTTGGACATGTTGAGTTTTAGATGGCGGGCAGACATCCAGATGGAGATGTCCTGAAGGCAGGAGGAGATATGAGCCTGGAGGGAGGGAGAGAGAGCAGGGGCAGGGACGTAGACTTGGGTGTCATCAGCGTAGAGATGATAGCTGAAGCTATTGGAGTGAATGAGTTCATCAAGGGAGTGAGTGTAGATAGAGAATAGAAGGGGACCAAGAACTGACCCTTGAGGAACCCCTACAGTAAGGGGATGGGAGGGGGAGGAGGAGCCCGCAAAAGAGACTGAGAATGAATGGCCGGAGAGATAAAAGGAGAACCAGGAGAGGACAGAGTCTGTGAAGCCAAGGTTGGATAGCGTGTTGAGGAGAAGGGGGTGGTCCACAGTGTCGAAGGCAGCTCAGAGGTCAAGGAGGATTAGGATGTAGCAGGAGCTGTTGGATTTGGCAAGCAGGAGGTCACTGATGACCTTTGAGAGGGCAGTTTCCATGGAATGTAGGGGACGGAAGCCAGATTGGAGGGGGTCGAGGGGAGAGTTGGCATTGAGGAATTCGAGGCAGTGTGTTTAAATGACTCGTTCAAGGAATTTGGAAAGGAATGGTAGGAGGGAGATAGGGCGATAACTAGAAGGTGAGGTGGGGTCAAGAGAGGGTTTTTTTAGGATGGGAGAGACGTGGGCATGTTTGAAGGCAGAGGAGAAGGAACCAGTGGAGAGTGAGTGGTTGAAGATGGAAGTTCAGGAGGGGAGGAGGGATGGAGTGAGAGATTTCATAAAATGAGAGGGAATGGGGTCAGAAACACAGGTGGCAGGAGTAGCACTTGAGAGGAGGGAGGAGATCTCATCTGAGAAGAGTAGCTGAGAGGGTTGAGAGCCAGGGGGTTGGAGAAGGGTGGGGAGTGACTTTGGGGAGCTCAGACCTGATGGATTTAATTTTATTAATGAAGTAAGAGGCCAGATCGTTGAGGGTGAGGGAAGGAGGAGGGGGAGGAACAGGGGGCCTGAGAAGAGAGTTAAATGTACGGAAGAGCTGACGCGGATCATGGGCATGGGTGTCAATAAGGAAGGAGAAATAGTTTTGTCTGTCAGAGGAGAGGGCAGAGTTAAGGCAGGAAAGGATAAACCTGAAGTGAACGAGGTTGGCATGGTGTTTAGACTTTCACCAGCAGCGTTCAGCAGCTCGAGTATAAGAGCAAAGGAGGCAGACAGTGGCAGTGATCCAGGGCTGTGGGTTAGTGGTACGAGAGCGGCAAAGGGAAAGGGGAGTGAGGGAGTCGAGCTGAGTAGAGAGAGTAGAGTTGAGAGCAGTAATCGGATCATCAAGATTGGGTAGAGAGGAAAGGGAGGCGAGGTGGGGTGTAAGGTGCTCAGAAAGGCGGATGGGGTCGGGAGAGTGGAGGTCTCTGTGAGGAAGTAATATAGACTTACAGGGGAGAGGAGTGTGCGTGAGGAGGCAGGTGAGAAGGTTATGATCAAGTCACTTAACTTTTCTGGGCTTCAGTTACCTCATCAGTAAAACGGAGATTAGGACTGTGAGCCCCATGTAGGACATGGTCTGCATCCAATCTGAGACTTACTGAGTAAGTCTGAGAGCAGTCCAGTTGCTTTAGAAGTGTGGTCTAATGGCTAGATCAAAGGCCTGGAAGTCATAAGGACCTGGATTCTTATCTGCTATGTGACCGTGGTCAAGTCACATAACATCTCTGGGCTTCAGTTACTTAATCAGTAAAACGGAGATTAAGACTGTGAGCCCCATGTAGGACATGGTCTGCGACCAATCTGATTAGTTTGTACCTGTCCCAGTGCTTATTCCAGTGTCTGACACATAGTTAATCCTTAACAAATAGCATAGAAATTTAAAAAATATATAGTAAAGGAAAATATTCCACTAGGACCAGCATTTCCCCAAGGTCTATGGAATTGTGATCTGCTTTATACTAGGGTCCTTGCACACTGTTCATTAAGTTTTATTGCATAATATCTTTACTGCTATTGCCACTGAAAAAGAAAAATCTCACCATTCATCAGGATAAGACCAATACAGAATATTCAACCACTTCCAAGTGGCATGTCTGTGGAATAGCTATGAAAATGCCAAGTAGAGTCACATCGTCCGGATACCTAATAAGGGTATGGAATTTTATCAATGATGCATACATATTTAAATAACTCCTTACAACAAAGGGAATGTTGAACAAGCCTGAGAATTTCTCCAGCTACAAAACTATTGCCGGTGGCCCATGGGATTAAATGTCTGTTAGTCATTGCCCCTTGCCATCTTAGTGAACCAAACTTGGCCAGTTCTTCAACTTGAATTTGGTGGTGGAAGAGAATATCACCAGAGTCCATTCAGATGGAAAATCAGGTGGGTATGTTTTGTGACACCTAGGGCACGAGGACAGATCAAGGAAGAATGAGGGGAAGCAAGCCAGCATGTTCAGCTGACAGTTCTACAGTCTACACATCTTCAAAACTTGCTGGGGGTTTTTTGGCAGTTCTTGGCTTTTACTCCTTTTCTGAGAGTAGTATTGATAGCTGGAAACTCTGAAGCATCTTCTCCCTTCCTCCAGAGGCCAGGAGGTAGAGGATAGAAAATAGTTAACTGGCAGATGCCTAGGCAGAGAAAGCAGCTTCTTTGAAATAGTCACAGTTTAATCAGTGCTCTGCACACAGTAAGCGCTCAAAAAATATGATTGAATGAATGAATCAGTCAATCATATTGACTGAGCACTTACAGAGAGCAGAGCATTGTACTAAGCACTTGGGAGAGTACAATATAAGCAGAGTTGGTATACCCAATATCTGCCCACAGTGAGGTTACAGGCCAGTGGGGGAGATAGATATTAAAATAAATTGTGTCTATATACATAAGTGCTGCTGGGCTGAGGATGAGAATAATAGAGGGTAAAAATTGAAGTGCAAGGAGACACAGAAGGGAGAGGGAGTGGGGAAAACGAGAGCTTAGTCTGGAAGGCATCTTGGATATGTGATTTTAATAAGGCTTTGAAGGGGGGAGAGTGGCACTGTCAGATATGAAGAGGGAGGGAATTCCAGGACAGAGATAGGATGGAACAAAGTCAGCAGAAAGATAGATACAATTGAGCAAAAGTGTATAGTTTGGTGTTAGAGGAGCAAAGTGATCGTGCAGAATTGTAGTAGGAAATCAGTAAGGTAAGATAGGAGGGGGCAAGGTGATTGAGTGCTTTGAAGTCAATGGTAAGGAGTTTCTGTTTGATGCAGAGGTGGATGGGCAACCACTGGAGGTTCTTGAGGAGTGTTTTTCTTCAGAAAAAACAACCTAGGAATCAGAGTGAAGTATGGACTGGGGATGAGGAGAGAAAGGAGGCATGGAGGTGAGCAAGGAGACTGATGTAGTAGTCTAGAAGGGGTAGGATAAATGCTTGGATCAGTCCCCTCTAGACTGTAAGCTCTTTGTGAACAGGGAACATGTCTACCAACTCCATTGTATTGTACTCTCCCAAGCACTCAATAAATACCATTGCAAATTGCAATTTGGCAGAAGAGGAAAAGGAGGATTTTAGCAGTGTTGTGAAGGTAGAATGAATAGAATTTGGTGATAGATTGAATATGTGGATTGAATGAGAGAGTTGAGCATAGTTCCAAGATTATGGGCTTGTGAGACAGGGAGGATGGTGGTGCTGTCTACAGTGATGTCAAAAAGCACTGGGAGGACATTGCTAGGGTGAGAAAATGAGGAGTTTTGTTTTGGAGAAGTTAAACTTGAGATGTCAACAGAGAAATCAAGTAGAGATATCCCAAAGGCAGGAGGAAATACTAAACTATGGAGAAAGAGAAATATCAGGGTTGTAGATGGTGATTTGGGAATCACTCACACGGTGATGGTAGTTGAAGTCATGGGACCAACTGAGTTTTCCAAGGGAATGGATGTAGATGGAGAATAGAATGGGACCCAAAACTGAGCCTGGAGGGATTCCCACAATTAGGAGGTGGGAGGCAGAGGAGAAGCCTGTGTAAGAGACTGAGAATTAGTAGGAGAGAAATAGGTGAACTAGGAGAGTACAGTGTCAGTGAAGCCAAGTTAGATGATGTTTCCAGGAGAATGGGGTGCTCAACAGTGTTGAAGGCAGCTGAGAGGTCATGAAGGATTAGGATGGAGTAGAGACCATTGAATTTGGAAAGAAGGAGATCACTGGCAACCTTTGAGAAAGCAGTTTCCATGGAGCAAATAGGGCAGAAGCCAGTTTTGAAGGGGTCAAAGAGAGAATTGGAGGAGAGGATGTGAAGGCAGCAGGTGTACACTGCTCACTCAAGAACTTTGGAGAGGGGAGATTGGGTGATAACTGTAGTGAACTGAGGAGTTAAGATAAGATTACTTTAGAATAGGGTTACATGGACGTGGTTGAAAATACTGGGGAAGAAACCACTGGAGAATGAACAGTTGAAGATGATGATCAAGGAGGGAAAAAGTAAGGGGGCAAGTGTATTGTTAAGTACTATGGGATGGGATCAGAATATCCGGTGGAGGGGGTAAATTTTGCAAGGAGATTGGAGCTCTCCTCTTGAAATACTGCTGGGAAAGATGGATAGCAGAAGAAAGGGCAAGAGGAGGGAGAGTATATAGAGAAACAGGGAAACTTTTAGGGAGATCAGGCATGGTGGTTTCAATTTTCTCAAGAAAGTATGTGGCCAAGTCAGTAGGGGCAAGAGATGGAGGGGTTTGGGGCAGGGCATTTGTTGAGGGAGTTCAAATTCTGAAACAGCTGATTGGGGCAATGGGCATAGGAGACCATAAGGATGAAAAAATAATGTTGCCTGGTGGAGGAGAGGGCAGAGTTAAAGCAGGTGAGGATGAGTTTTGAGGTGGACAAAGGTGTCCTGATATCTGGATTTCCTCAAACAACATTCTGCTGCTTCTCTGAAGAGAAGGAAGCATATGATGGAGGTTATCCAGGGCTTTGGGTTATTGGTACAATATTGGCGAAGGGATAGGGGAGTCTAAACGGGTAATGATGACTTGAGAAAATTGGTGCTAATCAGAATATTACAGGTCTTTGTGGGGGAAGAGGTCAGATTTGAGGGGAGGGTGTGTGTAGAAGAGAAGAGAAGGGAGGAGGCTGTAGTCAGGGATTTCAGAGTTGGTGAGGGTAGAGATTGTACAGTGATTAGAGATGATGAGCTCAAGTGTGTGTATAGGTTGGTGGATGAGGTCACTGGAGTTGAGGTGTGATAAGAAGCAACAGATTGGCCAGAAGACTTAGCCAAAAGGAGTTACTCATTTAGAACTGCCACAGTAATTCAATGAGGGTTCATTTTTATGGCATTGTTAAGTGCTTACTGTTTGTCAATCACTGTTTTAAGTACTAGGGTAGATAGAAGATAATCAGGCAGGAGAGAGTCCCTGCCCCACATGAAGCTCAGTCTAAGTAGGAGGGAGAACAGATATTGAATCCCCATTTTGCCAGTTAAGGAAACTGAGGCACAGAGAAGTTAAGCAACTTGCCCAAGGTCACACAGAAGGCTAGTGGTGGAGGCAGGGTTAGAATTCAGGTCCTCTAGCTCCCAGGCCATCCTTTATCCACTTTGCTATGTTGCTTCTCCTGTGGGTGTCTATGGAATAATTGTGTAAGTGGAACCTAATAATTTATGTTTGTTTAAATGTCTTAAGAATTACCCAGCAGCTTGCACGGACTTCCCTCGTACCATCACTATTTGTTGCATAAATCAAACAGTAAAAGTGAAAAGTGGGGTTAACTATACACAGAAGCCCATACGCTATCATAATGAGCCACAGTGGTATGAATGGACTATTTTGCTTAAAAACCAAAGGCATTTGTGGAATGTAGAAGGAATATTCCTTATTATAGCTAATTATAGAGAGAATAAAAAAGTGGAAATTGTGTTCAGCATGATGAACAATAATTATATGTTGATGGAGAAGCTGTCATCCTGATTCATGTTGCTTAATGACATAGATGATGAGACAACACAGAGAAAACGTACTGGATTTGTATTCATAGAAAAATACTTTTCTGAACCATATCTTGATATGTTCTTTTCTTACAAAGAACAGAAAGGTTCTGATTTCCTTTTTGAGCTGTTATATTTTTTCCAGAATGTACCAATCATGTGATTTAGAAAAAAAATCTGATATTGTAGGGAAATGAGTGCATTCTTATTGCCTACTGGTGTTGTATGAAAATACACTAAAGAACTAAGCATGTACATGGAACTTCAAAAAAAGCGATTCACACTATTTAATGACATGATTTGAACTCATTCAAAATGGTCAAATTTAAGTTGCTGATACTGAGTGGGGAAAAGAGTAAACAGGCAGCTTTTCCCACAAGGGAGCATTACAGAGAAACTGGGATTTTTTTTTCTTAATGTTCCCTCATCACATCGTTCTGAATGTGGATAGCAAATGGACATATTCTCTGCAATTATTCATTAGGAACAGATTGAAAATGGGGGAGCAAGCTCAGAATACTGAGATGAGAAGGAAAGGAAGATGAAAACATGGATGAAAATGGAGTCCCTTAAGGACTCTCTTAGTTTTACAAAAGCCATAATGAAGGAAAAAACTCAAGGGGAAAAGTTACAGGAAGTTATCTGTTATACAACGAAAGAAATAGGATGGAAATTAGTTACATTCTATTTACTAGATTCTTTCGAGGAAAGGAAATGCATTTAATTCTTAGTTAAGAATTTGTCAGCTAACATTAGCAAACACCCACTATTGGAAAATGTTTAAACACCCTTTAGTATGGAAGAATGATAATGCCCTTTTTAGTGAGAACAGTGAGCTCAAATCCACCCAGCATCCTACCTAGACTTCTCAGCTTAATCTTTTTTTCCCCCCTGATACAGCTCTAGGGCCTTCCTTGCCCATTAACTTCTCCAAATTGTTATGAAGACTCCATTCATTCATTCAATCATATTTACTGAGCGCTTACTGTGTGCAGAGCACTGTACTAAGCACTTGGGAAGTACAAAATGGCAACATATAGAGACGGTCCCTACCCAACAATGGGCTCACAGTCGAGAAGGGGGGAGACAGACAAAAAAAAAAAAAAAAAACGAAACAAGTAGATAGCTGTCAATACCATCCGAATAAACAGAATTATAGCTACATACACATCATTAATAAAATAAAGTAAATATTTGCTAATGAAATGGAGTAGTAAATATGTACAAATATATACAAGTGCTGTGGGGTGGGGAAAGGGGTAGGGCTGGGGGGGAGATGGGGAGGAGGAGGAGGAGAGAAAAAAGGGGGGATGCAGTCAGGGAAGGCCTCCTGGAGGAGGCGAGCTCTGCTACTCTACTTTTCTCCACTGAAGTTTGTTTCACCTTCTCTTTTTTACTGCCACCTCAAAACCTCTACACACACACACACACACACCGCCCCCACTTCCTCCCTCCATTCCTCTATCCCCTTTGTTTAAAGGGAAAGCCAGGATTTGATGCTAATGGAGGGTGGCCTGCACAAACCTGCAATATCAATTTAGTGTAGAGGATAGTTGATATTGCTTCAATACTACTTGCAGAAGTTTGATTAAAGTGAATAGAATCCAGTTTTGTTTGCATGTCGAGATACCTGGACCCTAAAACATTCACCTTCCCTGTTTGGACTCCAAGTTTGGACTTGGAAAAGCAGCATGGCTCAGTGGAAAGAGCACAAGCTTTGGAGTCAGAGGTCATGGGTTCAAATCCCAGCTCCCCCACATGTCTGCTGTGTGACCTTGGGCAAGTCACAACTTCTCTGTGCTTCAGTTACCTCATCTGTAAAAATGGGGATTAAGACTGTGAGCCCCCCATGGGACAACCAGATCACCTTGTAACCTCCTCAGCGCTTAGAACAGTGCTTTGCACATAGTAACCACTTAATAAATGCCATCATTATTATTACTAGGACAGGAGTCAGGCTGCCAAAAAGGCAAAACAGAGAGATGTTCTGGGCTTCCGGCCACCCGGAAGACAGATCACTTTTCCTCAGTTTAATGTAGAATTTTGTTTTTCTCCTTTCTCCCTCCTCCTCCCATTTCTGCTGAAGTTCTGTGCTTTTCCATGTCACTGAATGCTGCTTCAAGGCAGGAATTTCAAGGCTTTGAAAACTACCATGTGTCACACAAATGAAGTACTAATAATGACAAAAATTATTGTGAGTACTACTGCATATGAAGAGCAGGAGAAATATTAAGGCAGCAACTGTAAACATTGCCTGAGCTCCATCTGTCTAAAATAATGTGGTGATTCAAGGTTCATTTTTCTATATTTTGTTTGGCTTTTAGCTAATGGTGCCATTTATGCTGTGTTCAGTATGAACACTGTACATGAAAAGAGCTTGTTTAATCTATTTTACAGAACGTGAGCATCCTGAAGGGTTTTTGTGCACTACTAAATGCAAGAAAGACTTTCCACTAAGGTAATGGAACCGAGGAGAATTCACCATAATATATTTTATCTGCCAATGGTAATTCCCAAGTTATTCAAAAACTGAATTTCAAGCTGAATTCAACTTTGTACATATGGTCTTAAGAGTATTTCCTGTTTGGGCCATATTTTCTTCAGAGGTTAGGTCATTTGGAGCCGAGGCAGATTTAGGCTTAAAAATGAAGTTACCTTATCCAGGGAAATATTCTTGTCCTAACTAGAACACTTTCCAAATGCAGGCAGAGGGATAAGGCATGTTTTCTGGTAATGTCCATAATTGTTCTGTCGCCAGTTTAAGCAGATAGACAGAAAACCCATAATTCAGGCGCTAGCATGGAAATGAATGAAGAAATAGTTGAAAGTACTTTTTATATGCACTGTCAAATATTACTTTAACACCTAAACCCCTGGGTCTTCTTTAATTGGCTTAATGGAATTTTGAAATATTTTGGCACTTTTCTGCTTAATCATCAGTGTATTAAAAATCACTATTAAAATTTTCCAGTGGAGGAAGCACTGACATTGTTAAAACAGTAATGCGTGTGTGTTTTAATTAACAAAGAAGAAACTATTATATGAATATATTAATGTAGAAAAACTCATATGATAAAGCCAATGCCTGCAAAATTTAATTTTAATGGGAAACAGTATATGGCTAGAAAGGGAAAATTCATTGCCAATTTATTTGCGATCTTCTTTTATTTTCTCCTTTGTAACAAAGCCAGTGGAACTGATTTTCCTCAAATTTTGTATGGAAAAAATATTGTTACCAGGCAGTGACATTGAATGTCAAGTGAAGCTTTATATACCCCAGAAAATGGAGACTTAGAATAGAAATAGCTTCTAAATCCTTAAGTACCTCCATGCAAAGTTACAACATTATTATACAGTGGGATCTTTAGACCAAGTATACAAAAACATAAGGCAGTTGAGACTGAGGTTGTTAAGCCTAAGAATCATATACACAGTGGGCTGCTTTTCACACTGCTAGAGTACTTTGGAGGTCAGTTGACTTAGTAGTGGCTAGCCTGCCACTGGACCATATTTTAATCATTTTTGAAAGGAACATGCCTTTTTCCCTCTCTTTCTTTCTTGGTGCCTTTCCCATATAGATTACCCAGTTTCTTATAAACTGTGACAGATCACCTGTGAAGGGTAGTCATTATTGTTTTTCAAGAATGTGAAAGGCTTATAACTCTTAAATCTTAAAAAAAAATGAGTGCCTTATTGAGATTTTTCTTTTGAGTAAAGCAGGATAATTGAATTGCCTTTCAATCAATCAATCAATCAATCAATCAATCGTATTTATTGAGCGCTTACTATGTGCAGAGCACTGTACTAAGCGCTTGGGAAGTACAAATTGGCAACACATAGAGACAGTCCCTACCCAACAGTGGGCTCACAGTCTAAAAGGGGGAGACAGAGAACAGAACCAAACATACCAACAAAATAAAATAAATAGGATAGAAATGTACAAGTAAAATAAATAAATAAATAAATAAATAGAGTAATAAATATGTACAACCATATATACATATATACAGGTGCTGTGGGGAAGGGAAGGAGGTAAGATGGGGGGATGGAGAGGGGGAAGAAGGGGAGAGGAAGGAAGGGGCTTAGTCTGGGAAGGCCTCCTGGAGGAGGTGAGCTCTCAGTAGGGCCCTGAAGGGAGGAAGAGAGCGAGCTTTACTCCTACTGATGTCTGTCTCCCCACCTCTGGACTGTGAGCTCATTGTGGTTAGGGGTTATCATTGTTTATTGTTGCGTTGTTCTTTCCCAGGTGCTTAGTACAGCTCTCTGCACACAGTAAGCGCTCAATAGGAATGAACGAATGAACACCAGAACCTGGGTGTTCACACCACAGGATCTGGGCAATGACTCTCCATGGACCCCAGATGGGCAGAGTGTCAGTTCACTCATTCATTCATTCGTATTTATTGAGTGCTTACTGTGTGCAGAGCACTGTACTAACCGCTTGGGAAGTACAAGTTGGCAACATATAGAGACGGTCCCTACCCAACAGTGGGCTCACAGTCTAGAAGGGGGAGACAGAGAACAAAACAAAACATATTAACAAAATATAATAAATAGAATAAATATGTACAAATAAAATAAATAGAGTAATAAATACATACAAACACACATATATATAGTTTCAGTTGTAAGGCATTCTAACAGGAACATCCTTCGCCCAAGTTTTTTTCCAATTAGCATGCACAGGTTCTGGCCGAAATACCTGGTTTCTTCGGCTCCAGAGAATACCCAAGAGCCAAGCTGGAGTCACCCCAAATGTATTCATCTTTGTAAAACACAGTCCTCAAGAATGGGGCATGTGCCTGCTAGACCCCATTTTCTGAGACAGGTGGACAACCCCTTTCCAAGCCCTGCTCTCGAACTCTCTGACACCTTCTCTTGAGTCTGGACTGCCTGCAAAGTGATCCTCACCTATCCTTTCCATCCAAACTGCTACCACGTTAATCCAAGCCCTTATCTTATTCATACATTCAATCGTATTTATTGAACACTTACTGTACGCAAAGCACTGCACTAAGTGCTTGGAAAGCACAATTCGGCAACAGATAGAGACAATCCCTACCCAACGATGAGCTCACAGTCCAAAAGGGGGAGACAGACAACAAAATAAAACAATAACATCAGTGACATCAAAATAAATAGAATTATAGCTATATATACATCATTAATAAAATAAACAGAATAATAAATACGTACATTCCCACCCCCAGATTGACCTTGTGGAGGTCCGCGCCCTCCTGGAAATTGGCAGTGAGTTTAAAGAGCAGAACGAGCTCAGCCGAAGCAGCATGGCTTAGTGGAACGAGCCTGGGCCTGGGAGTTAGAAGGTCTTGGGTTCTAATCCCAACTCCCACCACTTGCCTGCTGTGTGACCTTGGGCAAGTCATTTCATTTCTCTGTGCTTCTGTTGCCTCATCAATCTGACTGGCTTCCCCAAGTTTCCTGAAGATAGTCCCACGTCAGAGAAGTTTCAAGGAGTCTGGCCCCCCGCTTCATCATCATCATCATCATCAATCGTATTTATTGAGCGCTTACTATGTGCAGAGCACTGTACTAAGCGCTTGGGAAGTACATGCCATCCTGGCAAAGTCCTAAGGTGCTTTGGTCTCAGCCCCAATAAGGTGTCTCAGTGCAGGTCTTAGATATTTTTTTCTTTTTTTGCCTTGATTACTGAATCAGTCTCCTTGTTGACTTCCCTGTCTCCTGTCCACACTTCACTCTGCTGCCCAGATCATTTTTAAAGACACAGCTTTTCCAATAGGCCTTACCTGATTAAGCCCTCATTTCCTTTTTTCCCATTCCCTTCTGAGTCACCCTGATTTGCTCCCATTATTCACCCTCAACTCAGCCCCACAGTACTTATATACATATATGTAATTTACTTATATTAACATCTGTCTCGCTGTCTAAACTGTAAGCTCACTGTTGGCAGGGAACATTTCAGTTACAATGTACTCTCCCAAGTGCAAAATACTATGCTCTGCATACAATAAGCACTCAATGAATATGATTGATTGATGAAGATATAGAACTTTTCTGAGGTTGCAGCATTCATTCTCTCAGACAAAATAGAGGCCTTTCCCATTCCTGAAGTTCCAAGTGGCCTCCAAATCAAACACGGAAAATCAATTTATGCATCAAGCCATCCTTGAGGGCACAATCCAATCATTCAATCAGTAGTATTTATTCAACACAGTGAGTGTGGAGCACTGTACTAAGTACTTGAGAGGGTAAAACAAAGTTGGAAGAAGTGATTCCTGCCCTGAAGGAACTTACAATACAACAGCGAAAAACCACGAATGGTTACTGATAATAATAATGATAATAATGGATAATAATGGTATTTGTTAAGTGGTTACTATGTGCTGGGCACTTTATTAAGTAAGAGCTGGGATAGATGCAAGGTAATTAGGTTGGCCTCAGTCCTTGTCCCATATAGGACTCATAATCTCAATATGCCTTTCCAAATCCCAATTATGGATCTTGCTTTCAGTAGGTCACAAGGGCTAAAATAAGAGAATGTGGATAGCACAGCGTATTGCACCACTGCTATAAAAAAAAACCTGACAGATTGTTAATTCAGTGGTTGGGGAGCAGTATATTCCTGTCATAAAACTGAATTCATTGCTGTTTTACAAAATAGTACATTTTATCAATCATATTTATTGAGCACTTACTGCGTGTAGAGCACTGAACTAAGCACTTGGGAGAATGTGCCAGAGTTGGTAGACATGTTCCCTGCCTACAAGGAGCTTGCAGTCTAGAGTGGGAGACAGACAGAAAAGCAGTGGTGTTGCTCAGTGGAAAGAGCATGGGCTTGGGAGTCAGAGATCATGGGTTCAAATCCTGACTCCACTGCTTGTCAGCTGTGTGACTTTGGGCAAGTCACTTAATTTCTCTGTGCCTCAGTTCCCTCATCTATAAAATGGGGATTAAGACTGTGAGCCCCACGTGGAACAACCTGATCACCTTGTATCCTCCCCAGTGTTTAGAACAGTGTTTTGCACATAGTAAGCACTTGACAAATGCCATCATCATTATTATTATTACGTTAAAATAAATTACAGATATGTACATAAGTGCTGCGGGGGCTAAAAGAGACATGAATAAAGGCTACAAACCCTTGCACTTGGACAATTCAGAGGGAAAGGGAGTAGGGGAAATGAGGCCATAGTCAGAGAAGGCCTCTTGTTGGGAATATATTTTAACAGGCTTTATATGTGGGAAGAATGATGGGAGGTTCACTATTTTTTTCATTCATTATTTGATATGAAGAAGAGAGGAAGTTCTAGGCCAGAGGCAAGATGTGGGTGAGTAGACGGCAGAGAGATAGATGACATCGAGGTAAAGTGAGTAGGTTGTTGGTGTTAGAGGGGCAAAATGAGTGTGCTGGGTTGTAGAAGGAAATCAGCAAAGTAAGATAGAAGGGCGTGAGATGATTGAGTGCTTTAAAACTAATGTTAAGGAGTATCTGTTTGATGTGGTGTTGGATAGGCATTCACTGAAAGTTCTTGAGGAATGTGGAAACATGACCTGAACTTATTTTTAGAAAAATGATCCAGACAGCAGAGTATGGACTGCAATGGAGAGGGAGAGAAGATATTCCTGTCACAATATAACTAACTGCATTCTACTTTTATAATAGTTATATGAAAGTTTGATACCAACATGTGAGGAGGGGTCAGTTTTGCCCTTCTTTCTCACAATCTTCCAACAAAGCTTGCTAATTAGTACACAGAGCTCAAATGCAGTGACCCAATAACTCTTCAGAAGAAATCAAGCCTTAGATTCATATAAAGTTCACAACCAATCTAATTGCTATGGGAGTGGATTTACCTAAAAGATTAGGAGCAATTATTATATTAATGATGGTAATCATAGTAGCATATCTGCCTGACGTGAGTACCATGTTTTCCCAGATCATTTCTCTGTAACCACTATTAGGAAAAAATATATGGATCAACAACTGATACAGGACAGGAAGGAAAACAAACAATAACTTTGTTTTCAGCAGAGGATCAAAATACATTGAGACAACTTACCCTAGGTATTCTTCACTAGCTGAAGGAATATATTTGTTTGCCAGTGTGCCAAGCAGCATGAGCTTTAAGCAAGGCCAAAACAAAGATTTATAATTTATTTTTATTTGCACAGCATCAAAACTCAGTTTGCAATGCAGCTTCCCCCTTATGGAGGCAGGGAACTCAGTGAATTTGAAGGAGCACATGTACTATCATGTTACTAATTTGTAACTGGCTCAAGTACATCCAGCAATCCCTAAGCATTACCCAGATCTGAAACTATCACCCGCTGCTGGTCTTGCCTCTTTTCTAAAGTTTCAACATCTGAAAGCAAAAAGTCACTTTATTTCCCTCACTATCCCCACTTTGGCTAAGAGAAGAAAAAATGCCAAATAACTCCTCTTTCCATTCACAGTGATTAAAGGCTGGATCAGACTACAAGGCATGATGAAAAGAATCAGACACAGCTTGAATGCCCCCCAACCACCTAACAAATAAAAAGGGAGAAAAAAGGGCGTGAAAGAACTAAGAAGTCAAACACGCAAACAAGAAATAAACATCAATAAAATTGGAGTCACCATGACACTTTTTAATCTGGACCCATGCAGATTGAACTAGAGTAGAACCTTGTCAATCAGCCTACTTAAAACCAAACTGCCCAGCATTATAAACTGCCTACTGAGAAATTCAATCCCTTCTTTAGTCTGGGAAAAAGTCTTTCCTTCTCTTGCCCTAGCCAAGCCATTCTTTTCACCCCATGACAACAACTTGCAGAAGGATAAACTACACTGAAAATTCTGTTCTCCTGAGTGCCCACAACTCACCTTACCTAATGGCCTTAATATTCCTTTCTGTGAAATCACTTAGAGAAGGAAGGTGGTAGTCACTCTCAAATTGCCCTTTCAGGTACAAGCATAGCTTCTGGTGACTCAGATAGAGGGAATTTCTCAGTTACACTAGCATAAACTATTAACAAATCTCTGATTGATTTGGGACACATATATTCAAAGAAAGGTTACCTAAGGTGGGGTTTCGAGAACAGCAGTCAACTCAAATATATAAAGACTGATGCTATATGAACACACACACACACAAACACACACACACACACACAGCTGATTAATTATCTAGGTCTGAGGCAGTCAGTCAACAGTATTTAATTAACTTTTACTGTGTGCAGAGCACTGCACTAAGCGTTTGGGAGAGTACCATACAACAATACAAACACATTCTCTGCCCACAATGGGCTTACAGCCTCTGCTTGTCTTCAAGCTGCCCACCTGTAGGCTATTTCTTTGCCCTCCATATCACCTCCATATAGGTGGGTAAAAGGATTGCAGGTTAGTAAAGGGTTTGCTGAAAGAGGAAATGAAAATTATTGGATGAAGTGAGCTGTCTGGATTGTCTGCAGATTTCATTTATTCATGTCATTCCTGGCACAACCTGCCACAGATAAACAAAAGCTGATGCTGTCTAACAAAATGGAAATCATAATCTGCAGGGCATTCGCTGAATTTAATAAAAATGAAAAGGCTGTGGAAGTAACATTATCCATTGAAAACATTTATTGTGGGTTTAATGGGTCAGTATCGCTCTTCTGCCCACTTGAAAAGTTAATTACACCCTCTTGAGTACTCACGTATATATGCATGCTCAATTATTTATTATGACCACTCACATTATGAATATTTTTATGTTTGTTTCTTTCATTAGAGCGCAAGCTCCTTGTGGGTTGGCAAAATGTCACTTCTTTATTCTGAACTTTTCAAAAACATAGTACAAGTCACTCCACAAAGTGGCCATCCAGTAAATGCTACTACCCTTATGGTGCACAACAGAAGAGATGTGGCCCCAGCCCTCAAGGAGCTTAACTCTAATATGAGTGGAGATCTGTGGGAAGACCTTTTCTAAGAATTTGCAGCCGACACCAAATATTATTTTGAGCCCTTTCAGGCCAGTCTAAAATAGCATTTTAATCAATCGATAGTATTTATTGAGTGCCTGTGTGAACAGAGCAACATTAAGTGCTTGGAAGAGTACAAGGGACACCATTTCTGCCTTAAAGGATGTTACAATATATAACCAAGGAGACAGAAATGAAAGGAAATTATGGATAGGAAGTAAAAATGAATAGAAAGAGTCAAAGGTTAATAAACTCAGGCTTAAGAAGGAGGATATGCAAATTGTTATGTATGACGGTACTATAGCTGGCTGGGAGTGAAGGAGCTGAATTTCCAGTTAGTAGGATATGAACTGGGGAGCTCCTCCTGTACAAGGTAGAATTTCAGAGGGTTTTGATGATGTGGAGATTGATAATAATAATAATGATATTTATTAAGTGCTTACTACGTGCCAGACACTGTTCGAAGAGCTAGGGGTAGATACAAGTTAATCAGGTTGGACACAGTCTTGAGGGGTAGGGAGGAGCAGACTTTGGAGAGCTCATCCCTAATGGTTTTGAATTTATAGTAGGTGAGCTAATCAGGAGAAAGTGAGGGGGAAAATGTGTAGATTAAAAATTGATTTTAGTTATATTTTCTAATCAAGGATTCATGCCTAGGACAGTGAAGAGACTAAGCACTGTCTATTCCAAGTGCTGTTAAATAGTTCAACACTGTTATCTTGTCTGGTGAATTTGTAACGTTGTTTGGAAATCACTGTTAATGTTCTCCCCGTCTGTCTTCCTTCACTTGGATTATGGGCATCTTCTTGGACAGGTACCTTGTCTGATCTGATAATCTTGATTTTAACCCAGTGCTTCCTATTCATCAGTGTTAGTTTCCTAGGAGGCACTATTTACGTGGCTCAAAGGAAGCAAAGTTTCTCAAGAAAAGAGGAATTTACCAAGGGACATAGAAGTAAAGTCCTACTGCTTTGTCAGTTGCAGATCAGCACTATTTAAAATCAGGCTCTCAACAGCTCATGCATTTGTGCCCCAGAGGCCAGCCTTATCGTTTATGTTGTCATTTGGTGGGGAGATTCAAATTGTCTTTTCCTGGTTCTTGTTTTCTAGAGAGTCTTTCTAAGGTCCAGGACTCTGACCTCTTTTAAATCTTCTATCCAATTCAAATCCTCGAAACATGAAATTAGCCTCTGCGCCATAATAATACTGGCTCAAGTTCATGAATTTCATTCTCTCTACCCTTCTTTTCTCAGCCTGTCTCTGTTGTTAAGCTTCAAACAGGCTGGTGTAACATTAAATGGAGGGCTGTAAAATTTTATTACCTTCATGAGTAATATCACATGCCTTGATCTGACTATTATTGCCTTTATAGCATCAGTGTAAACCAAAACGCTCTTTGTATGCACCGGGAGACCACCTTCCTACTTGACAGACAATGAAAAATCTCCTGTTTCTTCCCTCTGGAGACTTGGATTCAAACCGTGGTAGGTCATCAGGGGAAATAAATGCTGATGTCTTACGCTAGACCATAATAAGACATTTGTCTACTACAAACTGAATATTCTACATTTAGCTCAACTGACAGGGAAGACCAAAAATGAAGAGGGGACTTGGTAGCAGTGTGTGAAAATATTATATAGGCAGATGTCTGCCTCATTTTCATGACTAATTAAACCAAACTTTGTGAAATCATCTTAGGTGCATATTAGTCATTGACCTGTGTTGCAAGAAAGACGACACAATTAATTTTCTAATTCTGTGAATTTATGAACTTAACTTTATTTGCTTTAATTTTATAAATTACAGGAGTTTTCTTGATTAGAATTATGTTTCCTAGGAATTTGTTTTTCTTTCTTCGTTCTTGATGCAGTAATAGTTTTAGCTTTCTAGGTATGGAAAAACTGAATCTCTACACCTCTTTGATGCTTTTGCTAAGACAATCAGGGAGCAACTTTCCCCATTCTCTCCCAAAATAACTAAGGTACCTATAGCCTGAAAATATAGAATCTACTTGGTACATTTGTAATTTATTTGAAAATGACTATTTTCCTTATTACCACTCCAAATTAGAGGTGGTCAAGCCCAGTAGGAAATGTACTAAAAAGCAGTCTCTGTATTAAAGTATAAATTGCTTGTGCATGAGCTCATTTCATCTATTAAATGGATATGGATGTCAAGTGAAAGCATAAAAAATATTTCCAATTAATAGGGTTTTTAGTTTCCCCTAAGCAAAGCACGTCAAAATTAATTTAATAAATCCAATTTCCAATTATAGCCGCATGTGGCTATAAGCACATTCTGCAGTCATGGTTACAATTTAGAAACTCTCCACAATATACAACAAAACAAGTCCACAGTTGTCATTCATAACACCTGAAAACATAACAAAGTAATCACCAGATTAACCTATAGATGACAGGGAAAATTATCCATGCTACTTTATTTTCTGTCTAAATGACCATATGATCCATCTGTCAAGAAAAAAAGAAGAAAGCCTGAATGCAAAACAAGCTAATTCCCTTCCGAACTGAATTGCTGTTTGTTAAGCAGGAACCATATAGTCCCTAATCCCACAGAAACAACAAAGACCATATGCTTCAGCAACTCGAGTCAGTACAGTATACTAAAGGGATTTCATACCATGCAACCTTGTATAAAATGTTCTCTCTGCTGAGATAAGGAAGACACAAATCATTTTTGCGATCAAACAGCATGAAGCTTCTAAATAGGTGGAGATTACATATTACATCTTACTGCTGAAAATCTCAATAAAGATACCACAAGCAGAAATCCGCACATATAACAAGTCACACTTAAATGGGACTACGACCTGATTTATTTTATGATCTGAATTATTGAATCATAGGGATATGGGGCTGGAACAGCTCCCAGCCCTAAACAAGAAATGCAGGGAGAAAAAAAGGAAACAAATTTTGCTTTTAAGTAAAATCTGATTGGAGGCTGAAATGGAACAAAATGTACTTTGCATGTCTCTTTTTCAATGTGCTTTTGCAAAGACTTGAAAATAGAAAGACTGAATAATTATATTTCTGTAAAATGGAAATAAAATGAGAAACAGAAGGTGAAATCTAAGCATCCTCCTGTCTCTATCATGGTACACTGCAAAACTGAAAGAAACCAACATTCTTATATATATTTAAACAAATTCTCCCTTGAAACAAAGTATGAAAACTACACAAATAGTGGAATATACCTATGGAGTGACAATGCAACTTAGCTCTAGCTTTGTGAAAAGGGTTATAATTTGGATAAAAATACTTGCATAACAAAAGCATCCTAGTCTTGTCAGTTTTGAAAACATTAATCGGTTTAAGCTCTCATGATATCACCCTTGAGAGCACTGTATCAGCCTCCTCGCTGATCTCCCTTCTCCAGCCTAAACTTTGCTGCTACACAGGCCGAATCATCTTCCTAAATTGCCATTCTGATCACATTTACCTCTTTCTCAGAAACTACAATTGACTCCTCATTGCTCTTGTTATCAAGCAAAATCTCTTGACCATTGGCTTCAAGGCTCTCAGCTCTTCTTCCTTATTGACCTTCTTTTGTTATCACCCAGCCAAGGCTCTTTAATCTTCTCAGGTGAAACCTCTTCCTATTCCTGGTTCTCACTTCTCCTGTCTTTAGCCTAATGAGCGCTCTTCCTTTGCTGGACTCTCTCCTCTTTTGAGTCTATTTGACCAAAGTCCTATTTTCAAAATCCTCCTGAAATCCCATATCAACAAGGAGACCATCTCTGATTAATTTTCTTCTCCCCAGGAGATATCCTCTCCTGGTAACCCTCAGCAGTAACACATTCACAAATCTTGCTATTGGTCCAGCAGAAAGAGCACAATTCTGGGAATCAGGAGACCTGGGTTCTAGGCTTAGTAAGTAAGGATATAGGCAAGTAAGGATATACCTGGAGGGGTTCTGCCATTAATGATTAAGGTTCCTCACTGTAGAGCCACTTAAGGCCCTCTTAGATTGTGAGCCCCACAAGGAACAGGACCATGTCTAATTCTCATCTTTGTATTTTCTCCCTGCATTTAGTTCAGTGCTCTGCACACAGTGAGTGCTTAATAAAGGCTATCACTACTACTATTACGTCTGAGATGCGAACAAGACAAACAGGAAAAATAGCTGGCTAGTATGCAGGGCCAGATTAAAACTCAGCAAACAAACAGGCTTTAAGCCAAAGTAGCCACTGCATGGAATGCTATGATGATGGCGTTCTTTCTTAAAGGGCCACAGGTAAGCAATCTGTGCGGTTGTGTCTAGCCCTTAAATTGTGGGGAGTGGGACAGCACAAGAGGAGACCCTGCACAGAGAAGTGGCATGGCCCAATGGAAAGAGCTTACCCTGTGAGCCAGAAGACCTGGGTTCTAATTCGAGGTCTGGAAATTGCTTGCTGTATGACCTTGGGCAAGTCACTTAACTTCTCTGTGTCTCAGTTTCCTCAGCCATAAAATAGGGATTAAATACCTGTTCTGTCTCCTACTTAGACTGTGAGCCCTATGCAGGACAGACACTATGTCCAACTTGATTACCTTGTATCTTCGCCAGCATTTAGAACAGTGCTTGACACATAGAAAGCACTTAACAAATACCACAACAATGATAATAATATCCCCAAGAGTTCCTTTAAACTGCTTTCCTCTCCTCCTCTCCTGTCTCAGTTAGCCCACCTAACTGGAGTAATGATGTACACAGATAGATGGTAATTACCAGTGCTGGTTACCGCACTTCCCCCTAATTCTTCATCTCAGTGCCTTCAGGAGGAATCTAGCTTGCTTCTCAGTTTTGAGGGGTCATTAGGGTGATACTGAATAGAAATGGGAAAAGTGTGTTTAATGTTTAAGAGGCAGTTTGGGGATCACAAGGAGAGTTGGAAGTCACAGCAGAGTAGAGGTAATTTGGGGAGTGCACGTTTGTGTGCGCGCGTGTGTGCGTGTGTGTATGCGTGAGTGAAAGAGACAGTGTGTGTTGTGTGTTTACTCAATGGCTTACTGTCCCACTGCCCTGCAGGGTGTTTTTCATTTTTTTTTTTAGAGGTATTTGTTAAGCAGTTACTGTGTTCCAGGCACTGTACTAAGCACAGGGGTAGACACTAGATAATCGGCTGGGATGAAGACCCTGTCCCATAAAGGGTTCAGAGTCTTAATCCCCATTTTACAGATGAGCTAAGTGAGGCACAGAGAAGTTAAGCAACTTGCCCACATAGCAGACAAGTGGCTGAGCCGGAATTAGAATACAGGGCCTCTGACTCCCAGGTTGTGCTCTTTCCACTAGGCCTTGTTGCTGCAGGGTGTTACTATGACTAAGGGGAGACAGGGACTCAAAACTGTCCCTCTTCCTCACCCAATTTCCTTGAACCACTGCCACCTTTGCTTTTGGAAAAGCAATCCAAAGTGTTAAGAGTAAAGAGGCAGGGGGAGGACGGGGGGAGAGCTATTCCAGGAAAGACAATATGGTCAGAGGAAGATTCTCCTTCTTTCCCTTCTCCCGCCACTGCTCCCCTTCCTTTTTGCTGCCATTTGGCGGTGGTGCTGTAATTCATTCAATCATATTGAGGACTTACTGTGTGAAGAGCACTGTACTGACATCATCAAGAGTCTCATGATGGAAGCCATTCCATCCCAGGCCCAGACTTGAGTTAGTATAGTCCTGCTAACACGTCTGACTAAGACTACAGGGATTATAAGAAAGTGTGTGCTGGGTTATGGTGCTATAGCAGAGTATTTGCAGTGTGCTGCAGGGACTCTGGCCATAAATGGCCCTACATGTAAAGAAAAAAAAAACTTTATGTGCACTTCATAATGTGTTGCACCCTTACCGCCTACCCACCCCTAACTGCTTGTTGCTCTCCATGACTCTGCAGGAATAAGACTGGCAGGAACTAGAAAGTGCAAGTGGAACCTACCAACCTCTGAATTACAATCAATTCATTCACACAAGTTCTTGAGGCTGAAATCTCAGGACTGAGTCTTATCTGTCATCCTCTAGATTGTATGCTCCTCCCTAGACTGTAAGCTTCTTGTGGGCAGGAAATGTATCTACCAACAGTATTGTATTATACTCTCCCAAGCATTTAATATAGTGCTCTGAACATATCCTATTTGCCCTCCTTTCTGATTGCCTGTGCAATACGCAGTGTGGCTTATTGGAAAGAGCACGGGCTTGGGAGTCGGAGGACATGGGTTGCAATCCCCACTCTGCCACTTACCTGCTGTGTGACCTTGGGCAAGCCACTTAACTTCTCTGAGCCTCAGTTACCTCATCTGCAAAATGGGGATTAAGACTGTGAACTCCATGTGGGACAACCTAACTACCTTGTATCTACCCCAGAGCTTAGAACAATGTTTGATACATAATAAGTGCTTAATAAATACCATAATTATAATTATTATTATTACCCTGTAAGTACTCTCTGATACACCCCCTCACCCCTAGCTGATTTCTGGTGATTGGCAAGTTAACCTCTATTCTCTCTGAACCTTGGCAAGCTGTGAGGGGTAGTGACTTAGACAACCTTGTCTTGCTGTGAGCACCAACAGCTGTTACAGTTGTACCTCAATCTTGTCTATCTTGCTGACAACCTTTCACCCCTGGCTTGCCTCTTACCTGGAACACCCTTTGTCTTCATATTAGACAGACAGATAATTACTCTAGCCACCTTCAAAGCCTTATTGAAGGGCTCCTCTCCTCTAATAAGCTTTCCCTGACTAAGCCCTCATTTCCCTTTCTCCCATTCTTACCTACGCCACCCTTGCCTTTGGATTTTCTCCCTTTATTTACCCCTTCCTCAGCCCCACAGCACTTATGTACATATCCATAATTTATTTCTATTAATGTCTGCCTGCCCCTCTGAACTATTAGCTCAATGTGGGCAGGGAATGTGACTTCCAACTCTGTTATATTGTAGTGTCCCAAGTGCTTAGTACAATGCTCTATACACAGTAAGCACTCGATAAATTTGATTGATTACAGTAGTTATTCATTCATTCATTCAATCGTATTTATTGAGCGCTTACTGTGTGCAGAACACTGTACTAAGCGCTTGGGATGTACAAGTTGGCAACATATAGAGACGGTCCCTACCCAACGTTGGGCTCACAGTCTAGAAGGGGAGACAGAGAACAAAACAAAACATATTAACAAAATAAAATAAATAGAATAAATATGTACAAATAAAATTAACAGAGTAATAAATACGTACAAACATATATACATATATACAGGTGCTGTGGGGAGGGGAAGGAGGTAAGGCGGGGGGATGGGGAGGGGGAGGAGGGAGAGAGGAAGGAGGGGCTCAGTCTGGGAAGGCCTCCTGGAGGAGGAGTTACAATGTTGTCTGGTTATTAGCAATGATATAGCTAAAATCTTTTCTTTTGATTCACAAAAGGCCCTGTAAATACAGTCCAGGAAGGCAATAAGACTTAGAGGTAATGGATCCTCTTTTTGTTACATCAAATCATACTTTGGTAAGATTTATTTACAGTATTCTTTGATTCTAAATATATCACAAAAATGCCAAGCCATGCTTCTGACTCATTTTTCTGATCATGTAAAAATTTTCCACCACCCTCTCCATTGATTTTAGTATCTTTTGGAGTTTCACTGATTCACTGCAGGTTTCGGCAACTTCTAATCAAACCATTTCTTTTTCATTGTGCCATCAGGTGTTTGGAATAATTTTTAGGTCATTTTACACTTTCTGATGGTACCGATACAGGGAATCTGAAAATGTGGAGTGAAATGCTGATGTAAGTTCAATTTTAATATAGATTCATTGGTATCTGAGAGCTGACACCTAGAACATCTTTGACTTCTATTCAAATCTACTGCATAAGCTAATTTAGCAGCTGGGTATTTTAAAGGAAAAGGTTACGTTGGACCTGTCAGATTAACAAATAAATTCTTCATTTGATGTCTCTTTAATGATCTGTCATTTGCACAGCACCGGGGATAGATTTTCATTTTCCTGGTTGAATTAGGTTTTCTTGAATACATATTTTATTACCCAGAATGTGTTGATGAAGTAGCTAGGCTGCAGTTTTAATCTTTTACAAAAAGCAAAAACTGGTAAAAGGTCATGTTTTCATAGACAAGGCTTCACATAATCTATAAAGTTTGCCATATGCTATAGCATTTCAGCTCTGAACCTAACATGGGAGAAAGGATAGTGGTAGAATGCAAGGATTTGAAAGAAAGAGTTCAAGCCTAAATGAGATGCTTTTCTCTACCATTGCTTTCTGTATTTTTTCTGGCAAACTGTGAAATTTGTCATTTCTGCCATGACTGGTTTATAAAATGGGCTATTTTCCTTTTGACTGACATAAAAGCTCTTTCATGCCTTCCCAGTTTTCTCTTTTGTTTGGACTTAAAGATACTTTCTCTGCCCTTTAAAATGGGTGATGTGCTCTTCAGCTGGCAAAGTGTTGTGGAATAGAGAATATTAACTGTGAAAAGCACAAGTATTCTAAGGAATATTATTTTTCCTAAAGTAGGATTCAGTGATGATTAAAGATGACATATGAGCATAATGCAGTCTGAAGCCTTCTATTAATTGGAAGACAGGCATATAACATGAAATGTGTTAGAGCGAACTGCACCACAGTATCCTGATAATGGATTTCAATCTAGATCAAAATATCTAATCCCAGCTCTGTCACTTGTCTGCTGTGTGACCTTCACTTCTCTATGTCTCAGTTACCTTAACTGTAAAATGGGCATTAAGACTGTGAGTCCTCTGTGGGGCAGGGACTGTGTCCAACCCAATTATCTTATATTTACTCCAGAGTTTAATACAGTACCTGCTACACAGTAAGTGCTTAAATATCACAATTACTATTATTATCATCCTTTATCATCCTTGTAGACCAGGATTGCATCTACTAACTCTATCGTATCATGTTCTCCCAAGACTTAATACAGTCCTCTATAAACATAGTAAGCACTCAATAAATACCATTGATTAATTGACCAAGACAGTCAATAGGAGGTTTGAAAGTTTCCACACAGTGAATTTAGGATAACTCTGTTATGGCCAACAACAATGATGCAAGGACATCTGTTTTCTCTTGTAAATGGGGACATTAGGAAGAGAAAACAGCAATTCAGGCCATTCTTCATATACACTAATCCCCAGACTCTTTGCGCAGATTGAGCCCAGCAGTTATTTATAGGTGCCGTTTTATATTTTTTGTGTCATTTATAGGGATCCTGCCTCATAATGGTCTTTTTTTACAATGGTGCTTTTAGTTTTTAATGATGGTCTTTATTAGAGTGCTTTCTTGAACTGATATAAAAGTCTAGATTTGTAGTTTTTTCAGGGTTTACCTTGGCTCAAACACCTCTCTCTCTGTCTCTCCCGCTCCCCATCCACCTTTAAGGTACTTCAACTTGGAAAGAAGACTAAAATCTGTTTTCAACAGCTCTTTGTTCTGTTTGGCATTAAATAATGTGATCTGTAATAAAGTGTTTTCACTGAATAGGATTTAGAATATAACATCAAAATTAGATGTTTACATATAAACCTATAGAAAATTGATTTTTTAAAATTATTGGCACAATTTTTCATTGCTATATTATTATCATGCTTTTATCACTGTTCAATATATTTATATTGTTTTGGTCAATGTTTTAGATCTTGGAGATGCATTAATTCATGGTAAATTATACTTCATTTAGTGATCTTTTGCTGTATTCTCTATTTTCATGGAACAAATTAAGAAATACCTATTGGGTATATTGGTGTATATGTACATACACCAGTTTAGAGAGACAGGTAGGAAGTTTCCTGGAAGTATCTGAGAGCCATGGGTTAAAATTAGCTTTTAAATGAAGTAAAAGGATATAGCACCTGAAAGTTAAGATTTCCAGGGTAACCCAATCAAGGCTGATACTAATAACAATAGAAATAACCTGGTTACAGAAGAGAACCAAACCAGAGGAGGGTTTGGGTGATGGGAGAACTAGAGCACAAGGGGAAAATGAAATAATAACAAGAGCAATGATAATAATAATAATAATACAAAATGTAGTACTTCAGCAGCAGCATGGCCTAGTGGAAAGAGCAAGGGCCTGGGATTCAGAAGGACCTGGGTTCTAATCCCAGCTCTGCCACTTGCCTGCTCTGTGACCTTGGGCAAATCACATAACTTATCTGTGCCTCAGTTAATTCATCTATAAAATGGGGCATAAGACTGTGAGCCCCATATGGGACCTGGACTGTGCCCAGCCTGATTACATCGTATCTATCCCAATGCTTAGTACAGTGCCTGGAACATAGTAAGTGCTTAACAAATATCATAAAAAAAAAAGTTAAACACTTACTATGTGTCAAGCACTGGTCTAAACTCAAGACTGTAAACTCATTGTGAGTGGAGAATGTTTCCTTTCTATTGTACTCTCCTAAGCACTTACTACAGTGTTCTTCACACAGTAAGCACTCAAGTATGATTGATTGATTCTAAACACTGGGGAAGATACAAGATAATCAGGTCAGAAAAAAAGTCCCTTTCTCCTACAGGGCTCATAATCTAAGTAGGAGGGAGAATAGGTTCTAAATCCCCATTTTACAGATGAAAAAACTGAGGCCCAGAGCAGTTAAGTGACTTGCCCATGGTCACACTGCAGGCCAGTGGTGGAGCCAGGCTTAGAACCCAGGTCCTCTGACTCCCAGGCCATGCTATGTCCATTATATAAAAAGAAAAGTTAAAAAATAAGATTTGGGTACGCAGAAAGGTTATCTTGGTTCTCTCTGGTCTTCAGTCGGAGGATCAGTATTTTGAAGCTGACTGTTGAGAAAGGACTTAAATACTGACAAAATGGATCATTCAAAGAAAGAAAGGGACAGCTAGCCTTAGCTTAGGAGGGAGTGCATTTTACTAGAACTAAGGACTGTTTAGATGAGATGATTGGTGGTTCTTTTTGGAGTCATTTTATGCATGTTATTTATGCAGCAGTTTTAGCTATTTTATAGTGCTTGTGTTATAGTAAGCCCTTTTTCCCCCCTTGCCTTCTGCAGAGGAGAATGGGATTCAAGGTCCTAAGATATAGTAGTAAAAGCCTATTGTCTTTCCAAATTCAAAATTTTCAGACTTGGGAGTTACATAGACAGCAATGGAGAACTCTGTCTTGTCCCACTTGTTTGAGGAATATGCAAGAACCCTGTTTAAGTCAAGTGGTATGTGGCAGCAGAAAAGGGAAAAAACCTTGAAGGGTTTTAATTCCAAGACTTTCTGGGACTCCTAACCCTCTTCTCTGACAATGACTGTGGATTCTTCAAGGTTGCCATGAGCCATAGTGCCATTTTGCAACTTCTTAGCCAATTTACAGATGCTATTCTGAAGTAGGTACAAATCATTTATTTCAAGGAGGGTAATCCTGACCTAAGTTGCCTACCCAAATAAATTCTTATCCATTGAATTACATTATCCTGGTTATTGGGGTGGTTAGTATAACGAATATATTTTATGAGTTGAAAGTTTGTTTTCTAGAAAGTAAACCTTGAGTCCAACTAATTCCTATATGTCACTCATCAGCTGTCAGGTGCGTCAACTTTTGGTTACCTAACTGATGAAAGATTTTATTTTCCATTAACAGCTATCAACATCTCCAAATTACTCCAAAAGAGGCTTCATTTCCTTTAAGCAAGCAAGCCTAATTATCCAAGTGGGCAAAAAGTAAAGAAACATCTAAACAATGCTCTTTAAAAATAAATCACCTATTTCAGGTAAGACTGAACTGGAGTATTATGGAAATAGGGAAGCAACCCAGCCTTATATTGTATTTGGGAAACTCTGTGATTTGTCAGTGAATGGCCTGTTAAAGCCATCCCGCCTAAAGACATCTCACCGATCCTCCCACTGATGCCACGAATCACAACTGTGAATGTTTTGCAAGCTGGAGGAACTAGATTCCTTCAAAAAGGCACAAATCAGCCTAAAAAAGATGGCATTGGTAGCTTCTCTTAACCAAACACTTGAGTACACTCATGTAAAGTCAAGATTTTTAAGGTTGGATGGAAAGAGTCGGAAAACGAGATAAAATGGAATAACATAAGACAAACCCATTTTTAAAAATGAACATTTTGGAGTTCAGTGAATTCCAGTCTTTGAAAAATATTTGCTAGAAATCCTGTGCTTAAAGCCAGAGTCTAAGGTTAAATGAGAATATAGTGCTCCAGTGAGTATATCTATCTATATATATGTATGTACACATAAACACACACACACACACATATGAAAGTCTCTGAAATGTCATTATAAAACGCCTTCATCTGGAAGAGGAGGAAGAAAATGATCACTTGTAGACTGATACTGAATCCCAGTATTTCTATATATCACATTACTGGCATGCTAATTAAAAGTTGAAACTTTGCCCTTACTATACTGCATGACTTCAGATAAAATCCAGTCCTAGCCTTCAAATATTCTAATATCCCCTATTATATAGTGGATCTGTCCTTTGATTAGAAGAAAACACATTTTCATATTGGGCCCATATTTCTAGCCGAGTGGCTTCCTCTAGACTTTAAGCTCATTCATTCACTCAGTCATATTTATTGAGCACTTACTATGTGCACAGCACTGTGCTAAGCGCTTGGGAAAGTACAATACAACAACAAACACTGATATTCCCTGCACAAAATGAACTCACAATCTACAGTGGGGAAGACGGCATCTTCCTGGGGGGGTTTCTCCTAAAAGGGGGCCTTTTAACAGTTTGGTGATAATTATTTTGGAAGTTTGTGAATCTGGTGCAGTGTGTGTCTGAGACTGTTTCTGTTTCAACATTTGTTAATAAGTTTCAGCCCCCTCCCAATTTACCTCATTCAACTTTATTGCAAAAACAATATATAATATTTCTTGAGGTTATCGTTCAACACTTAACGACATTACGAAAGGCTGTAGTGACTATATTCAATGTGCCTGCAATAATATGGATGATGATGGTGATGATGGAACCCCCCACTGATAATGACAGATGAACTGAGGTTCTGAGTCTTCAGGCATGAAAACATGAGCAAATTCACTGATTATAGTTTTAGTGGTTTGTACGTTGCCACTCAAACACTTTCATCCCTGCAACTTGTGTTCCTGCTGGCACACGAAGTACAGTGAGCAGTTTGCCACATACTGCAAAGTGCAGATAAAGCTTTTCTACCAAGCAGAACCCAGATGTAGCTAATGTGACTAGAGCATAGTAGCAATGTTGTGCAGTAATGCTACATTGATATTTATGCTGATATTTAAGAGCTGACTTTGTGCCAAGCATTGTACTAACTGATAGGGCAGAGACAAGATCATCTGACAAGGTCAGATGCAGTCTAATTGGGAGAACAGGTATTGACTTTTCAGTTTTACAAATAAGGAATCTGTGGCACAGATAATTTAAGTGATTTGCCCGAGGTCACCCATAAACCAAGGGGTCTATACTACCTAAAATAACTAGTAATTTTCCAGGATTTTTGCTGGACTTGTCCACCTCATAATAATAATAAATACTGTGGCATTTGGTAAAAGTTTACTATCTGGCAAGCACTGTACTAAGTGCTGGGGTAGATACAATCTAAGCAGATTGGACACAGAGTGGATATTTTATCCTCATTTTCCCAATGAGGTAACTGAGGCAAAGAGAAGTTAAATGACTTGTCCAAGGTCACAACTGCAGGGATTTAACAGAGCTGAGATTAGTACCCAGATCTCCTGACCCCAAGGCCCTTGTTCTTTCTACTCTGACACACTGTACTACTTTCAAAAAACTTTCCAAAGTTTTGGCACAAGTCCAGCAGACATTTCCCTACTTGCAGAACCAAGAGTAGAAACCAAGCTTTCCTGATTCCCAAATTCATGGTTTGCTTTTTTTTTACCACTGGACCCACCACCGGGCTACTAAAAGTTTAGTATATCGAAACATAAGAAGACCCAAAACCATGCCAGACCACACAAGAAAGAGACAAAAGTCCTGGAAAAAATCCATCCAGATGACAGGAGGTAAATATCATTTGGCTAGCCATCATCATCAATCGTATTTATTGAGCGCTTACTATGTGCAGAGCACTGTACTAAGCGCTTGGGAAGTACAAATTGGCAACATATAGAGACAGTCCCTACCCAAGAGTGGGCTCACAGTCTAAAAGCCATCCTAATGGCTTCACCTTTTTGACCCTGTCTGCATGACGAGGTCCACTGAAGACCTATTGTGGAGCCTTCTTGGAAGCCCCAATCTCACCCATTCATTCCCAACTGATCTGAAAGGATTGATCCTTGGCTGGACTCAGCAATGAAGGAAATCCAATAAAAAATGCCTGGCCATGCAGCTTAAACTAGCTCATTCCTATTCAGGGTGTATTTCTCCCTATACATATTTCCTTATATTTGGCTAAGGATATATTTTCAATTTTATCACTTCGGTAAGACGACCATCTTATAATGTGCTCAATTTCTCCCAAAAGAAACATTCTCATGATCTTAACTCAATGATCTTGCCTTTATTCTCAAGTCTGCAGAGTTCTGACTGCCAAAAGATATCAAATTTAGAGGGAGGGGAAGATCTCAGAGAAAACAGAATCTGGTGTTTAAATTTTTCTACTGCTTAAAGAGTTGCATCACATTCTACTCCTTTATGCTTCTCCTAGTGCACCTGAACAACTTTATTTTTATCTGGAATTATGGTCACATTCTCTATATGGTTTTATCCCTCAATTCCCTCTAGCATGTCTACTTTTGAATGGAACTGAATAAATGTCTCTAGGAGAGTCTTACTTGGATCATAGAGAAGTAATTTCCTCTCTGTTCAGTGTAGTTAGCCAAAATCATATTAGGTTGATGTACACATTTTCATAATGGAGTCATAAAGCATCTAAATTGCTATTATCATCCATGGAAATCTTTTGGCATTACTGCTTCTTTTTAACAATTACTGTTTGGGTTTCAGTTGTTTTTCACAAGATGCTGGAATCTATTTTTGCTTTTTTCCAGCCCATAGTTCCCAAATATTTTTGACCTTGGGGTCTTCTGGTATTATTTCTTTGCTCTCACTGGTATTTGTAACTTCAACTCAGTAACACCTGCGAATTTAATTATCTTTTTGAATACACCTTCTTCCAGATCGTTAATGAAGTTGTTAAATAAGTTCAGAGCCAATTCTGTTTCTCCTAGTATTTCAACCCTTATTCAACCCCATTATTCAGCACACTTTCCTTCATTGTTATGTTCTTCAATTACAGTCCCATAGCAATTTTCCAAACTAGAACAAGTACTTCCTTCTAAAAACATGGAATTATTCTTTTAAAAAGCATTTCTTAATTTTGTAAATAAAACCCGAATATGGACTGACTCAAATTCCCCAACTATGCTACAGATGGAAAGAAATTATTGAAGCTTGAACATCTTAAATCATGCCCCTGGCAGTGGTCTGCCAAATAAGGCAAAATTCTATTTTAAAAGGACTTCTAATCCCCATAAATCCAATCGGCCCAGGATGATTGTACATAAAACTAAGATTTCTTCAGCTACTCAGTTCCTGGGGAGAAGTGCATTTTTGACAAATTTGTTTTGAAAATGAAGATTTGGTGTTAGCATATTATTAAAAATAAACATGGTTGTATGAGTCAGACTCTTTTTATAATTTTTAAGTTGCTCAGATATAAGCAAGCAGAACTGCCATTCTGTGTTTAGATTTTTTAGAGTTTGATTATCCAGTTTGTGTAGCTTCATGCATTTTGTTTGACCTTTGGGCAAAGAATGTTTTCAGGAGGGCAGGAAATAGGAGTAGCATGAAAATCTTATTAGTTAATTTTATTTCTGGTTGACAGTTCTAGTAATAAAAGTGGAAAATGATGCTGAAGCCTATGACTTTAACCAGTTTCTCAAGTAGTACCTTCTACTCATGTATCATACAATAAAATTTGAAAAAATAATTGCTAACCCATGTTTAGTCTATGAGGATGCTAAATATCTGGCTAATAACTAGCCATTGTTATCTATCCTGTAAATTCAATCCACCAAAATGAGTCTGTGGTTTTTCTGTAAAAATTTTAGTATTATGATGCAGGCTTCCATGCTACAGAAGAAGGGATGGGATGAATTTTGATGCAACAGTCCATTGTCCTTCATATGGCCTGCATCCAGTCCTAAGATTCACTAACAGTAACTATCATCAGTGATTAGTATTGTCAAGGGCAAGCTTGTTCTTAATAAACCAAGCTCCTTATGGGCAGTGATCATGTCTATATTGTATTGTACTGTGTGCTTGGGAAAGTACAGTGCTCTGCTCTTAATAAGTACCATTGATTAACTGAAACAACAACAATAATCTCTATCTCCACTGTTTTTCCTAGCATAGGGGTTGGCTTTCTTATCTTCCCTCACCTCTTTATTGTTGATTGTATATTCTCTGTTTAAGGTCTTCACCCATTAAAGAAGCAAAGAAATTCAGTTGCTGAATTGCTTAGTGTTCCTTCTGGAAAAAAGTGTTGAAACTAAATCAATTTTTTTTGTTTGTTTTTTTAAAGAGAGGAAGTATTATAGATAAGAACCAGGCTTACATCATTTCCCCAGTTTGCTGTCAACATCCACCCTAAATTCCATACTGCTAATGATTTAGCAAGTTCATGGATGGCTTTTTGTTCCTCAATGGGTCATTGATTGGAAAGTCTAAGTCCATTAAAAACTTTATTAGGTCCCATTAAACACTGTTCTCTTTGGAGATAATGTGGATTCTGTGGTAATTTCTTGTTATTTAGCAAGATCTTATCTGTGCCTATATCTCTCCTTGGGCACTTGCTACTTCTGGCCCAGATAATGCCTATCTCGGCAAAGACTCACAGGAAGTTAAGATAAACTTCAGCAGGTTATAAAACTTGCATTAACCCACTGGGTCTGTTACAGTTTATTTTTAAACAATAGAGAGTGAATGCAGAGACCTCACTACTTGATTCATCATGTTGTAGACCCAAGTGAGCATTTTCAAGCAACTACCTTTCTTAATCAGTAAGTTATATTAGAATGGGTGATTTAAGTAGAGTGATTTCTTTCCAAATGTATTACTTGCTTCGATTAGTCTTTTTCCACATATGTAGGGTAGTAAAGCACTTTTGGATGGCTACTAAATAAGGTTTCTAATCTGTATGTTCACAGACATGAGATTTTCAGAAGAAATTCAATTTTTATCTTGTTAGCATATTTTGCAATAATTTGAACTGTTCATTCCTCAGTTCATAAATGACAAGTAAAGATATCCAATGAAACAGTACTGTAATAACAACCCTGATAAAATATTTTCTAAAGCAGCTCAAGGAGTAAAGCACATTCAACATACACACATAATATGAAACATCTACATATATACATGTCTACCCAAACATGCATGACAGTAGGATATTCAAGGGATTAACATTTATTTGGTATAGCTACTAAAATCCTAGGGAGTAGGAATGAGGTCTGTATACCACATTTTCTGTAAAACTGCCATAGCAATGCAGAGATATCACTATTTTCATAAAGAAATGTTAAATAATTGCCTAATTTGTTCAGAGCCCTATTATAGGTACTTTGAGATATTACCAGGAAAGAAAACTTAAGCAAGTACCTGTCCTCAAAATACTTACCATGAAGCAGAGGAATTTACAATATGATTCTTAATACAAATATCACCGCATCTCACTTAACTGTTTTGTTCTGTTTTTAGACCCTACAAACTCATCAGGGACTCCATTATGTTTCTCCTAATGGCTCAACTCAAAGCTCAGAAAGATATTTAGCTAGGACTATTTTAGGACCAGATTCTCTCCCTGCAATTAATCAGCAGGTGGTGTTTACTGGGCACTGATAATTGTTTGAACAGTTGATTAAGTGCTTGGATAAGTACAACAGAAATACAAGAACAGGCCCTGCCCATAAGGAGCTTACTGCCTAATGGAAAAGACAGATATCCCCAAAACTTTACCATAGGTCTAAGGAAGCTGGGTGAAAATTAATTGCTCATGGAGAATTTTGGATTATATCACTTGGGGTAGTTGGAATTATTTGGGTACAGAATACTGGAGGAATATGGGAAGAGCTGTGGCATGGGGAACTTGAAGAAGGAGAGGAGTTTCAGTTGTTGGGGGGCAGTGAGAGCAAGGGGTTGAAGCTGGGAGAGTCACGAATGGGCTATAGTTAAAAAAAGTGTACTTAGGAGAAGTGAAGAGTTTCCTAATACCTGCTGTTTCTTTTAAATTCACCTCTCCCAGCAGATGAGACAGTCCATGGAGGTGCTATTTAGCTCAGAAGAAACTACGTCTTTTCACTTTGCCCTTTGCTGTGAAAGATGAAAGTCTTTAAAGCAACCTTTTAAAAATCCAGAGGCACCCTACTTACTGCAACTATACCTACACTGTGGTCCAAAAACCACATAACTGGAGGTGTTTAGAATCTTATTGATGCCTCCAGTCCACTGTCAGAAAAGAAAAAGTTGCACTTGACTCTCCCAGCTTATTCAGCTGCCTGGCTGGGGCTTGGCATATTTTGATTCCAACACAAATCATGAAGGCCTTTGGAAGGTATTCTGGGCTTGAAAAGAAATCAGGTGTCTTCATTAAAATAAACCTGCCATGCCATCCACCTGCCTCAATTTGGGGAAGCATGGATTTGACCTTGTTTCCCCAAATGTCAACATTGCCAAAATAGGTAACAAAACGTGGCCTTCTGTTTGCAAGGCACTGACAGATATGGGTTTAAATGTAATCCCATTAAAAATTTCCTTCTAGGATGGTTGTGGAATAGTAATTCAAAAGTAATGGTTCAGTTTTCTAAATAAATGCTAGATATCAAAGTCACACTTGGAATTTTAAAAATTCTTTCCAAAAGTCCTGACAAGTTTTGCAGGGCCAGTTGGCAAATGGCAAAAAGGCTGGTTCTGGAAGGAGACTGGCTTCCCTGCCAATGGTAGGAATGCCCTATCCCCACCAGAGATGGGGATAAGTTCTCTTCAGGAAGAAAGTGGAAAGCAGAGTTAATTTTAATTTTCTGGGCTGTGATCAGCATCTGGCTGGGGCCACACTATAAGAAGATCCACAAGGTCAGTGGTCAAGATCAGAATAGCATATTAACTCCTGAAACACAGAGGTCTTGAGCTTAAGGAGTGAGGAGAACCCATATGCCCCACCAGGACAAAACTGCCACTTCTCCAAACCCCACCCCCAACAAAACCAGTATGGCTTAGTGGATAGAGCACAGGCCTGGGAATCAGAAGGACCTAAATTCTAATCCCTGCTCTACCACTTGTCTGCTGTGTGACCTTGGGCAAATCACTTAACTTCTCTGTGCCCCAGTTTCCACATCTGGAAAATGGGAATTAAGACTGTGGGCCCCACATGGGACAGGGACTAGGTCCAACCTGATTAGCTTGTATCTACTCCAGCATTTAGTACAGTGCCTGGCACACAGAAAGCACTTAACAAATACTACTGGGGAATAATGGTAATAATGATGGCATTTGGTAAGTGCTTACTATGTGCGAAGCACTGTTCTAAATGCTGGGAGGGGAAAATACCAGGTGATCAGGTTGTCCCACGTGGGGCTCACAATCTTCATCCCTATTTTACAGATGAGGTAACTGAGGCTCATTGAAGTTAAGTGACTTGCTCAAAGTCACACAGCAGACATGTGGCAGAGCCGGGATTAGAACCCATGACCTCTGACTCCAAAGCCCGTGCTCTTTCCATTGAGCCACGCTGGAGAATGAGACTGTGAGCCCCAGGTGGAACAGGGACTGTGTCCAGCCCAATTTGCTTGTATACACCCCAATCATTCTACCTCCCAGAGTAGAATTCCTGTTCTTCCCCCTCTGTAGATCTTGCCTGTTACTGGAAACTGGAGACAGTATGGAAACATGGATTCCAGGCCAGTGGTATCTGGATGCAGCCTGCAGGAGTCAAAGACCACAGCCAACCTGGCTCTGAATGCCTAACTTCCTTTTGCTAAGTTGGTAATAATAGCTCCACATTGCCAAGATCCGCCCTTTCCTCTCCATCCATACTGCTACCCTGCTCGTTCAAGCTCTCATCCTATCCCGTCTGGACTACTGCATCAGCCTTCTCTCTTATCTCCCATCCTCGAGTCTCTCCCCACTTCAATCCATACTTCATGCTGCTGCCTGGATTGTCTTTGTCCAGAAACGCTCTGGGCGTGTTACTCCCCTCCTCAAAAATCTCCAATGGCTACCAATCAATCTGCGCATCAGGCAGAAACTCCTCACCCTCGGCTTCAAGGCTGTCCATCACCTCGCCCCCTCCTACCTCACCTCCCTTCTCTCCTTCTACAACCCAGCCCGTACCCTCTGCTCCTCTGCCGCTAATCTCCTCACCGTACCTCGTTCTCACCTGCCCCACCATCGACCCCCAGCCCACGTCCTCCCCCTGGCCTGGAATGCCCTCCCTCCGCCCATCCGCCAAGCTAGCTCTTTTCCTCCCTTCAAGGCCCTACTGAGAGCTCACCTCCTCCAGAAGGCCTTCCCAGACTGAGCCCCTTCCTTCCTCTCCATCCCCCCCATCTTACCTCCTTCCCTTCCCCACAGCACCTGTATATATGTATATATGTTTGTACATATTTATTACTCTATTTATTTTACTTGTACATATCTATTCTATTTATTTTATTTTGTTAGTATGTTTGGTTTTGTTCTCTGTCTCCCCCTTTTAGACTGTGAGCCCACTGTTGGGTAGAGACTGTCTCTATATGTTGCCAACTTGTACTTCCCAAGTGCTTAGTACAGTGCTCTGCACATAGTAAGTGCTCAATAAATACGATTGATGATGATGATGATGATGATGATGGTATGCTAACTTCCTTTTGGAGAGTTGTTGGAGCTCTATGGAGAGAAACAGGGGCAGAGCATCACTACTCCTATCCTCTCCCAATCTGCTCTCTCCTTCCCTTCTTCTGCTCCCAAATTCCTTGCCTGGGACTCAGTCCAGTTGGAGCTGCACCACTGAGACTGGAGAAAACACCTACCCCAGGTCTGAAATAATAATAGCTCCACAAGCAGTAACTGGAGGGGATAGCAACACATGGGGATACACATGTGAGCTATCAATTTCTGCTAGCCTGGGAAAGAGTTGAAAGGTATGGAATGTGGGGGATAGAGGAACCCTCCATCTGGGCCTAGTTAAATTGGGAAGACTGCTTATTATCACATAAAATATTCTCTTAAAACCGTATTTGAGCCAACACCAAGACGAAATAATAACAATAACAATATTCGTTAAGCACTATGTGGCAGGCACTATACTAAGCACCGGAGTAGATACAAGCAAGTAAGGTTGGACACAGTCCCTGTCCCACATAGGGCACACAGTCACAATCACCATTTTACAGATGTGCTTAGTACGGTGCCTGGCACATAAATAAGCATTTAACGAATACCACAATTATCATTAATATTATATGAGGTAACTGAGGTAGAGAGAAGTAAAGTTATTTGACCAAGGTCACACAGCAGGCAAGTGGCAGAGACAGGATTAGAACCCATGACCGTCCGACTCCCAGGCCTGTGTTCTATCCTCCAAGCCATGATCCTTCTCTAATTTTTGTTTGGTCCCCTACCTGATGGCCTGTGAAATTCAGAAACTGGAGAACTCTGTTCTAGCCATTTCTAAAATGGTGAAAAACAGCACTTGGTAGTTCTGAAATCCCTGTTTTCAGTAATGAGTTCCAATACCATATTCTTACCAAAACCATCCTGGTGAAAGAATGTCGGTGCTTAGGGTGTGTAACACAGGATAATTTCCTGATCGTCCAACAACAATCTCATTAGTCATAAAGAATTTGGTCACTAGGTGCGAGGGAAAATACAGGAAACAATATTCTGGATATGTAACATGCTTGCTTTGCTAAAAAGATTCCTTAGAAACAGGTAAATGTTTTTTTCCCTGGCATAAATTATTTGATATCCTTATTGGCATTTGCTGTTAATGAACATTTGCATGGGAGTTAGATGAATATTCCAAGATTAGCAGTGTTGAATTTCACTGAATATGAACAAATGTGAACAAATTTAGCCTAAAATAGACAAGTACCAGCAAGGAAAAAAATGAAGTCATAACAATATTCATTCATTTCTTCTATCAGCTCTATGAATGAGAATGATTCTAATAACCAGATATTTTTTAAAAAATTGACAGAAGATAAAACTTTCAGTGGAATTAATCAATGACCATTTAAGCAAAGAGTATGGGTTGGTTGCATATTTAGTCTATTCATAAAGTGGATTATTAGAACTCCAGACACCTGCAGACAGACACTGCCTAAGAGATCATCAATAGGGTTGAATCAGGTTCATTCATTCATTCATTCAGTTGTATTTGTTGAGCGCTTACTGTGTGCAGAGCACTGTACTGAGAGCTTGGAAAGTACAATTCAGCAACAGATAGAGACAATCCCTACCCAACAATGGGCTCACAGTCTAGAAAGGGAGACAGACAACAAAACAAAACAAGTAGACAAGCATCAATACCAACAAAATAGATAAATAGAATTATAGGTATATACCCATCATTAATAAGATAGAGTAATAAATATGTACAAATATGCACAAGTGCTGTGGGGAGAGGGAGTAGAGCAGAGGGAGGGAGTAGGGGCAATGGGGAGGGGAGAAGGAGCATTCAACTCTTTCCCTAATTATCACTGAAGATTCTATGGCCAGGAATTATCTTGACTTTCAGAATTAGGCACTTTTAAAAGAGATGGATGAAGCAATGACTTCAGAGTCATACAAAGTTACCCTTAGAGAGAGCATTATTCACATATAAATGCAAAGAACCAACTCCCCGTTAAAAATTGACTCAAACATTCTCTCTCTAGTTTATACATACTTTGGTTTGTGTACGTACACACACACACACAAAACACATCATTTTTAAAGAATGTTACCTTTTTCACAGTGGCTTCCCGTGAATCCAGATGGGCAGAGACACTTGTTAGGGCTCACACATGTTCCACCATACTTGCATCCTTCTTCACAGAATGCTTTTGGAAAAGAACATGAGTTTTATTTTAAAGACTATATGAATACAATAATAAAGATGACAGTTATTAAATATGATAAAGTCCAATGATAAAGTTATCTTTAACAAATTAAAAAAATTGATTGTACATTTAGAAAAGTCCTAAAAACATAGTCTGTAGCCTTATCTGTATGGATAGGACATATTCTTTGAAGGCAATTTTCCTACAGAAAATAGCAGTTTGAAGTGTCCAAATAGGCAAATTCGTGTTAGGTGGCAACCTACATAGTTACCCTTCCTTTGAAAAGATGATCACAAGCAGCAAAGCCTAATGGAAAGATTGTGAGTCAGGAAGTCAGGAGGCCTTGGGCAAGTCACTTAACTTTCTGTGCCTCAGTTTCCCCTTCTGTAAAATGGGGATTCAATACCCTCTAGTCCCACAAAGCACAGGGACTATGCCCAACGTGATTGTTTTTATCTATCCCAGGGCTTAGTACAGTGATTTGCAAATAACTTGTACTTAAATGCCGCAATTATTATGGCTTTAATATTGCATGAATTCATCGAGGAAGGGTTTGGATTATGAAGGTGTAGTATTTTTCATTTTAAGATTGTGTGTTCATGTGTAGCTCAGATGAGGAAACTGAGGCACAGAGAACTGAAGTGACTTGCCCAAGATCCCAATGCAGGCAAGAGTAGGATTAGAACCCAGCTCCTCTGACTCTCAGACTCGTGCTGTTTCCTCTAGGTCACCAACTTCCTCAAGAGTAATAGTATAAAATCCTCCTAAAAGTAATAGGCCAATCAGGTTTGACTGTGCAATAAGATACAGATAGATACAGTGAAACCTTTTCAATCAATATTGTTTCCTGTACACTGATTGTGTGCACAGCATTGTACTAAATACTTGGGGGAGTACAATTCAGTTGGTGGTCACAAGATTTCTGCCCTTAAGAAGTTTACAGACTAGATTCGTTCTGAGCTGTTGGTTAAATGAGCAATCCTATGCTAACCCCTTGACCCATTTAAGGTAAAGTAAGCTCATTGTGGACAGGAAATGTGTCTACCAACTCTGAGAAGCAGTGTGGCTTAGCGGCAAGACCATGGACTTGGGAGTCCCAAGTCTAATCCCAACTGTGCCATTTATCAGCTGTGTGACTTCGGGCAAGTCACTTAACTTCTCTGTACCTCATCTGTAAAATGAGGATTAAGTCTCCGAGCCAATCTGGGACAATCTGATTACCTTGTATCTACTCCAGTGCTCAGAACAGTGCTTGGCATATAGTAAGTGCTTAATAAATAACATCATTATAATTATATTTTATTTTTCCAAGCATTTAGTACTGTGCTCTGCACACAGTGTGACCAATAAATATGATTGATTAAAGTGTACTTTGCTCATCACCTTATGATGTTTAGATTAAACACAATTACCACCCTCAAAAAGCTTAGTATTTTATTGCTTTGGCAGTGAAATGCAAACTGTTTTAATTCTACAAGAGCACTACTGCATTTGCCCTTTGAAAGTAGAAGTCTTCTAATCCCAAGTCAATGGAGTAGAAAACAGCTGCACTTTTTAAAGGCACCTTGATTATATTCAGTGGGAGATTGAAATGTCTAGAAGCATCCATGAGGATGTACTTCTTAGTCCCAGCTAGGCAGGTGCTGTTGTACTTAAGACACCCAGGCGCACTGGTGAGTGAAGTTTCAATAAATATTTAAAGAGCACTTTCATATTTGCGGAAATAACTGAACAACAAAGATCTTTGCGAGCTAAAAAAAATCAGATGGAATTTAGACAAAATGAAGTTTCAAATGGGGAAAAGACTTGTAAATATTAGAAAGGCTTTGATTTACTTTGCAAAGCATAAACAAAAATTGAAATAGGATTAAACCTCACGTATTACAAAGGTTTTAGGGATCCGACTTCCTGAATAGGAAAGCCACAACCATCAAAACATCCCCTTCCCTCATTTGTTCACTGAAATGCAGATTTAAGGCAACTCTGCATTCTGTGCTGTCAACAGAAGTTCAGAGAAATGACCCTAAAAATATTTTTAAAGAAAGTACTACAGAAATACCATGTACAAGAAAGGAATAGCCCATAAATTCACCTTACAAATCTTCCCTAATGTTTCTTCCCTCTTCTTAATTATTCATTCAGCATATGCAACACCAAATAAACAAACTGAGCTAGACTGGAGAAACTGTTAAAGGTCATAGTAGCTGAGGCACAGAAAAGTGAAGTGACTTGCCCAAGGTCACATATCAGAAAGGTGGTGGAGCCAGGATTAGAACCCAGGTCCTTCCAACTCCCAAGTTCATGCTCTATCCACTAAGCCATGCTGCTTCTCATCATCTACCCATTTGCTTCCATCTTTCACCAACAACGTATAAACCATTTCATGTCCAGGACCTGCCCAGAGTCTGTGGGTTGTTCTCTGCTAGTCTCAAAAGGGAAGAAATCTGGGAAGCAGGATGGGGGAAGCCATAACTTTTTATATTCTTTTCTTGGTGAAGTTGATCTTTGGTGATTTTCCCTAAAGCAGCAGTCACCCCAAAACAAGTCCTTAAAATGAAACTGCATGGTCTAGTGGATACATGACACATGTGAGGCCCGGGAGTCAGAAGGACTTTGGTTCTAATTTTGGCTCTGCCAATTGTCCGACATGTGACCTTGGCAATTCACTTAACTTCATTCACCCTGCTTCAGTTTCATCAACTGTGAAATGGAGATTCAATACTTAGACTGTGAGCTCCATGTGGGACAGGGACTGTGTCCAACCTAATTAGGTTATATATACCTCAACATTTAGTACACTGTCTGACACATAGTAAGGACTTAACAAATAGCATTAAGAAAAAGAGTTTTTACAGATATCATTAAAAAAAGGTCATGTTTCACAGACAAGCAAAAAAAAAAAAAAAACCCACCCCACTCAGGAAGCTTCTTCCTCTGTCTCCATGCCATGTTTCACCTCACCATTTCTCCCCCAGTACAAAGACCAACGAAGAGACACACATAAACATACAGTGGACAACAGGTTCATTGTTCCCTATGTAAATTTGGGATACCATATCCAAAAACATGGAGCCAGATTTTTTCTGAAGCTAAGATTCTCCCTGGTACTACTTCAGTAGTATTAAACAGTATCCTGGTGATCTGAAATGTAGCTTTTCAAAGCACCTAACCAGCAATAAGGAAAAGGTTAGAGACCTGGAAAATCTGACTCACTGGGACGCCTCATATTTGACATACGCCTTCCTCTCATTCAAAGCCCTGATGAAATCCTACTTTTTCCAATAAATCTCTAATTTACTCAATATCATGACCCATATCAACCACCTCTACCACTTTATTTATTCTCTTTCTCAATACATATGAATTTATGTCAAATTAATCATGCAATGAATTATTCATTCTGATTACTTTGCACAAAGTAAGCGCTTAATAAATGCCATTATTATTATTATTATTATTACTTTTAGTATTTAGCATGAGTATTAGTATTTTTAAGTCTGCCTCCCCATTAGAGTGTAAGCTTGACACCTGCATCCATCATACTTTCCCAAGAACCTAGAAAACGCTCAATTAATACTGTTAATATCACTACTGCTATCAATGAGATGCAATCTGCCTTCATTTAGACAAATCCATGTATAATTTGTAATCATGTTTATCTGTAATCAGATAACAAAATAAAAGGTCTATAGTGAAGAGTTGAAGCTGAGACTATCTAGATTCTAAAAGGAAAAATAATTAATTAATGCAAAACTCAAATTGCCTTTTATTTATAACCAGAGTGGTGAAGTGTCAGAGTGTGGGCAAGAACAAGGAACCTGTTGGGAGCCAATACCATAATTGCCACGATGGTTCTAGCAATGCCCAGTTCACAGTTCATCAATCAATGGCATTTACCCAACAGTGATATTTACTTAGCATTTATGTCTTCAGAGCACTGCGCTAAGCACCAGGGAGAGTACAATACAACAAAGTTGGTAGAAACATTCTCCGCCCAAAACGAGCTTACACTGTAGAAGAGGTTATGACTGTTATGAGCCTGTCATCCTGCTTGTTTTAATGGTATTAGTTATGTGCTTACTATGTGCGAGGCACTTTATTAAGTGCTAAGGTAATAATTATGGTATTTGGTAAGCACTTACTATGTGTCAGGCCCTGTTCTATGCTCTGGGGTGGATACAAGCAAATCAGGTTGGACACAGTCCATATTCCACAAAGGGCTACCAGTCTTAATTTCCATTTTACAGATGAAGTAACTGGGTCACAGAAAACTTAAGTGGCCTGCCCAAGGTCACATAGCAGACAAGTGGCAGGGTGGGGATTAGAATCCAGGTCCTCTCACTCCAAGGCCTATGCTCATTCCACTAGGCCACACTATTTCTCTGATTCGTGCCAGTGGACACTTCTGACAAAGACCGGCAGTCTTTGTGCCTCCACGTCCTGCTAAGTAGCCAGCTTTGCTACCATAGTGATCACTGGGGCAGCTGCCCCAAGGAGCTTTTAAGAACAAAGCCATTTACAACGACCAGAAAGGAAGGGTCGGCTGAATCCAGTAAGGTTGAACTTGGGCAGAGTGAGGCTGCAGCAAAGCAAGGCAGGAAGGGAGATGGTCCCAAGAGAGTAACAAGCCAAAGGAGGGATGGAGCAGGGGTACAAAGGGGATGTCTCCTAGGGTACACCACACAGAAGATGGTGAATAAAGCATTTTCCATAAAACAATCAAGTAGGAGCCAAGAAGCAGGGAGCGGTTTAAGCTCAAGGAAAAAGGGGTCTTTGTTGGCTTGTTGAGATGAAGTGGGGCTGCAGCCCTCTCCAATAGGTGAGTTGGGATGAAAAGCACTCAATCCTGTTTCTTGGATTTGTGACTTCTTTTATTTTGACCTGAACAAGTCGTTCTCGCTTCAAAAGGGCTGGCAGCTTATTTATACTAAAATAGTAAATTAAAGGAGTTTGGTCTTTAAGAAAATGCCATGTGTGCAAAAGTAAAATGTCTAAATGGTAGCAAAAAGACTATTCAAGTAATTAAGAAGCATATTCAAGATTTTAAGAGGAATTCAAATATAGTATACTATTCCCCCATGATAAAAGTTTGATCTGATTTAAATTGAATTATTAAAAGTTATGGAGATCTTAAAACTGGTATATGCTTTTCATTTGCTATGCAGTCTTCAGCAGTCATTTACTGCTGGTGCTATAATTTTATCAACATATTACAGGGTTAGTGAAACTGCGGCTCACGAGTCATATAATTATTTTATTTGTGTATTCATCCCTGTTGTCGTTGTGTTTTTATGTTATCATCATTGTATTTTTTTCCCTTACGTTTCTGTATCCAGTCTCCTTACTCCTTTTGTTCTTGTGGGTTCCTTGAGGAATAGAAATCCTCTTTAATTCTAACCAATACATTTTTCCCCAACTCTTTGTACAGTGCTTTGCACACAATAAGCTCTTAATGCTATCACTATTAAAAGCTGTGTATAGGTTCAGTGTGGCCACATGGAAAGAGCTCATGATTAGGAAATCCAGGACCAAGGTTCTAATTCTGGCTCCATCCTTTGCCTGATGAGTGACCTTGGGAAAGTCACTTGACTTTATCCAAGATGTGAAATATATTTTAAGAGAATTTTAGAGCATGAATGTATACCTGATAAAGAGAGGATTATGTTCCTGATGCCTTAAGGAAAACCCACACTGTGTTATGCACACCTTGACCAATGTCACATTTGTGTGCCTGTCCACTAGAACTTGGAATTCTATCTGGATAGACGAACTTTTGTCAAAAGAAGTTTCTTTAATTCTTCAGCTGCATTCTTGCCAAAATGGAGAATGAAACCACATTGTTTGACAGAAATGATGGCACTTCATAAAAATATCAATACACATGTCTTCTGACAGTTCTGATTTCAGAGCCTTAGTTCAATTTATAAAAAGCAATCAAGATGACCTCGCAAAATTTCATCTTTCTAAACTCACATCATGCACTACTTAGCTCTTGGGTTTTCACCTCATGCTCTCTGTATTTTTATGAAAGAATTTAAGTTCATCTAATACTCCTCTTTTTAAAACAATCCAATTTCATTCAAACCAGCAGTAGTGGATTTTCTCTGGAGGTAAGGAACATAGAGTCTATGAAAGTAGATGAGTTTATTTAGAGATTATAACCCCTGAAGAATGGAAAGAATGTTAGAAGACAGGAAGGGAGGGCAACTTAATAGGAAGATCTACTAAGGAGCTAGGGGTGAAACGTTTGATTCTCTAGCTCCTCAGAACTGAAAATCAATGATGCATCATCAAAAAAACCTCAGGTCCTCCTGTGAAGCTGCCTACTTCTGTGATTAAACTTTTTAATAAGTCCTTCTGCCTGTTATTTTCAGGACTTCTGCTGTGTTTGTGGCCCCTTCAGCATCATGATTTGTTTTGAAATAATGTAATTCAATATTTCAGTCCGCTCTGAAATACTGAAGTTTTCATTGCTTTCAACCTTCTTCTAATGTAAAGGAGTCAGCATAAGCATGATAAATCTGTGAATATCTTCACTAGCTATGCCAAATTCCTATAGTAATATACGTAGATTCTAAAATAGTTGGAGTGAAGAAACAAAATAAAAGTGACACTGTAGGCATTAACTGAGGATGCATTCAGTGAAATCCAAAAGTAAATCTGTGCCTTGACTATGATAAAACAATCCCTTATAGTGGTAGCAGCAGTTTGAAACCAACACACTGCCTGTCTTTCAGGCCTCCTTTAAACTTCATAACCTGAAATTCAGCAAACAGAGTGATACCGAGCAGCAGAAATGTGGGAGGAATGGCGACACTGCTGAAAACAGCAAAGGGAGAGGCAATTTGCACTTCCAGTGCAGAATCTTCATTTTGGATGCCTCACTTGCAGGACTGGTATTTCTGGAAATGGTATTCAGAGTGATAAAGTATTAGAATACACTACAGGATGTTGAGAGGGACATTACATTTGGCACAATATTACAATGTAAATTGCAATCTAATTTGGGTTGATCTCCTAATCTGGATAGGATACCAAATTCTCATACACACGCAGTCTCCTGCCTCAGCTAAAGAATAATGCTACTAGACACTAGAAAGGAATGAGTTTGGGGACAGAAAAAAAAAATAACTTAAATTGGTGATCTCAGAGGTGATTGGGGCAAGCTCCAATTCAACAATAACACAGCATAAGTCCAATCAGAGACTGGACAAACTCAGAGAAATCACTCCTTCATTGAATAGGAACCAGGCACATTTTGTTATGGTGTACTGCTTTGAGAGCTTAGGTTTAAAGGTGTTATAACATTACAAAGAGTTAGCATGCATTAATTATCTACTGAATTTCTTAAAATTCATTAACTCTCTACTAAGTTGAAACAGTTCAACTAGCAATGATGACTGGATAACCAAAGGAAATGTACATTTGACTTTCTCCTACACATCCAAAGTCAACATGCATTTTTTCGGTGGTTGATTAATGACTGCTTTCATCTTGTATACTCCTGCTATTCCTCTGATTTCCTATGTAGAGCTTTTATCTAGTTCTCTATATTTTTGGCTACAAATACTTCATCACTACCTCATGTTCTTGCCCTATGATATTTCTGAAAGACAAAAGCTTAAATCACTCCCAAATCCAAACTTTTGTCCTAGAATCGACAGCAACTACTGAGAAATATGTATTTGATGATTAGCAATGTCTTCAATAAATCCTCTTTAACAAAGCAGCCAAACCCCCAACCCCCACAAAAAAAATTTACTTGAACTGCTTTTGTTGACTAAAAATCAATATACCATACCCAATAACTACAATTGGGTGTACTTTGTATCTACAGGTCTTGTCTGGGGATCTTATATCCAATTGTATGTGGTAAGCTAGTTTTTATATTATAATCACATTATAATACATATATACATATGTAATTTATGACAAGATAAAAATGTCCCACACAGTCTAGGAATCATCAAAGATTGTATTTAAATACCTACTATGTGCTATGAACTAGGCTAAGTACTGGCATAGTACAACATAATTAGATTGACTATCTTACAGGGCTCAGAGTCTAGGAGGGAGGGAGAATGGATATTGTATCCCCATTTTGCAGATGAAGTAACTGAAACACGGGCAAGTAAAGTGTCTTGCCATGGTCACTATTAGGACAGTGGTGGACTTATTAGAAGTCAGGTCTCCTCACTCCCAGTCCTGGGCTCTTTCCACTAGCCCATGCTGCCTTATGCTACGTCTACTCTGAATCTTTAGGAAATTATAGGCCTGTAGTTGATCCAGTGGATAAAGCACTGCTTTGAGGAATCAGGATTCCTTGGGGTGGGGCGGTGGGGGAGGGAGGCAGTACACAGTATGTTAGCACCTTACTAATCTAAAACTCCTAAAACAAATGAAAGTCAGGTTTCTGGGTAACCTTTTTTGTTCGTATTCCATCAGTTACAACATTGCCTTCCAAGCCACCCTTCTCTGATTGGTTCCCCCAGGGGTAATCCTATTGATGGGAAATTCTGCTTGTTAAAATGGTCACTATGATCTAATTGGTGAAAAAAATCTGCCTGTGTGGTGGGGCAAAAAGAAGGACAGGACTGAGTAAAGGACACACATCAGGGAATGGATAGGACATGAGATGTGAGAAGAATGACAATTGCAGGGTCTTCCTGGTGAAGTAGGGAGCTTCTCCTCCGAGATTGGAGGAGCATCTATGAGAAGAATGGTGACTACAGGGTGGTCTCTGGAAAGGCTGGGAGGTAAGGAGAAGAGAGAGGAGGCTGGGTGCCATTATTTGGTGGCTCTTCTCCCACATCCCCATGGATTCCTCCCCCCTAGCCCCGCCCCCCCCCAAAAATGCTGGGTGGGTTCGTTCATTCATTCATTAAATTGTATTTATTGAGTGCTTAATGTGTGCAGAGCACTGTACTAAGCGCTTGGGAAGTACAAGTCAGCAACATATAGAGATGGTCCCTACCCAATAACGGGGTTGACTAGTTGTGGTTGTGCAGGGAACATGATAGAGGTTCCACCTTCTCTCCTTCTTCCACCCTTCTCCATCTTCACTGGCACTGCTGAAACTGAGCACTAGTACCCTTGAGAATGGCAATAGTTGTCTTGATAAAGTGTCTTGAAAACAGTCAATCTTTGAAGAATTTGCCAAACAGGAAGATCTCTATCCATAATGTATATGTCTTCGTGGTACCATTTTGTGTTCTAATCCCCGTTCTGCCTGCTGCGAAGACCACTAAACACTTTGCAATGCACTGCATCCCACCTACTGGCTCACTGCATTCCATATCTCAGTGGGAGGGGCAAGAGAGTGCCAACAGCGTTGGCCCAGCCACTATAATCAATTTCCCTACACAAATTCTTGTACTTGGGACTAATGCTGATCTACTGCTACTGATGGTAGATGCAATCACACTATATTCCATCACCAAATATATTCTCATCTGCAGAAATATCAGACAGATTGACCATTGCATAGTATTTCAAGGTCCACATTAGATCTTGAATGGTATTAAAAGCCATAGGGAAGCAGCATGGCCTAGTAGATAGAGCACAGATCTGGGTGTCAGAAGACCTGAGTTCTAATCCTCACTCTACCACTTGTCTGCTGTCACTTAACTTCTCTGTTCCTCAGTTACCACATCTGTAAAATGGGGATTAAGACTGTGAGCCCCAGGTGGAACGTGGACTGTGTCCAATCTGATTAGCTTGTATCTGCCCCAGCACTTAGTACCATGCCCAGCATATAGTAAGCACTTAAGAAATAACATTAAAAATATGTAAACATACTTACTGTATTGTTCAGCATTTAAAGTGGCTTTCTACCTGGCTTCCTCCATTAACTGTGAGCACAGTTTAAGTAAAAGATTGCAATTTGGAGTCTAAAGTTAAAAAAATGTATCCAGCCAAGAATTAAGTGAGACCAGAAGGGAAGAGAAAACCAACCCCTAACCAGAGGCAAAATGACGTTTGCTCAACAGGATAAATGGAAAAATACGCCTAAATTAAGGCCTAGGAGTGAGGGTCTCTTGTGTAATCATTCCAGTAAGAAATCACTTGTTAAGTGCCGAATAAAATGATATCTTTTCTGTGTCCCAAAACTTGGCTAGGAATAACAGATAAGGAAGCCATAATATGTGTTTTTTTCAGACTGCACAGAGGTAGGGAGTTGAAATATAGTTGTGCAGATGAAATACAGTTGCTATTAAAGTGTTACATAGCACACAAACAGATTGGGGCTAGTTAGCAGGATAAAATACGATGGTTTCAGGAACTATCCAGCAAGCTAATAGTTGTTTGGGGGATCTTATCAGAGTGAACAGACTCCATTAAACCAGAAAAATGAGATGGGCTTGTATTTACTGAAAGCTTACCTATGCTGACCACTGCGAGAAGGGTTGGGGGAAAATACAAATAAATAGTTCAGATACAGTGTGCATGGTAATATTATAGCAGTTTTTGCCAAATACCAGAAATATCCCCCAAATAAGTGATTTATTAATAAACAGCCCAGTTTCAAAGTGACACCAAGTTATCTCAGTCTATTACTGCCTCTCTGAAATATCTCCATTGCCTCATAAAACAATTGTGTATTGACTGGAAAATTCTATTACAGTACTTAGTTACACAGCTTTCAATAAACAGGTCCCAAGAGGTGCTGGTGTTGGTTTCAAGGATGGCTGAAAAAGGAAGCATGCTGGAGCACCTGAGAAAGTAGGCAGAAAGCTGTGAACGATTTGCTAATCCTTCCCACAGACCCAGGACTGAAGATTGACTCGGTAATTTACAAAGATCTACAACTCTTCCAGCCCAAACACAAAGCACTGGTCGCAGCCAAGAGCAGAAGTATTTACCAGACACCTAAAAGATGTTGCCGGGGCTTATTTGCATCTGGATGGACTATGGAAAGGACAAATCAGGCAGGTGGCTACTCTAACAAAAGTTTGTTTGCAGCCAACAAAATGTCCACAGAATACTTCCATTGAAAGGAATAGAGTTACAACGTAACTGTAAATCAAGTCATAGAGATTTGGGGATAGCAAAGAAGGAAACAGAGGGACATGAAGAAGTGTATCGTTGTTAGATTTACAAGCTCTAAACATAGTTTCCTTAAAAGATGATGCTACTGATGACAAGGTTTTCATTGAAAAGTGCATGTGTAGCTGATAAAACTGAGAGGTCATTGACAATCTCTTTTCAGCCAGTGATCCCATATACCAGATACCATGTGATCTCTTCTGAATGAGGATATTCGATCATCATGACACATGTGAGGTTCAAGTCAGTGGGAACATACTATGACCTAGAGACAGCGATAAAAAGTGAATCTTACTTGCTTCTCTGATGTTCAATGAGAAGACCTTTCCACTTGAGCAAGTTTCAAGAATCCCAAGGCCTCGGCCTTACAGGGTGCCTTTGTCTTGGAGATAACAATAGGCACTGGTGCTATATACTTGATGGGAAAATTATTTTTTTTCCACCACTTCAGGATTAGTTTGCCCTGATTAATATAATGAATCACAGATATTCTGGAATCCTACTGCATAAACACTAATTACTTTCTTGGATTACCAACATGGTGCCTTGTTTGCTCATGCCTAAGAAATCTGTTTTGAATAATCCTTTCCTTCACCTGGCACAAGGTCCATGTGCAAGAGATTAATGTACACACAAATTGCCTACCTGCGATGTGTAGGTATTTTTGGATTCAGTAAACCATGGAGATGAAATTCGCTCTCTAAGAGATGAGCATATTTTGCTTTTTCTCCTAAAGGACACAAGCTGCACATAATTGTGTGTGTGTGTGTGTGTGTGTGTGTGTGTGTGTGTGTGCGTGCGTGCGTACACATACATGATATGTGAATATATATATGAATAAAACTAAGCAAAAGAATAAATGTTATCTACAAAAAGTACTTTCTATACTCTTTCAAAATATACCTATTGCATTTCAGGACACTGACAGTTTCTTCCAACTTTCTTATATAAATGAAAGAAAACTGAAACTCCACATGTATTTTTTATTCATGGCAGAGGTTTCAAAGCCAACTGTCCTATTGAATGAATGTCTTCAAGAAAAAAATATATATATATATATACATATATATATATATATATAGATAGATAGATATAGATATAGATATAGATATCTGGAACAAAGCCTCCTGCTCTCAAATTAGCAGCCATTGATGGAAGTACCACACATCAATAACTGCAACCTCTACAGATGTTACTGGAGAAAACCAGTTCTTTCAATGACTGCCAAAGCTCTGAATCCACTAGAAACTTAGTGGCTAAAAGAGATAAGGTCTGTTCTTTCATTCCCTTCCCTTACCTACTGCCCACCTATGTCTCTCAACCTTTTAAAGAAACTAAAGCAATTAATCAATTGTATCTACTGAGCATTTTCTGTATGTAGAGAACATACATTGTATCTTTGTTGGCCTTTTCTTACATATCTGTGGCCAACACCCCATCTTCCCTGCCCTCATTCTTAGACCAGCCCCTTGAACCCAGGGCCCAGGTCCATATCTCATCTTTGTATTTCTTTCCCAGCACTTAGTATTGTGCTTTGCACATAGTAAGTACTAAATAAATACTACCATTAGTAGATATTTCCTTGATATGCTAATGATTTGGTCCATTCAGGGCCTGTCTGCTTTCATGTATGTCTCTTGGTAGCCTGATCCTCAAGAAGAGCAACTCCTTTCCTGCTGTTACCCACTAAGCTGCAACTGTCTCTCAACTGTCCAAGTCTATGTTGAATTTCTTTTGACTATGTTTCATTATGTATATACATTATTTATTCAGCCCTCTTGGCTTGCATTAGAACGCTTTCAAGTTAGTAAATTTGAAACTTGACCATCCTACTAACATACTTTTAGCTCATTAGCTCTGTCCAGTGGAGCTCTGTTGCTGTCAACAGTGCTCAACTTTCAGTGGGCTAACTGTGTTCCAGAATCATTTGATTTTCAATATAATATTGGGTGAATCTGATAAAACTGCTCAAAGACCCTAATTATTCCTTTGAGGTTTGTCCTGTTCTCTCAGCCATACAGAAGATTGGGCATCACAAACATGTTATGTACTGTCATCTTGGGAATGGAACTTGAGACCCCCTTGTCACTACACTATGTCTTTTGATAGGCTAAAAGCTATTCTGGCCCTTCACATTTCTTCTTTGTTTATCCATGCATCATTTGACAGTCTACTGTCTAGTTAGCAAACTTCACTGACAGCATTAGGTTAGGTGTTACTGATGAAACTCTGTGTATTAGGTTTTTCAGGCATAGGCTGATACACAACTTCAATTTTCTTCAGGCATATTGCCAGGACTTAGCGTTGGGCTGAATCTTCAGAGCACGAAATCTGAAGCTATATTTCAGTTTGGACAGGGTCCAATTGACTTGATTCTTCAGCATTCTCTCCAACAGGTTTCTAGCTAAAATGTTGCATACTTAGAAAGCAGTGGCATAACCTAGGAGTTTTCAGTTAGCTCTTTTTTTTCCTAAGAGATGGTGATTATGGTGGCATTTCCCCAGTTTTCTCCACGTTGAGGAAGAGCCCTTATGAATATTTGAGATTAATTTCTTCTTGACTTCTAAATGTACATATAAAATCTGACAGGAGTGTTTTACCATGTTTTCCTAACTTTGTGTAAGTTACTTTCTCAAAAGTCAGAGATAAGATGCGCCTTTACATTTTGGCTATTTTCTATGCTTTGGATGGTCTCCTCCAGAATGGTAGAAGACATCTTCAAAAGATCACTGTAGTGTTCTTTTCATCTGTGCAAGATTCCCTATGATGAAAATGGTTCCATCTGTATTCTTATGATGAGCTATTGTACTGTAAATGGGATCATAAAGCTTTTTTGGTGATGATAAACGAGTCCTTAGTTTTTAGTTGAAATACTCCTTAAAGTTGGGCTCATAAGCCTTGGTTGTACAGCATGACTGCCATAATCCTTTGCTCTTTTAATTTCCATTGGCAGATTGATGATCTAGCCTAAGAGGGCACATTGACTGTAAGGTCTCAACACTGTAAAGTCCTTGTTTGCAGGGAACATGTCTGCCAATTCTGTTATATTATACTCTCTGAAGTGCTTTGCACAGTGCTCTGCACACAGTCTGTGATCAATAAATACAATGGCTTGCCTGACTGCATTTATCATGCATTTCTCTTATTTGGAGGTGGATGTTTGTGTTGGTGATTAACAACTGAAGCATGGCATATTCACTGAACATGTTATTATCAATATTTACATTTGAAAATTAATTTAGTCAACTGTATTCACTGAGCACTTACTCTGTGCAGAGCATTGTCCTAAGTGCTTGGAAGAGTACACTATAACAATAAACACATTCCCTGTCCACAACAAGCATACAGTCTAGAGCTTACATTCTACAGTCCTGAAAATGAGTGCAGTGTTTAAGGACTTTGGAGATAAGAATCTATACCATTAGATTCTGATATAGTTCAAAACAAGAGATGCAATGGATATTGCCCATTAAGAAATATCATGCTGGAAATGGAACCGAGAAGGGGGCATACACAAAACATTTAAAGACAAAGTGAAGCTCAGTCTCAAATAATGGAATTGGCAGTGGATTGCTGGGAGAGTTCATAGCAGCAGACCAATCAGCACAGAAAACAGGAGAGGAGTTACTCTCTTGATTAAAGTTCTCATGAAGATAGTAGGTTCAAAAACAGAGACAGACCCCGTACAGGGCAAGTCCAAGAGGGCAACAAAGTTCTTTTCTTACTTGAAAATGATGAGAGAAGAAGGAGTGTAAATCCCGCCCTGACCTCTGAGCCAGGACAATGGAAGAAAATACACTTTCTTGCTACTCTGCTCTGGCTACCAATCTGGAATCCAGGGAAAATGAATTTTGACAGCAGAAGAAAATTCATTTTTCTGCTTTCCCCACTCCAGCCAACACTCTGGAGCCTGGGAAACTGAGCAAAGACAATGGAGGAAAATGTATTCTCCTACTTGCCTCTCTGGCCATTGCTGCAGAGCCCAGGAAAATGAGATGGGCCAGCAGAGGAAGATGCCCACACTCACTTTCCTGGTGGACAGTCCATGTGCCCATGGCTAACCTGGCTTCCTTTCTTCTGAACTTCACAGAAAGTCCTGCCTCCCTCAGCTTGAATGATTGGGCAACGTTGATATTTAAACTATGAAGCCCATCAACCAGTCTCCATTAAAGACCACTAGCTTATCATTCCATCTTGAAAGATTACATGTGGTCAACACTTCATAAATCAAAATGTGTCTGTCATAGAGCCCTGTAAAGAACTGGAAAACTCCGATTAACCATGTGTGGTAAAAATAATATTTCAATAGGTGATACAATTGAAAAATATTTCAAAAAGTAAATTTATATAAATATTTAACCTCAGAAACTAATAATTACAACAGAAAAAAAAAAACCAAAATAGATTGTCAACTTCCCTTTCACTGGCCTACCTTTCCATCAGCTTAATTATGGGATGGGGGTTTACCCATGCAGAACCAGCTCTGAATATATGATCAGCTTTCAGAGAGCAAGAAGAGACATAATTCCTTCTGCACCTTTATCAAGGCAATTCAGGGGTTCTGAACCCCCGCTTTAGTGCAAAGAGGTCATGAGTCTGCTTCCTGGGAAATGTAGTGTTTCCTTTCCTTCCCCCAAATTCCCCTGTCAACCTCCAAAATGATCTCTGGATGCCCTTTTGGATGCTCAGAGGCTGGCCATAATACAATTCAACCAACAAACACCACTCTGTAGTATCACAGCATCACAAATGTTCAATGTTCTGATATTACAATATTCAAATCCCAGCATTCAAGGAAGTGCATGATGTCCAAAGAGGTCTGAAAACCCCAGACCGTCATAAGCAGAACTAGAGCTATAGGGATGGTGGCATCCCTAAAGACCCCATATAGGCCCCTTACATGCTTCAATTGCCCTGACAGAAAACTGTAGTTCATCCCCTGACATGATCCTAAAACAGCAGCTCCCGTTAGCCCTTAAAAGGATGCTATAGCTGGGGCATGCTAGAGCACAGCCATCAGAAACATGATGATGATGTTGTGTTTGCTCCTTCCCTGCTCTCCCATTCATCCTCATGAAGAGGAGCACCTACAGCTGAATGGAGAGAGACCTGTGTTTTCTGCCCAGCAGCTGTGCAATGAAAATGCAGGCTGCCAAACATTTTCCCTTCTAGCCAGGCACAGGGTGAGTGTACACCTGGGGAAATGATTCCTAATGACATAGCACACCTGCCTTCAGAGGAATCTCAAGCTTTACAGAAGGCTAGAAGTAAAGAATTATTACTGCATATTGTACAGAAAATTAAGCTCTTTAAATGAGCACCTGTCAAATAAGAGTAATTAAAAACCCCTAGGGAGATTGCATTTCATTGCTCAGAGGATCAGCTTGACAATTCGTTTTCACAGCTAGGATATCAGGAACACAACGAGAAAGGGGTAATTTCCCAAAATGAAAATATATTTTTAATATCTGGTGCATCTCCCATTTTAAATATAACCCCCTTGGATGCTATTTGGCTAAACCAGAAATTCCATAATCTAAGATTCATCAGTTAGACTTTCTTGGGAACTGATTTACATATTCTCGCTTCTTTTTTCTTTATGAAATCAGTTTTAAGAGAATAAATACCACACCAGGTTTCTTGAAATTTAAAATTACTCATCATTTCCATGCGTGGGCACTGAAAGATGGAAAGAATTATTTAATCATACCACCCTGAGAAGCAGCATAACCTAGTGGAAAGAGTCAGAGGACCTGGTTTATAATTCTGACTTTGTCACTTGCCTGCTGTGTGACTTTGTGCAAGTTGCTTAACTTTTTCTGTGCCTCAGTTACCTCATCTGTAAAATGGGATTTGAGACTGTAAGCCCCATGTGGGACATGTCCAACTTGATCATCTTGTAACTACCCCAGTGCTTAGTTCAGTGCCTGGAACGTAGTAAGCATTTAACAATATTTTTTAAAAAGTTGTATAGCAAGGCCAAATAATGATGAGTTCTTCATAATCATGATGGTATTCATTCATTCAATTGTATTTATTGAGCGCTTACTGTGTGCAGAGCACTGTACTAAGCACTTGACAGTATTGTAATGTCACTGCTGCTATACTGCAGAATCTGCAGGAAAAATGAGTAAGGTACTCTAGAGCTTCCAAGTGGGAAACAGGATTCCCAAGCTCTTAGTACAGTGCTCTGCACACAGTAAGTGCTCAATAAATACAATTGAATGACACAGTAAGTGCTCAATAAATATGACTGAATGAATGAGTGAATATTCTAATAAAAGGGACAATTAGAAGATCTGGTTTCTGTTCTAGATGTCATAAATAATCTCTGTGAAATGGAGCTGATGATTTAATGCCATCATTACTTGGAGAAGCAGCATGGCGTAGTGGGTAGAGCATGGGCCTGGGAAGGGATCAGAAGGTTATGGGTTTTCAGAAGGTCATGGGTTCTCACCCTAGCTCTGCCACTTGCCTGCTGCGTTACCTTGGGCAAGTCACTTTATTTCTCTGTGCCTCAGTTACTTCATCTGTAAAATGGGGACTGAGACGGTGAACCCCCTGTGGGACGGGCACTGTGTCCAACCTGATTTGCTCGTATCCATCACAGCGCTTAGTACAGTGTCTGGCACACAGTAAGTGTTTAACAAATACCACAATTACTATTATTAGTAGTTTCTCCACCTGTAAAGTGGAGCAACCCCAACTACTTCAGGGGGATGTTCTAAGGGCAAAGAAAAGGATACTGAGCTCTTGAGTGGTCATTATAACAATTTACAACATGCTGGAGTTGAGTTGTCCCTTCCTTATTCAGTTTTATATAGCACATCAGATTTTTCATTTGTTCCCTCCAATGCTGAGGCAATTTGAAGACAAACAGTCACATAATCTATAATAAGAGTGATTACTGTCTATTTTATAGATTTTTTTCATATGTGCTTAGTTCATCATTGTAATCCAATGCCCAGTGCTTAGAACAGTGCTTTGCACCTATTACCATAATTACAGAATGTAGTAGCATTTGCCTGATTCTGCACTTCTTGCTGCCTGGAACTCTTTCCTGTTGCAAATCTGCCAGATCACAGCTCATCTATCTTCAAAGTCTCTTTGAAATATCACTTCTTCCAAGAAGTCTTCCCAGATTTTATCTTCAGAGATCATAGCTTCCCACGGATCCCTTTAGCAGATTTTCACTATAAATCTTGCTGAATTTCTGTACCTAAATCAATTTTCATGCTTCCCTAAAAAAGCAATGATTATGCATTTCTGTTTCTTCTGTTAGATTGGAAAAAAAACTATTTGTGCACTGGGTTCCTGTCTCCTACAATCGATTGTGCTCTCCCATTAGTTGATCAATTGATACTATTGATTTGTGAAGCTCCAGAACCTGGATGGCTCCTTAAGTGACTGGGAATTACAGTAGTTGGAGAAGCTTCCAACACTGATATCCTTCCTGCAGACTTTCCTTACCAGTCAGTGGATGGTCATATTGGCCCTACTCTGCTTTGTGGGACAAAGAAGGAAGTTAGCATGAGACACATGGTATTAATGAACACAGAACGCTGTAGTAAGTGCTTGGGAGAGTAATAATAATAATAATTATGATATTTGTTAAATGCTTACTATGTGCCAAGCACTGTTCTAAGATCTGAGGTAGATACAAGGTAATCAGGTTGTACCACGTGGGGTTCACAGTCTTAACCCCATTTTACAGATAAGGGAACGGAGGCACAGAGAAGTGAAGTGACTTGCCCAAGGTTACGCAGCAGACAAGTGGTGGAGCTGGGATTAGAACCCACATCCTCTGACTCCCAAGCCCGTGCTCTTTCCACTATATGATAGTGTATTTAGACATGACCCCTGTCCACATGGAGTTTACAGATTAGAGGAAGAGATAGATAAGAGAATAATTTACAGATAGATATGTTCATAAGTTCTGTGTTTCCCTAGTTAAGTCTATGACTGAGATGATAAGAAGGAAAAGTAAGTTTAAAATACATCTCAGCTAACTTATTCCTGATTACTCCTTTGGTCTAAATAAAGCAAATGCTAAGAACCATAAATAGGGGGATGATTCAGTGGTGTCTACTAAATTGTAGCAAAAATTATGCCAAGCATGTTATAAAAATTTCATCTCCAAACATCCCACCATGAACCATACCAATATAGAGGCTTTAAAAATGACATCCGAAAATGCATCTGTGCCTAAAGACAACACATAATGCCCCTAGAATAACTGAATTAAATAGACAGTGTTAGTTACTGAAATCACACAATAATAGAGTTCATTCAATCATTTATTGAGCACTTACTGTGTGTAGAGCACTGTAGTAAGTGCTTGGGATAGTACAATATAACAATAAACAGGCACATTCCCCACCCACACTGAGCTTACTGTCTAGATGGAAAGACAGACATTAACATAAATAAAAAATTACAGCTAGGTACTACTACTACTAATAATAATAATGGTATTTGTTAGGCACCATACTAAGCACTAGGGTAGATACAAGATAATCGGGTCCCTCATGGGGACCCTATGAGGAAGAACAGATACTGAAACCCATTTTTCAGATAAGGGAACTGAGAAAAATTAAGTGATTTGCCCAAGGTTATACAACAAGAATGTGGCAAAGCCTTCTTTCCACTAGGCCAAGCTGCTTCTCTACACTCCTTCAACCAGCAACCATTAGAGGGGAATGATCCTTCGGTACATCATAACAGGTCAATAGACTTCTTGACATCTATACAGGAGATCTGGAGGAAGGATCAGAACAACGTCCGGAAATCGGACCTAGTAGAAATGATAGCTAAACCTGCATAGCACTTGCCAAAAAAGCCAGTTCTGCAATGAACTTAATAGTGTGACAAGAACTATATTTTTCCATGAACCAGTCACTGGGACTAGAATCCTTAACAATTTGAACCTCATGAAAAGATAACCAAGCTAGCAGAGAACAGAATTTCATAAATCTTGGGCACACTTACAACTGTTTCCTAAATTTTTCCCTGGTGGTGATGGAACTCTTGTGAAAATGTAATAAGCTTATGGCAAAAATTACAGAAAACCAACTTGTAAATTTACAAAAAAAAAGTCAGAAAGTCACATCTCGCTTCCAAGTATGCCACCATAGATAAATTAATCTATAAATCAATAATATTTATTGTGGATCTACTGAAAGTGCTAAGTGAATGTGGAGTACCCAGTACAATTAAAAGAAAGGGAACATACCATCTAATGGGCGAGTCTAGTAATAACAAAATCTAGAAAGATAAAGTGACTAACAAGAGAATGTAGATCAATACATACGAAAGTTCTGAGAATGCTTGTATAAAAAAACGCAATATGCATGTGCATGTATAAGACCTGCAAAGTTCTATCAGCCTTTTTAGGAAGTGCCGTATAGTTGAACTAATGAATTTCAGATATCTTTCTTGTTTCTGTATTTCTGTAATGTGAAAAGGAAACCCTGCATTTAGAGGCTCACTCCAGTGCAACTAGGAAGGGACGAAGGCCATTACTTCTTGGCGTACTTTAGGAGATAAATTTTCCTCTAATCATTGGAATGACTATAGTGAGGCAGAAAAGGGAGGCACTCAACAGGTCATCATCATCATCATCAATCGTATTTATTGAGCGCTTACTATGTGCAGAGCACTGTACTAAGCACTTGGGAAGTACAAATTGGCAATATATAGAGACAGTCCCGAACGAGGGCTACGATTAACCCCAGAATTTGCTGGAATGGGCTGCAGCCAAAATGACGTACATTTGGATTACACCATGTCAGCTCGGTCACTGCTGAAATTCAGGTAGCTTCTTGGAATTTATTAGATTTTATTTGTTATATTTTAGGAACTGCTAAGAGCGCCTTCACGGAAATGGATGAGATAAATACGAAGCATTATTGAGTCTGAGGTTCCCCAGGGCTCAAAACACACACTTGAGTTTTGTAATACAGAAGATAGGTTCTCTCCTTCTCTTCCTCCATTTCACTTCCCTCCTTTCTAGGATATGCACTTCAAAGCAAAGAACCACTGCCTGGGCAGTTGTGGTCTACAGTGCCGATGATCAGTCTGCTCTACTTCAAAATGTCTTTTTAACCTGTGCTAAGGAGAAGTCAGACAGCAAAGTAGTCTTGAGGAGATGAAGATAAATCAATGGCAATGGGTACCCACTACACTTCTCTCCGGCACATCTTAATATGCACTATTCACCCTTAGGTGTATGCCTCACACATCAGGAAAATGTAACAAATATCTCTGTGCTGTGCATTTTGGTGGGGTGGGGGAGCAGGGGAAAAGTCAAGTTCCAAAGTTCAGTCCGTTCGGGGATACGTATGCAGACCTAAAGCAACCTGACTTTGTCTTACTCAAGGAACAATCATATGTATATAGGTTGCAAAAAAACCCAACAAAACTACTTGGCGCTTGTTTCTGAAAATACACTCCTCAATATGCATGTACCAGACAAAATACACACTGACAAATGTTCATCCCCTATTAATATGCTTGCTGAAAGCACTCTAAATTTCCATATCATTTAAATTCACACATTTTAAAGGTAATTAAAATCCTCCTATCAATACAAGTTAACTGAATAAACTTCATAAAGAAATATGTTTGCCTCTAAGAGTTATGCAATATCTTTGCTCAAATATAATTTTATAACATTTAGGTTGCAAAAAAAATGACTAAAGAGATATTTAGTATATTGCTTTGCAACGCAACATTTAATTTTATAGCAAGGATAATACATTTCTCTTCACAAATGTATCAGTTTCCTGATTACATCAATAAACTGCTTCATAGTCATTAAACACTTTGTGGGAAACTGGTAAAGCTATTTATTTTGTTACTGAGACAAGCAAATGCATTTTCAGATCATAACATTCTTCAGGTTGCTTGTCCCAGTTCTCCAATCCATATACTGAAGGTTGAAATACATATTAATTTTCCTACCTTTCTCTCTCATTTTCTTCTCTATTTCTGTTTTTCTCCACCCATTTTTCCTGTTCTCTCCTATGTTATTTCTGGCTCTGACTAAAGAGGAGTTAATCCAATAATATTGCAAGTGAAGATGTTTATGAGGATACAATGTAGAAGAGCTATCAGTCACAATTAGCCTTTTAAAACACTGCTGCAATGTAATAATCTACCAATATCATCATCTTTAAAACCTAAACCTATAAACCTAACTATAACATACCCATATTCATGAGGAAAAATGAGAACATTAATTCATAGGGTGGTATACATGGAATAACAATATTCACAAACATGTAAAATATAGTTGTGTACATGTAAACAATATTCATATTTTTGGTCAGTATCGGCAAATTCTTCTTTGCTCAGTGGGATGAAGAACACTAAAATAGTTATTAATCTCAAATACTTTTCTTTTTAGAGTTTCTATAATTCTGTGTTTTGAAAAGAAATTCCTATGTTTAGATTTTCACTCCTATACAATGAGTAATGGACAAAGATTTTGAGATTCCCCAAAGATAGATACCACATCTTATTCCCACCTGTGTAATTTTCTCCCTAGTGTTTAGTACAGTACTCTAGTAAGTTCTTAATAAATACTATGCTTTATTTAAAGCTTGCTTTCTCTATGGCTGCTGCATCACAATTTAATTTCTATAATGTAACATCAGACAAATAGAATGATCAAAAATACATGTTCTGCATTATGAGCAAAAGTTAAAAGAATTAAACCATTATACATAAGAAATAACATCAATGACTTTGTTATCCCAAGATAACGCTATAATAGTTTCCTGCTGCTCGATCAAATTTCAATGTAAAGCTGAAGAATTGCAATGATATTTGGAGAAAGGTAACATGTCATCCTGTGATAGAGTTCTTCCATTCCTGTTTCATTTACAGTGGGGATGTGATTATTTGGCATGAAAGCCAACTGGATCATGGTGTGGGGAGAGGGATGATATCAGCTTATCAGGACATAATGGTACTATGATGTTATAATGGTGCACTTGTAGACTATGGAATAGTGAAGGGATCCCAGCTTCTAGCTCTACCAGTAATTCCAAAGGCAGTTCTAGCATGGGGTTCAGTGTTCCCAAGAATAAAAGGTGTTCTGAGTAGTGTTCCCATACCTTTGGCACTTCACTGAGGGGCTAAAACTATTTATACCAATGCCTTTTATTCTGCCAAAAAAAGTCCCCTCAAAACAATTTCTATTAAAATCTTGAAAGTTTTCCCCAAGGCCAGGGTACTAATTGTAATAACATTTATTGAGCAGGGTACTATACTAGGCACTTGAAAAGTACAGAATAGCAAAGTGAACACATTATTAGCCCACACTGGGCTTACATTCTAATAAAGAAAAGCACATGCAGGAATAAGTACATCATTGTCAAAATAAAGAGTGGCCATATATACATGAGGCTTAAGAAGTATAAATGAATTCCTCAGTGCAATAGAAATGGCTGCAGGAGTGATACAGCTCAGGGTGCTGGGAAATTTACTGTGGAAGATTTGAGGGAAGACGTGGAATTTTAGAAGGGCTTTGAATATGAAATTTTTGGTCTGATGTGGAGAAAGAGGCAGTTCTAAAATTGGAGAATAGCATGAGTGAGGAGATGGAGGAGGGGAGGCCCCACATGGGACATGAAGTGTGTCCAACCTAAATATCTTATTTCTACTCCATTGCTTAGTTCAGTGCTTGGCAATAGAAAGTGCTTTACAAATGCCACTATTATCATTATTTCCATTATTATAGTTGAGAGTAAGGTATAGAAACCAAGACTGAACTGGGGAAGAATAGAGGAACAGAGTAGTTAGCTAAAATAGGGCCAGGTGGGAAGATCCTTGAATACAATTGTGAGGATATTTTGTATGATGTAAAGAGACACAGGAAAGCCCAGTGGAGGGATTTGAGAAGAGAACTGAGGGCAGAGCTATGCATCAGAAAAATGATTCATGTCAGCATCTTGTGATATTACATTGGAAGAGTTGTGGCTGGAGGTCAGTGAGTAAACGATTTATGGAACAAAGAAGATTTTTAAGTGAGGCATGGGTGTTGTAGGTTGAGGATTGAATATTTTTGGACTCCAGCTCTGGGGAGATTATGATTTGGAGAACAGGCTAGGCTGTCTGAGAACTCAAGAGTCTGGACAAAGTTTTGAGATAGTGAGGAATCTTTGGGGTGAATTTTAAAGAATGTTGGTTTTCATTAAACATAGTATATTGACATGTGACAACCAACAGTTAGGTTTCACCAATTCCAAGAAAAGTTCTGCTTGGTTAATTTGCAATTGACTTACTTCATAGTAATTAATCAGGTTGGCTAAAGACATCCCTTTCAATAGCATGAGGATGATCACTTCTTTAAAATGGTTATGATGAGTTTGTGTTGGGTGGATCTAATTTGGTAATGAAGACTCAACTCCCTTGTCTCTGAATGGACTTGTCACTTCTCCCACAAGCTTTTTATTTTTGGTCATTTTACAGAAATAGCCTCACTGTTCTAAAAATTCAGCATCTGTTTTTCTGTTATGACAAAAAGCAAAATGGTCCATGTTATATTCCAAGAACAGGAAATTTTATTAACTAATATCCTATTATAGTAGAAGATACTGTATTAAAATAAAGATCTCCTATTTGTAGCACTAACATTTACAAACTGCACTGGAAATATGAAAAAATAAGGAAGGTTTGATTTCTGTCAGTGGGCACTGTAAACTCCTCAGCTAGATTGTACAGTCTTGTTGGCAGGGATAGTATCTACCAACTGTACTGTGCTTTTCCAATCACTTAGTGCAGGGCTCAGCACACTGGAAACGTTCAGTAAATACCATGGATTGATTCAACTTTCCCAGACTCATTGGGAAAGGTGGAGGAGTTGGCTTCCTTCTTGCTCTCCAATCCACTTTCACATCATTAGACCTTTTCCACCCTTCTCTTTCCCATACTTTGAAACACACTACCACCCACTAGTCATGGTCATTACCATCCCTTGGGCCCCCACCTCCAACTTTCTGACCCATTTTGATCCATTTCTCACATTACTTCTCTCTTTCACCATCCCTACATTGATCCTTGGGGATTTCAACATCCACATAAATGTTTCTGACAACCATATCCTATCACTCCTCAACTACGCTGACCTCCTGCTCCACCTCACCTCGCCACCTTACTAACATGGATACACAATCTTATCATCTCTAGTCACTGTACAATCTCTACCCTCACCAACTCTGAAATCCCTCTATCTCACCAAAATATCCTCTGCCTTCTCGCTCATACACCTCACCTTCACAATTCTGTCTTGTTCCCCATTAGATAATTTTGGAAGCAAAAATAAAATGGCAGTTTTATTCTCAAAGGACTCTCAAAGGATTCTCAAAGGGAATGGATGTTCAGGCAAGCAAATGGATTAGATAACCTGGCATATTTAGACTACTTGCTCTATGGTTTAATTCAACTACTATGTAGCCTTCATACTGATGCTACTTTTCGTAGCCATCTTTAATAGCTAATTTTTAATAACCTAGACCCAGCACAACATTAGGTAATAGAAAAGCTAATATACCAGGTGTTTCCAATGTTTCAAGAACCAGGGTAAAACTGCAATAAGAATAAATGGAAGATGAATCTCCTCATTAGCCACCCTACATGAAATGCTTGTTTCCTCATAGTAAGCCTACAAAGTTTCAAGCTTTTTCTCCAAATTGAAATCTTGGAAGGATTCCAGATTGTTTAATCCAATCAAAATTCATGGTACATGTTCTTTCTCATTCTAAAAACACAGAAAGGCAATAATATGTTATCATCAAGTTCACTAATTGATCCAAACTGTGTCAAACTAAATTAATAAGTTGAGACTTGTTAGAAAATATTAAACACTCAGATTTTAATAAAGCTGAAAATAGTTTCATAAGGCTGAAAATAGGTCCCTGAAATCCTAAGACATGCTTATTTCTGTTTAAATAGATATCTTGCTGTAGACTATTATCAACTCAGCAGGATTCCTCCTAGAGAGAAGCATTTTCTTCTCATGTACATTTTGAGCTGGCTTTTCTATAAAGTTCAGAATGAGACTGTAAAAAGCTGCTGCCAATCTAGATAAAAACTATAATCTTGGTCAAGTGATGCTAATATCCTGAAAGGCCTAGTATTGAACTACTCTAAATTCAATTTGAATAACCTCACACTAAAAAGCGTAAGTTTTATAGAACCTTTCTGCAGAAAGTGCTTGCTGGAGACAGAGGATGAAAGTGCCAGAAGAAAAAAGGAAGGAATCAGTGCTCATTAGAAATATTTCCTTTAACACAAGGAGAGTGGAAAGCTTTTGGCTATTAAGGGCCACAATGTCATGGTTTCCTGCTATCACTGCCAAGACCTGGAAAATTGTATAATGGAAGATTCTGAGCAAGACTCATCCCTATAAGGAAATTCTAAATGCAATCTGAAAGAAGGATAAAGTAGTTGGTACTAGAGGGGGATATGATTGAGATGAAAGATGGGTATAATTTCAAATGAGAACTCAAAAGCTATTTCTGAAGAGACAGAGATCAAGATGGCGTCACAGGAGCAGAGGGGCTTATTCAGGAGCTCTGAGCTGCAGAAAAGGTGGTTTGATTTATTTCACTATTTAGAGGGTCTTAGGAAGTGATAAAAGAAATAAAAGAGAATAAAAAAACTAAAAATGTCTGGTAAAAAAATTGACAGACTGGAGCAAAAATGATTACAGGAAGGCTTTTGAAAGACCAGTTTAGGACTTGATTACATATATGAAGGAAAATAGGAACTTACCAGTACACTGGTGTAAGCCTAAATAATACAGAAGGCAAATTAAACCAAATAAAATTGGACATATCTAACTAAATTATGTATTCAAGTTAGAGGGCTCAAAGGTATTTAATGTTATTTGTGGATATTTTATGGAAAACAATTAAAGGAAGAATCATTTTAGAATTTTACATACCTAAAAAAAATGTGGATTGAGATTCTGTATAAGGACAAAGAAAACGCATAAAAGAGGATCCAAGAGAGAAAAATAATGACTTTTAATGTTCAGAAATGAATAAAATATAACTGAGATGTTTCTATTTGAATCCTTTGCAATTCAAAAGGTAAGGAAAAAATTTAATTGGATCAAAATGATCTAATCCCATCTTAATATAGATTCTTCAAAAGAGGGCTATCATGAAGATTTTTTCTACTCTGGAAAGACAAAACCCGAAAGTCTTAATCTTGTTATACATGCTCATTATTTTTTCCTCTGTACTGCAGCCTTTCAGAGAAATAATACCTTTAAAAAAAAAAAATCAGAGAACAAAACTACAAAAAGTATTCTAGGTGAGATGCAACCAGGACTTCCAATGGCTTTAGTAAAATTTCTTTAGAATTTTGACTACATTTATTTTCACACTATTCTAAAACCTGATTGGCAGCTACAGCTGCACAGAGAAGGAAATTCCATATAATAACTCTAAACATTGCTTTTCTTGCCACTTTCCTACAGCATCCAGTTAGAAGATTTTTCTCTCATTCCCATGTTTCCACACTCATTCATTTACATCTATTTTGGATGAAGTAAATTTGACATTAACTGGAACAGACCAGATGTTTCAATGATCAGAGTCCTGGCTGCAGTGCCCCTCAGAATTTACTGTTCTCATTTGTGCTATATCGATTTCAGAACATTCACACATCTAAAAACAAGAAGTCCCCATTTTTACTCTAAATTGCCTTTGAGAATTTGAATGATTTCATTTGAAAACCATCATCATTATTTTGCCTCCCCTTGGGTTGGAATAATTCCTACACAGGCTTTTCCCATCAGCCGCCATAGATTCATCATCACCTTCCCCTTCCCCATGTCACCCCAAACGCCAAGGGGGCTCTAATTTCTGAGAGATTTCCCTGCTGGTAATAACTGTGTATGAAATCAATCTAATGTCTTCTGCTCAGACCCTTCCGTCACTGATGCTCACAGAAAACTGACATGCAGTGTTCCATGGAGAAAAAAAAGCAAATGCACATTTTTTCTCTAACAAATCAACCTATCTTTCTGTGTGCTTTTTTTCCCAACAATTTAATTCATATTTCTGTTTCAACAGTACTACTCTCTCTAAGTTTCTCTTGTTTGCCATCCATTACTTCATTGATGTACATAATACCTCCAGGCAATTTCTTTATTTGAACTTTTGCTACTGAAATCTAACAGGCATTTTGATCAGTTACACCTACTCATGAAATGTGACTGACAGCAAATTTGGGAATAATTACTCCTTTTCCACTTCACTTTTTTATAATATATTTTGCTTTGGATAATTTCTCTCCAAGTTATGGGGTATATGTATGTGTATTAAACATACAGATATGTGTGTGTGTATGCACACATATATGTGTGTGTGCAAGTATACACAAATGCCTGTATCAATTTATGAAAAAAACATTCCTGAAAACATCATTTTAAGAATCATCAAAAATGTAACAAAGAAGCTAGATCTTACAGTACCTACAAGGATCTTTTCATTACTCCATTTGCTTTAATACTCCTTTCAACCTCCTTTACCATTGACTGATCAATTGATAATTATTCTCTAGAGGAACACATCTCAGAAGGCATGCTGACAATTCTGAGCCACTATTCAGACTTAGCAGTAAGACCATACAAAACTTTCAATGCCTGGAATTGAATTCCAACCCGTTTTGAGCTCCTAGACTGTGAGCCCATTGTTGGGTAGGGACCATCTCTATGTGTTGCTGAATTGTACTTCCCAAGTGCTTAGTATAGTACTGGGCACACAGTAAGTGCTCAGTAAATATGACTGAATGAATGAATCTTTGCTACATCTCTTTTGCATATATGGCTGGCACACAAAATTGAGCAAACTTGGTTCCACTTAACAAAAATGCTACTCTTCAGTAGTGAAAGAGAAAGGACAAAGCCTCTTCAATGTGGATATGGCTTAGAATATTTATTACATTTTCAAAATAGTAAACTTGTTAGATCATTGCTAGGGCCCAGACTAGTGCTGTTATATATATATATATATATATATATATATATATATATATATATATATATATATATATATTTATTTATTTATTTCTATATATATATTTTTAAGGCAACGAACAAAAGTGTTAACTTCATTGACTCCAGCCTCATCTTTCTCTAGTCCAAACTTCACTTTGTTTTTCTAAAACATTCTAAAGCTGTATATGTCCCCCCACTACTCAAAACCCCCCAAAGTTTGCCCATTCATCTCAGCATTCAGCAGAAATTTCTAACCATCCACTTGGAATCATGCTTCTCTCTTCACCACTCACTCATTCATTATGCCGCATTCTCACCACTGTCTTCTTGCTCACACCTTCTTTGTCCTCTAGACTGTAAACCCACTGTGGGTGGGGACACGTCTACCAACTCTGTTGTATCGTATTCTCCCAAGCACTCAGTACAGTATTCTGCACTGTAGGGAGGATTGGAACTTCCTCTCCTTTCACATACTGCAGACCACTGCTCTCCCTTTCTTCAAAGTCCTAATAAAATCAATGGCATGGATTAAGTGCTTACTATGTGTCAGAGGCACTGCAGATACAAGGTAATCAGGTCAGATAAAGTCCTTGTCCTACTTGGGGCTCATGGTCTAAGTACTGAATCCCCATTTTACATTTGATGAAACTGAGGCACAGAGAAGTTAAGTGAGTTGCTCAAGGTCACACAGCAAGAAAGCAGCATAGGGAGGATTAGAACTCAGGTCCTTTGACTCCTTCTCATTTTTTATCTCCCTCATATTTTCCTCAGCTAGAACTTCAGCACTTTCGTTATCACTTAAGTACTTGAGTATTGACACCCAGCACTTAGTACTTATGTACATATTTTTTATAACCTATTTTTCCACTTATCTTCAATTTAGTGTCATATTCTCCTTCTAGATTGCAAAATCCTTTAGGCCAGGGATCACACCTACTAAAATCACATCTAATAAATCCTATTGTATATCCCGAATCTACAACCACTAGGAGCTCAGTAAGAACCACTTATTGGTCACTTGATAGTATTCCCAGCAGTTTGTGTAATGAATATCATATACATCCTGTCCCATGGGTGAAGAAATATCATAGGGTTCCAAAGACACTATTATTATCAAAATCTTCTAGAGGAAAAGCAAAGGAGTCAACTGAAGAAGCCATCTATTGTTCACAAGAACATAGCTAGTGTTCTCCTGGACCAACTACTGAAAGAACGTTGAACAATTATTCTCAGAATTGCTGTAACGCTTTACACCATTAACCAGTAGTAGAAGTTATGACATTTATTAAGTGCTTACAACATGCACAAGAGTAGTAGAAACACTAGTTTACTGATTTGATCACAGTTCCTGGCCCATTGGAAGCTCACAATCAAAAGGTGTGGAGAGGTACACGTATACACATGAAAGGAATAAAAGTATTTGCAGGGTAATCCAAATAAATAGTTGAATGCACACTAAATAAATATATGTACATAAGTGGTAATGATGAGTGCAAATATGTCCATAGGTGCTAAAGACAGCTGATGCATTTATATGTCTTGAGATGCTGGGAATTAACTTGGAAAGAGGTGGAGTTTTAGGAAGGCTTTGAATACAGGGAGGACTGTGGTCTGTCAGCTTTATTCATGGAGATTTATGTTTTAGATAAACATAGGTGTTGGTTACACTCTTTGAGTCAATAGTAGGCCATTTCCAAACTTATGTAGCCTGATTTTTTCCCTAAATTTCAGTATTTCAGTTTACAAACAACCCAAAATCCTTAAAGACAACTGACTTGTTGGCACTGCTTGTTGGCACTGCTGTGATGAATCTATTCTGATCCTTTATTTATCCTTACTGATCTGACAGGTTGAGGCAAATGTGCTGATGATGATAGATTAAGATTCTATTAGAGGTAGCTGCAGAATCATGAGATGGTCATTAATGTATCGGGGTCCATTTGGAATTAAGACTTCAAACAAATGTAAGGTCATTTGCTTTATACTGCAGTTATTCTACTAATCCACTATCAGGACAAGCTGTATGACACCTTTGCTGGGCATGTAAGTTACAAGGATGAAGCACATGGTGTGATGAAGAGGGCCAGGCAGTAAACTTAGGAAGATGGAGGAAACATTTCAAAAGTGTAATGTGGTAGACTGTGGAAAACTGAGACACTGCCAAGGAAGAAAAATCAGCCTAGTGGGCAGCAATAAGGAATACATGAGTCAAAGCAAAACCTTCAAGAAAATCATGAAACAGTACTGAAAAAAGTACCAGAAATTGAAGATAACTGTTCCCACAGCAAGGGAGAATATTCAAGCACATACTGCGAGAGAAAGATTACTGGTTTCACGTAAATGATTTTCATAGCATCATCACATGTGATTGAAATTGTCAACTACATCATCTGCACCCCAAAGGATTTCTAACATACATTAGAGGTACACACACACAAACACACTGGGTAGAATTTATTTCAGGAGCAATTGGAGTCCCTATGAAATGTCTGGGTTCAGAGTAACCCCATTATATTTACGCTTAGAATCCACAGTTCCGGGGTTAATGGACATGCCTCCGAGCAGTTGGCAGTCTATAATTTTATTAAGGTTAAATTTGTCCCATTGTTCATTATTATGCCCCTGCTTTTCAGTGAGGGAGCAAGTAGAAAAGTGCAGAGTGGTACATGCTCCAGTAAGACCTCTTCAGGGTTCAATATGGCTGTATACCCTATTGAAATAGAGGCCCAGAAGGATACCTAATGGTCATGATATTTGTGGTGAATGATGGAATAATTTCCCCTCTAGACTGTAAGCTCCTTGTGGGCTAGAATGTGTCTGTTTATTGTTATTTTGTACTCTCCTAAGTACTCAGTGTAGTGCTCCGCACACAGTAAGCACTTAGTAAATATGACAATGAATGAAAGCCTAAAGAGTAACAAAGGACTCATGGACCTTTGGTACAAGGGTGTAGGTTGAGATTGAAGCAAATTTTTCTGTGTCTACCTGGTGTAGACTTGCCAGGACACCAACACTAAGCTCAATCAAATCTTGGATGTCAAGAGGATTTTCAATAAAATGGTTATTTCCAAATCATCGGGGAGAGGGCTTGGAGTCCACAGTTTCAGGAACTGTAGAAGTCCCTTGAGTGGTTCTAAACTCAAAGGCCTCCCCACCCGTTTCTGAACTGATTTGGGATTCTCTAACATGCCAAAATGGGTCTCCTGTTCTTGTTGGGCTCCAGACAAGCTCTCCAAGGGACCTGAAGTATCCAAGAATCCCAGAATATTCTCATGGGGAGTTTGAAGCCTGAAAGCATCCAAACAAATGGGTGACTGAAAAAGACATCACAAGAAATGGCATGCGGCCATGCTGCACTTCATCGTACACCAATGAACTGCTTATGTTTGACAAATCCTCTCCCAGTGACTGAGGAGACACTATGGAGAGTACATTTAGCAGAAACATTCTGCCAGGGAAGTCAAAGGTCTCAGCCCCAATGAACAAATCTGTTCTTCCAAGAAATGAACTTCTGCCCTCTTGTAAGTATGACGAGAGTGGAAGTAGACTTTGACTCCGGATAGAGATAGGACCAAGCTGCCACTGAGAAGTGAAAGATTTTATTGTCCCTTTTGAAAAGATAGAAGATTTATCACTGGTTCCTATGCAGAAATAAACAGGAATATTTACATGCTGCTTTTTGGAATCATACCACTGTATATTTGAATGTATATATGACCAAGATTTATGGCCAACGGTAAAAATGAACAACATGCTGTCACAATTTTCTCTTAAGCAAGGTGGTCTAGCAGAAGCAGAATGGCCTAGTGGACAGAGCTAGGAAGGAGCATGGGCTAGGAAGGAGCATGGGCTTGGAAGGAGCATGGGCTAAGTAGTCAGAGGACCTGGGTTTTAATCCCATCTCTGACACATACGTGCTCTGTGACCTTGGGCAAGTCACTTAACTTCTCTGTGTCTCAGTTCCCTCATCTGCAAACTGGGGATTCAATGTCGAGTCTCCCTCCTCCTTACACTCAAAGCCCCATGTGGGAGCTATTATCTTGCATCTATTTCAGGTTTTATTACAGTGCTTGGCACATAGTAAGTGCTTCACAAATACCACAATCATCATTATTATTATTATCAACTTTTTCACATCATTTCCGTCGGCATGACTGACAGTAACACTGTGTCTTGGTTGACTGTATTTGGTAAACACAGAGAAAGCATCTTTAATCCACACACTCCAACTTCCTATGAAGCATGAAACAGGCGAGTGAAAGCATGTTTATTCACATATACATGTGATCATAGGCATCGTAATCTTCCACCATAACTACTTTGCATCATAAGAACATTTTATATATCGTTCTCTCTGATGAATGCATGCATAGATCCTTCTGAAATAAATCAAGCATTTGTGTTCATACATGTGCCACCCCAGGTTTCTGAATATTTTTCAAAGCTGCCACTCGCCTATAGTATTTTAATTTAAGATTGCATTGTATTTGGCATTTTATTTTTATAAGAAGCATTGTATATGTCACTGATAGCGAGATCAGTGTTAATATGTGGTCTAATTCTCATTCTGAATAATTCTCATGTGCCATGGACTCTCACGTATTACCAAAATAGATCACTTCAGCACTTTTATATAGATCAAAAGAAAATACTGGCATTACTGTAGAGTAGAAGCATTTATGGTAAGCTGAAAATACTCTTTTGCACTAGTAGGAAGTAATAGTTGAAACTATGATATGCAATTTAGTGTAGGAGTTCAAGTCTGAAGGACATAAATCAACACCAGAAATAGATTAATTCAATATTCTATACCCTTCCCAAGCCTAATACAAAGAGGAGTCTTGCCACTCTAGAAAACTGTGTTATATTCACACCTGGAATACTGATTCTGCATTTTAGGAAATACATCATAGAGATGGAGAATATGTGGCAAAGGGCAGCTATCATGATCAAAGGGTCATAGGAGAAGCTTCCATGTGAGGAGAAATACAGAAATATTTGGGCAATTTGCCTAATTATGATATACAATATGAAGCATATACAGTCTGAATTCCAAACAATGATAGGTAATTCTGACAAATGATAACAAAAGTAAATCGATACAGACCATTAAAGTACTCAAGAGTCTTTTACAGTATTTAGATGTTCAAGTAAATAGTCTTTCTATTATAACCTTAAAATAGTTGAGTGATATTAGAACATACTTTCATACAGAAATAACAACCAAATTTATTGTCACAAAGTAAGAAGGAATATAAGCAATCAATGATATATACTGAGTGCTTACTCTATGCAGGGCATAGTGCTATGCAAGGCATAGTGCTGAGCACTTGAGAGAGTACAATTCAACAGTTAGAAGAAATATTCCTGGCCCACAAGGAACTTAATCTTGATGAAAGGATTTTTTGCCATCTTTGTGGAGGCCTTCCACAATTAATTGCTCATGGTCACACAAATGACAAGTGGCAGAGCCAGGATTAGAACCTAGGTTCTTCTGACTCCCAGCCCATGCTCTGTCCAATAAACTGTGCTTTTTTGTTTTTGAATACAATCGAGTGATATTTATTTATTAATATTGACTGAACATCTACTATGTGTAAAGCTCTGTACAAAGTGCTGGGAAAATTTACACAGGGATGAATTATACATGGCCTCCTCCCCCAAGCTACCCATCTCATCTTCCAAGAATGAGTTGGGGAGGTGTGGCAACAGGTATATAAGGAAAGATGAAAAACAGGAACAGATACACAATGAAAGACAACTATGAGTAAGTACCACATGGAAACATTTGGATTGTTTCTAATGGCTACTTCTCAGTTGTGTTTGCTCTAAAATATAAACTAAGATTCCAAGTCCAAATAACTGTTGTATTGGCAGTCCTCCCATATGACTGTAAAACAGACTATGGGAAAGTTTTAAGAGAAAAGATCCTAGGTTTTGTTACATTATTTTTGAGGTGGCAATCAGACAGATAGGGAGTATATCAAAGTGGAAGGGCAAAAATGGGTCTGGATAGCCCAGGAAAAATCAGGCACTGAAACATACATCTGGGAGAAAGGGTATGTGATTACATAACGGGTGTACAGTTGGATTACGAATGTGACTGGGAGCCCCCCAAAATCTACCAATCCCTAGTGGAAGGGGTTGAATTAGGACCGAACATTGTCCCCTGTGATTGACATCTGCCAGTCATATGATGCAATCTCACCCACCACCCCATCAGCTCCAGAGGAACCACAGGTTCATCCCCAGTGCAGGAAATCACCTGCCCCCTGGTCACGCCATGGTCACCTCCAGAGGAACGGCATGGGAATCCCCATGCCGTTGGCCCACTTCCCAGCCAGATCTGGAGGAACCACGTACCAAAGTCCCTATCCCCCTGCCTCCACCACTGCGATCAGCTTCCCATGAAGGGCCCGGAAGAGATAGGAAAGACAATAATCAAAAGGAAGGTGACATCCTATTAATTCTAAATAATTAAGGGGAGATGAGCATAATATGTGTTCTTAAATTCTCTTCTCCACCTGCCCTTATTCCACTCACCCCACCTTCAATTCACTGCTGGGAGAGGCCACCCAAGTCACAGAAAGTCTTGACTATCTCTTCCTCTGGTGGCAAGATCGGTTGACTGAAATTTCAACTATGAAGATAACTAATCAGGAGCTAACATAAATTGCTCACTTAGCTCATCTTGAAGGATTTTGCCTGATTAACATGATGTATCTCCAAATGCACTAATCCTTTGAGGAACGGGGAGAAAATGGGGTTGTAGAAAATAGCTGAGAGGTCTTGGATGGGGCGAGGGAGAAAGCAACAATAATAACTCAGATTTATGTTACCTGATTTATTATTAAAGTTATAAGGTATCCTCTGTAGTCTAGGTTTATTGTGTTAATTAACTCATTAATGACCTCCAGAGAGAATCCAGGCTTATCTGCAGGCTGGATTTTTGAATCTTAATAAAATAGATGAAGAGATCAGTGAAGATGTTCTGGAAACTGGTAAGCAGTCCATAAATAGGACTGATTTATTAAATGATAGCAATATTATCTGTGGAAAGCTCTGAATTATGGGTAATTCAGAAGACAGCTTCATCCTTGCCTAAACCTATTTACATCACTGTGGGATTATTTCTTGTAAACTAAACTATTTTAAAGAAATGTCTCAAGCACTATGGTAGGTACTGCTAATGAAAAATACTTTCAGACTGGTTTCTACATCTTTTATTATACTATTATGTGAAAATGCATACCTGTAAAATTTTATATTTAATTTCCTGTTGATGACCTTTTTTCTGGGAAACAGTACATTTGACCTTGTTGGGGTTTAATTCAAGAGTATATTTCTTCACAGAATCTATATGTTTTTCATTTCCTGACCAACGTACCTAAAAGTTTTCGTATCCCATAGTACTCTTTTTAGTCCATAAGCTTTTTTTAAAACTACCCCTTTAATTCAGAAATTTTTAATTAAAAGTAAAATGTGAAATACCAGCTTTGCAGCCATAATTAATGACAATACACAGTTCCAGATTGGAAGCTATAATTAAGACTCAATATCTGCTATTGCTAATAATCACCCAGTCAGCCATGGTAACCAGACAATCCCCTCTCCAGCACTTTCCCCATGGCACTGCAGCTTTGGTATTTAATTGGAAATTAAACATTTCCCTAAATGCAAACTGGCCACATTTCCACTTCTATTTAAAGTTCACATTCACAGAAACTTCCTACTGTTAGGGAAAAACCTAATTACCACAAATCAAACAGATTTATGAATCATGTGCAAAATTGACATTTTCAGAATAGTTACAGTGCCATTTGGGGGAAAGGGTCATCTGACATAAAAAAAATCAATCATTTCACCTTAATCTGTTTTCAAATATAACTCATGCTTGCTTGCCTATACATAGATCAACATAATTATTATTGTGTAGTCCTTACAATCTTGATTCTGCAAGTAAAAAGGGAGCGAATTGCTCAATTTAGAGAAGTTAACTCAGCTGTTACGGGTCTTAGCTAATGCAAATATGGAGGTCATTACTGAATGGAAACTAATCTTCACATGTACACTGATAGCTGACTGTTTTCACAACACTATACCAGGCACTTAAGTATCGAGATTGATCATAGAAAAGACACTTTCTGCCCTTAGGGAGCCTATTTTCTTCATGGACTCTTTGGTGTAGACATATATATATATATATATCACTTAATCAATAGTATTTATTGAGTGCTTACTGTATGCACAGCACTGCAATAAGCACTTGGGAGAGCACAATATTCCATGCTCCCTGGCCACAACAAACTAAAAATCCCTGTATTTTTAATGGAAACAAATTAGGGAGCACCCTATATCCAAAGATGGCATTACTTATGCTGTAAACCTAACATGCATATGGATCACTCCCACAGCTTCAACTATCATCTCTAGGCTGATGACACCCAAATCTACATCTCCACCCCGTTCTCTCTCCCTCCCTCCAGGCTCGTATCTCCTCCGGCCTTAGGACATCTCCATCTGGATGTCTGCCTGCCAATCTAAAATTCATCATGACCAAGACCGAGCTCCTTATCTTCCCTCCCAAACCCTGTCCTCTCCATGACTTCCCCGACACTGTAGACAGCACTACCATCCTTCCCATCTCACAAGCCGCAACCTTGGTGTTACCTTTGATTCCACTCTCTCATTCACCCCACACATCCAATCCATCACCAAAACCTGCCCGTCTCATCTCTACAACATCGCCAAGATCTGCCTTTTCCTCTCCATCCAAACTGCTACCTTGTTGGTTCAATCTCTCATCCTTTCCCAACTGGATTACTGCATCAGGCTCCTTTCTGATCTCCCATCATCCTGTTTCTCCCCACTTCAGTCTATACTTCACTCTGCTGCCCGGATTATCTTTCTACAGAAACGGTCTGGGCATGTCACTTCCCTCCTCATAAGGTTGCCTATCAAACTTCGAATCAAGCAAAAATTCCTCACTCTCGGCTTCAAGGCTCTCCATCACCTCGCCCCCTCCTACCTCACCTCCCTTCTCTCCTTCTACAGCCCAGCCCACACACTCCGCTCCTCTGCTGCTAACCTCCTCATTGTGCCTCGTTCTCGCCTGTCCCATCGTCGACCCCTGGCCCACATCCTACCTCTGGCCTGGAATGCCCTCCCTCCACACATCTGCCAAACTAGCTCTCTTCCACCCTTCAAAGCCTTACTGAGCCCTCACGTCCTCCAGGAGGCCTTCCCAGACTGAGCCCCCCCTTTTTCCTCTCCTCCTCCCTCCCCTCCTCATCGCCCCCCCTCCCTCTGCCCTACCCCCTCTCCACAGCACTTGTGTATATTTGTACATATTACTCTGTTTTATTAATGATGGGTATATAGCTATAATCCTCTTTATTGATGGCATTGACACCTGTCTACTTGTTTTGTTTGGTTGTCTGTCTCCCCCTTCTAGACTGTGAGCCCGTTGGTAAGGACCATCTCTATATGTTGCCGATTTGTACTTCCCAAGCGCTTGGTAAAATGCTCTGCACACAGTGAGCGCTCAATAAATACCATTGAATGAATGAATGAATGTGATGAAAAGAACACGTACAAGTGATATCACACTCCCTAGATCATTGGACATGAAAAGATTGTTCACTGCCAATGGGGATCACAGTCTAAGATGGAGAAAGAGAAAAGTTTTCACTCCCCATTTTACAGATGAAGTACCTAAGGCACAAAAAAGTTAAGTGACTTGCCCCAGGTTACCCAACAGGCATTTGGTAGAGTGAGGATAGAAAACGGTTCCCTGTTTCCCAAGCCCTTGCTCTATCTACTAGACCACCCTGCTTCTACTCTTATTAATTGCTCTCAATAAATCAATCAACCAATCGTATTTATTGAGCACTTACTGTGTGCAGAGCATTGTACTAAGCGCTTGGGAAGTACAAGTTGGCAACATAATGTCATGACAATATCATTGTGATTCAGGGAGAATATTCTCTACACACTGTAAGTGCTCAGTAAACACCACTGATTGCTCCAAGCAGCATGGTGTAGAGCATAGAGCACAGGCCTGGGAGTAAGAAGGTGCTGGGTTCTAATTCTGGCTTCACCACTTGTCTGCTGTGCGACCTTGAGCAAGTCACTTCACTTCTCTGGGCCTCAGTTACCTCATCTGTAAAATGGGGATTAAGACTACGAGCTCCATGTGGGACAGTGACTGTTTTTAATCCAATTTACTTGTATCCACACCAATGCTTAGTACAGTGCTTCACATGTAGCAAGTGCTTAACAAATGCCATTATTATTATTATTATTATTATCATCATCCAAATGATGGGTCAAAGAGTGGATAGGATGTTCCCTCCCTTATCAACAGCTCCAGACTTGGCAGACAAAGATTTCCTGAAACCTACTGATAATATAACTGGTCAACTAAACTGTTTCAGGTCAATCAGGGCATAGGATCACCCAATCCAAACAGGAGCATCATACAGTATGCTCACTAAAACACTCTTCATTCATTTAAATGCTAATTTCTAAGGTCATTGAGGATATTTCTGGTAATCCACTTGATGGCAGGTTAACGAAGCAGTTAATTTTGAACCTTGTGTAATAAATACTTCATAAAAAAATTCAGTTTACTTGCAGCATTCAGTGTTCAGAGGCACTTTTTTCCATTGCAGATTCATGGAAAGTATTTTTTCCCCTGCAATCCTATTGCTGTTTACTAAGCACAGAAAGAAGAGCCAGTCCTTTGGCAGAACCACGATTCTCTTTTACCTCACCTTTGAGGCCCAGGTTCAAAAATGATATTGAAATGCCCCGTGCCAACAGAAAGCAGACATTGCAATTTGGCATAACCACTCATTGAGCTGTGTCAGTACTGTAGTTCTACATCTGGTTAAATCAAAAGACATTAGTATTAAAGCAGGGACATCTGGAAATAAATCTTTAGAGCAAATGTTAGACTGCCTATTTCCTACTTAAAATTGTTTTAATCAAGAAGAGGAAATTACTTTTCTGAAAGAGAATCATAATATGCTTTTCCCCAGACTGGAATACTTGAGCTTCCAGAAAAAAAAAAAAATTGTATCTGGTGCTTGGGTTCTGGTCCCAGCTTTGTCACTTGTCTGCTGAGTGACCCTGAGAAGGTCACTTCACTTCTCTGCTGTGTGACCTGCAGTGGATCACCTCCTTTGTGCCTCAGTTCCCTCATCTGTGGAATGGGAATTGGGACTGTGGGCCCCATGGAGGACATGAACTGTGTCCAAGCTGATTGACTTTTGTCTATCCCAGAATGTGGTGCAGTGCCTGGCTTATTGGGGGCCCTTGACAAATACCATAAAAAAATAATTAAAAAAACACTGTGTGTACCTGGTCTGGGAATGTCCCCAGTGCCCAACCTGGCTGGGAAAGCAGCAGCTTTGGAACCATTCTGGTGTGTGGGCATCCTCATCCCCTCAGCACTTCTGTACATATCTAATTTATTTTAATGTCTACTATATATTTCTTATTTTTATGTTTTTCTTCCCAATGTAAGTGTATGCTCTTTGTGGGGAAAGATCCTGTTACTTACTTATTCTGCACTTCCCAAGCATCTAAACATCTAAGCATCTTTTAGACTGTGAGCCCACTGTTGGGTAGGGACTGTCTCTATATGTTGCCAACTTGTACTTCCCAAGCGCTTAGTACAGTGCTCTGCACACAGTAAGCGCTCAATAAATGCGAATGATTGATTGATTGATCTAAACAGTGCTCTACACCAATTGGAAGGTCAATAAATACTAGTACTATGACTTCAATTACTACCACCAACCTTTTTAGTCACAGGAGCTAGTTTTCCATTTTAATTTCTGTCTCCCAAAATGGCAAAATAATCATTTTTAAAGTAATATCATAGATTTTTAAAGTAATAATGATCTTAAATTTATTTGTACTGCAAGGTTTCTTACCTTGATAGTATGTAACAAAACCATAGCCTTTTTTGAGAGTCAGTTGCCCTTAAGCTCGGAAGAAGCGCAAAAGCGTAAACTGAGGGCTCTCAACATCGATTACGCCCCAAGCATCTCCTCAACTGGTACCACACCCGGCCTATTCAAGTCAAGCAGTTGCCCCTACTGAGTGATGGTTTACTTATCGGAGAAACAAAGGGGAAATGAGATAAAGTGTTCATTAAAAGTTCAGTTTTCACCATATGGCTGAGAGGCAGGGTTCGGTCTGTGCCTGCTTGCATATTGAAGGGACCAATCTGTGCACTCAGTCCTGGAAGCTTAGGAAGAAGCTCCAGAAACTGGGATGATAAGAATAGCGGTATTTGTTAAGTGCTTATAATGTGCCAGGCATTGTACTAAGCGCTGGGGTGGATATAAGCAAATTGGGTTGAACACACTCCCGTTTCCACATGGGGCTCACAGTCTTAATCTCCATTTGACAGATGAGGTAACAGACACAGAGTACTGAAGTGACTTTAACAAGGTCACAAAACAGACAGGTGGTGGAGCCAGGATTAGAACCCATGACATTCTGACTCCCAGGCCTGTTCTCAGAACATTTAACATATCAATTTATGTCAGTGGGGAGTGTGATGGGGAAGAAGCCACAACACAATCTTTTCTCTCGGGAAGTTATAAAAGAAATGCCACTTTACAGAACTTGTCTTTAGCCCAACTAAGAGGGAATTACATTAAGGTTTGGGAACATGGCACCTGGTACTGGAAGTAGAGAAATTTCTGCTCTTCAATTGATTAATAAATCAACCAATCAATGGTATTTATTGAGTGTTTATTGGGTGCAGGACCCTGTATTAAGTGCTCGAGAAAATACAACAGATTGGTAGATGTGTTCCCTGCCCACAAGCTGGAGAAACATATATTGCAGTAGATAATGGATATGGACATAAGTGCTGTATAGCTGAGGATGGGATGAATAGCAAGCCCTTAAAGATCCAAGTGCATAGATGATGTAGAAGAAAAAGGGAGTAGGGAAATGAGGGTTCTCTCCTGCTCCTCGATTGCTGCAGCAGGAAACTTCATGGGGAAATGAAGAGACAGGTACGCTGACACCTCTTCCAAAATACATTAAGCACTACTGAATTCAGACCCAGGCCATCTAAGGGAGCCTGTTGGGTAAGAAGGTCAGATGTCTCATGACAAACTAGTGAGTGCTACAAGTAAAACACTTGGCATAAGCAACCAATACCCTATGGCTCAACTAGAACTGAGTAAAGGACAGGCCTACGTGCCATTTTGACCCAGTAGAATATTCTGCAGTTTGAGCAAAGTAAAGGGTTGAGTGAATTTCAAAATTGGAGAATACGAAGAACAACCATAAATCAGTAGGTAGTGTTCCGGTCAAAAGATGGACTGGACTATCTACATTCACATTAGAAAATTGCTCAACCTTCTCTTGACTTCAACGAATAATCTATGCTTAGGGACACAAACCACCACTATACTCCTCCAAGCACTTAGGACAGTACTCTGCAATCAATCAATCATTTTTACTGAGTGCTTATTATGCACAGTGCACTGTTCTAAGCACTTGGGAGAGTACGGTATGAAAGAGTTGGTAGACACATTCCCTGCCCACAACAAGTTTACAGTTTAGAGGCAGATGCAGACATTAATATAAATAAATTACAGATATGTGTGTAAGCCCTGTGTGGCTGAGGGAGGAGTGAATAAAGGGTGCAAATCCAAGGGCACACAGTAAGCACTCAATAAATATGAGACTGATATGTGCTATGACTCTCCACAAAAGCTGAATAAATGTCCCACTTATCTTTCTCCTGCCAAGAGATTCAACTTGAGGGTACTTTCTAAACACCTAGGGTATCCAAGCTATTTAAACAAAAGCAAACTTTACCTCCCTATTCTTAAAAAAAATCCCTGACATTAATAATAGTAATAGTATTGATTAAATACCTATTGTATTCAAGGCACTGCACTAAGCACTGGTAAAATTTAAATGGGGAAAGGGGACAGGTGAACACATGAGTAAAGATGAAACAAAACACAAGTCTAACTTAGAGGAGAATTACAAAGATTAAAACTTAAAGTAAAACCAAAAGAATGCTAGATACTGTGATTAGAGGATCAGAGTTTTAAGCTCCTCATGACTCAGAATCTAAAAATCACAGCCACAGCATTTCCAATATTCTAAATCTTCTGCGCTGCTGCTTATGTCCTTCCTGTTGGCACAAAGTAGGATGGGAGCAAGGAACAGAAGGGCAAAGAAGGTTAAGGGCAATGAACAATATAACCATTCTTAATTGAGCACATGGAACACATGGTCAAGGTGAAAGACGGGTTAAGAAATGCACCATTATGTGGGATTGGAAGCCAAAGAATGGGAGGCACTTTTTATCAAGCATGAAAGCTCTACCTCGGGGATTAACTGAGAAGGAAGGCTGCCTATTTTATAGTGGACTGGCACTGTAGACACATGACACAGAAAAGAATTACCCATTAGAATTTCCAATGAGCAAGTGAAAAAAAAAATACATTTTTTCAGCCAATTTAATCTCTAAATAATTTCAAAAACAAAAGGAATGCAAATAGACGGTTATTTTATTTAGATTATAGAATGAATATAACAATAATCACCCTGGATTCATAAGAAATTCTGAGAAAAATGCTGGCAAACATTCTAAAACATATAATTACCAAAGGTTTAACGAGCAATCCCAGGGTGACTGAATAAGGCTGATTACTGAACTATGGACTTTTATTGAAGAGACATTTAGATTAGATTCACCAATAATTCTTTCAGTTACATAATATTTACAGCCCCTAAAACTGACTTTTTAAAGCCCTCCATTTTGTGGTTTTAAAAGCTGATATAAAACATTCGAGCATCTGCCAAGGAAAGATAAATGATGTAAATTTATAGCTTTCCCCCAGCCATATGAATAACAACAGCAACTGTATTTAAGAACTTCCTAGGTGCCAAACACTCTACTAAGTCCTGGGGTAGATACAAGATAATCAGGTCAGACATAGCCCCTGTCCTAGATGGGGTTCACAGTCTAAAGGGGACTCAGAACAGGGACCTCAAAATAATGATAGAAATTGTCTTCAACTACCTGAAGGTACATTTTTTTCAGAAATTGCCTAACATTTTTGGAGTTTACAGGTCCATCGGGAGTTTTATTTATCATTGAGTGCATAGAAAAGCCATATAAAGGGTGAAAGGGATGTTCAATAACCCTTAGAAACAAATATCAATCATGACAGAAATGAGAAGCCGTTCACAACGTAACAAACTTTAGAACTCTCAGTCTGTTGTAATATGCCACGAAAGGAATTGGAAACTTTAATGCAATGTTTTACTCAAATAATTAAAAGTATTTCATTAATAAATTTTTAGAATGAATATATAATGAAATTGCAATCATATCTTTGAATTCTTCAAGCTGCAAGGTGGACTACATAATGACTTCTTTTACGAATCTCAGGTAATTTTTTGGGTAGTAGCAATTAAGTTATCAAAGAACATGATTGTCAAATATAATTACCTCAGGAAGAGTAGAAATCTGTCCACTTGCATACTTCCTTATTAACATGTGCCCAACAAGGTGATCTAAAATGAATGCAATCATGACAGAAACTACTGGAAATAACCTAGGAGATATAGTTTATGGTGTTCATTTGGGTTGCAATGCCATAAAGAATATTGAACAGTTGAACAAAATAACTAGATTCTAATGCAAATGTAATACACCATATTGGCTTGCATTCATTCTGTAGAACAGTGTCACAATGGGCCTGAATCTTTTTATGTAGTAACAACAAAGACTTTAGAGATGATTTGAGGGCTTACTGTTTAGAGCTATGCACATAGTAAGTGCTCAATAAATACCACTCATATAATGATTCCAGATATTCCTATAAGATCTTTGGACAGTCAGGTAGTCCTTTTTTATTTTCATATACACATACCATTTGGAAAACATATTGTTCATTAATCTGGAATATATTGATTCATTCATTCAATCATATTTATTGAGCACTTACTGTGTGCAGAGCACTTTACTAAGCACTTGAGAAGTACAGGTTGGCAACATATAGAGATGGCCCCTACCCAATAACGGGCTCAAAGTCTAGAAGGGGGAGACAGACAACAAAACAAAACATCCATCCATCCATCAATCATATTTATTGAGTGCTTACTGTGTGCAGAGCACTGTACTAAGCTCTTGGGAAGTACAAGTTGGCAACATATAGAGACAGTCCCTACCCAACAGTGGGCTCACACTCTAAAAGTCAAAACATGTAGACAGATGTCAAAATTGTCAGAACAAATAGAATTAAAACCTTGAAGCATAACACTGGCTTTCTTATGAGATGGTTTAGAGAAAATTAATGCAGATACCATTTTAAAAAAATGTTTATCACCATGGTTATCATGAAATTGAAAATTTATATTGTTCACTGGGAGTGTTACACTGATCTAGGCCCCTTTGGAAACTAGTGTGTCATTATCTCATGTCAACAAAAACTCCACTACACTACGGATCAAAATGTCAATAACAGGACGAAATATGAATCTGGAAAACACTAAGTGGGCTCATGACTTTTTAGGTATGAAAATTAAGAGGAGAAAATGATTGTTAGACATAGCCCAGGGGACTAAAAATTATTCGGGACAGTGTTTTTCCCTGGCTTTACAGTATTCCTGAAAATTTATTTTGAAATGTCCCTACTGAAAGTTCTTTATATTTCAGACTTTCACTCCCTAACAAAGATGGAAGGGATCTGCATGTTTGACGGAACTACACTTAAATTGTTAAAAGAATGACATCTGCAAAACGATAGCATTATTGGCATGCAGTTTGCTACCTAAGGAGGCATTTTCTGTTGGCAAAAATGAGCGAACTGTGCTATTACTTTCCCAGAAAACAAAAGGCCAGAGAAATCACACAGGATATCAGTGAAACAGAGAGGATGAAGCTAAGTTTGGTGCTTCATTCCTCAAAAGCAGAGATGACAAATACAGACGCCTGCAAGTCAAGCAGAAGCAGCATTGACTATTGGATAGAGCACAGGCCTGGGAGACAGAAGGTCATGGATTCTAATTCCAGCTCTGCCACTTGTCTGCTGTGTGACCTTGGGCAAGTCACTTCACTTCTCTGGGCCTCAGTTACTTCATCTGTAAAATGGGGATGGAGACTGTGAGCCTCACGTGGGACAGGGACTGTGTTCAACCAGATTACCTTGCATCCACCCCAGCCTTTAATACAGTAAGCACTTAAATAACATAATTCTTCTTATTATTGTTTGCTGTGTGGCCTTGGGCAAATCACTTAACTTGTCTGTGCCTCAGTCATCTCACCTGTAAAGTGGGGATTAGGGCTGTTAGCCCTTTGTGGGACATGGACTGTGTCCAATCCGACTATCTTGTATCTACCAATGCTTAAAAGAATTCTTGGCACATAGTAAGTGCTTAAAGCAGCAGCTTACCCAAACATCTGTTAGGCCCCAGGCTGTTGCTCTCCCAAATGTTCCACATCTTGGAGTCTAGATCTCCTTTGTGACTCTATAAAAGGACCATTAAAGTATAGGTTCATAGAACCACATCTGGGCAGCTGTACAGTGGCAGTAGGATTGCCACCTGCCTCCAGCCAGTTCCATGAAGGAATAGCATCATTTTGAAATACAACCAATTTATCTGGAAAAGTCCTCCAAGATAAGAAGATGAGCTGCTATAATATCTTGACACCTCATCTTAGTGGTTTAACCTTCCTTATTCAATGTCCTAGTGAGAAGGAGGCAGAGCTGGGGAAAAAGGAGATGGGACATTCTGGTGATCCTCCCTCCACCTTCTCTCTGGCCCATGGAGGTGCAGAGGTTCTGGAGATTAATGCCAAAGATGGGTAGGTCCCTTCCTGAGGAGGTTCGACAGAGCCACCACAATCTTGTGCCGTTTTCCCACCTGAGGAGCCAGGACGCAGTGTAATGAAGCTCACAGAAAAAGATACTGATTTTTCAGAAACACTATCTTTGTCTCTATATGACTTCATTGTGTCAGAAGATTGGCTGATCTTCAAATCAATCAGATCCCACCTGAAGGAACTTCCCAGAGGACAGGGCTCATGAGCATGTAATAATTGAAACCCTTCAGCTGGGTAGAAGGATGATCAGATATGGACACCTAGTGACGATCAAAATCATATCAAGCATAACAGCCAATTCACACCTGTATCATATCCCTCTCTGAGGTACTCTAAGCCCAGGTCTTACATGTAAATTACAAATCCCAGATTCATAACCTTGTCTGCACAAACACTTTTTACATTCATACAACTGTTCTTTGTTTCCCAAGGTTATTTTCATCATCAAGAAGGTGCTAATGATAATGAAAACTTACCCACTACCTATTTTATCAACAAAACTCAAAAATGATTATCTGAAGATTTCCAAATTCATGTGCATTAAGGTACTGCATTAAAAATCCAAAAAATCCAAAAAATCCAGCATTCAAGCTGCAGTGGTTTCTAATAAGTTCATGTACAGACTTAGTGATTGTGGCTACTGGCTTAATGACTGTTGTCACTGACTGTGGAGTCTGTCACTTTAGGATAAGGTTAATAAACAAAGTGATTTCCATATGGATAATGCAAACTTTTAAAACTGCCATTTTTATGAATTGTTTTAATGTGAAATTGATCCAAAATGGTCCCAAGGTAAATTTCATAGAATTGTTTTTATTATCTCTCATCGTTTTATACAGACAGGAATTCAGAATTTGATGAATGCTACTGGCTCTTATCTACTTAAGAATAAAATCTCATCCTGAGCCAGGAAATAATATACTGTATAGCAAATTAGATCTTTCTGTGTCTTTAATATGGATACAAGCCATCTGCCTCTTTAGGAAATTGTTGCTGCTTTGAATTCAACTAGCATATGTGCCTGAATTGCTCAATATAACAAAAGGAAACAACTTCCTGAATGATTGTACATTTTCACCGACATATTCATACCCTAATCAATAAAGATCAGGGTAGCAGGTTAAAAATGTCTTGAAAAACCTAAGTGAAATGTGTCCTTTGGCTGTTTTAGAAGTTCTGTATTATACTCTTCACAACTTTAGGTCTAAGATTTTTGAAGCATAAATCAAGTTGGTTTCTTGCAGGATGTTCATTATCTCCTCATAAAGATACTTTCTTTCAACTAAATATAGTCTTAAAAGATTATCCTGGGGTTGGTACCAATTACTATAATTCTAAACTATTTTATGAAATATTTAGTTCCATTTCCAGTAATGTGTTATATGTTCCAGGGATTTAACTAATACAGTTCAAAATGAAAAAAATGCTTCCAAAGTTTTGCAGCCACTCATATCTGAACCATCTCTATATGACATATTACCAATGCTCAAAGAAAACGTATATTAAATGATTTTATTTTTACATTCAAATTTTGTTAGCACAGTCAAAATCACTTTATAACAATCTCTCTCTCTGTCTCTTTGGAGCTTTCATTGTTTAAGACTATTTTCCCTATCAATACTCTGAAAATATAAAACACTATTTTCCTTTTCAAAAATAGTATTATTTTTCAAGTAAGGAGAGAGAGAAAATGCCCAGGAGAAAATGTGTCATCTCTATTCAATGTTTAAAAATGGAATTTGCACCAATCTGGGTAGACGTATAATTACTGATTGCAGAATAGAGATTTTTGATATAAGTAAACAAGAATTTTTTTGTAGAACTATGAAATATAGAAAGCTAGGTGGTTTAAAATGAGTTTTTCTGTAGCATGTATCAGTAATGACACTCTGAATTTATTCAAAGGCACACTATTCACTTCTGACACTCTTAAATGTTACCAATAATGCATTCTCTCATCTTCTCTGGTCTCTGACAAAATTATGAACTTGCGTATCCTCTTACATTTAACCAAACAATAGAAAAGTGATGCTAGCCTGTGAAAGAAATACCTAGAGGGAATTTTGTTCTTTCAGCTGAAAGTATTAAAAGTGATAGAGGATTTATATTTTGCTCATAATATTGCATATAGCAATGGGGTAGAAGGCATGTGACAAAATAGTCTTGAAATTAAAAAGCATTTTTATAATATCTTAAATTTATACAATACTTTTACTTATATTCATTCATATAATGCTTCATTTCTTTTTCTACATCCAAGTAGTAAATTAGGCACTTTGGGAAGAAAACTCACTTGTTCAGGTGCCTAGGGGACCGTTGATTATAACCCAATGTAGACGGCAATACATGAAATGATCTCCTAGTCACCTGAGAAACCCAATGCTTCTCAGACTTACTAATGGTAGTGACTTTGCACTGTGAGAATTGAGTTCACTATCACTATTCAAAGAATAAAAAAATGAGGCTCAGAAAGGTGATAACATTTAGCCAAGGATGATGACAGCTGGGGCTGGAATCCCAATTTTCAAAGTCTAGTTGTCTTTACTAACTACACATCCTATTCATGATAATGGTAATTTATTTGTATAATTATTTTTGCAATTGTTCCTACATTTTCTTGTTTTATTAAGATTAGTTCATCATAGATTTGATCACTGAGATATTTTTTTTCTTCCACTGGTCTTTATAGTCCATTTTAACATTTATAATGGATCATATTTCTTTCTCTTTGTTTGGACTGTATTTCCCAAGTATGGTATTACAACCCCTGGAGTGCAGGGAATATTTATTCCATTCCTAAGCACTTAATTCAATAAACATTGCACTCAGTTCAATAAATATCATTGACTGATTAAATATCATCACCCATTTATGATTGAAACCTGTTAAATTGGGGTAACTTTACTTTCACAAAGACTATATACGGTACTTCAGAAAATATTGCACTTACTGTTTTCTGTCTAAAGAAAATGTCTCCGATTTCCTTGAACAATCTAACCAATGTCAGAATGTCATGTTTAGCTTGAACGCAAAAGAGTGACAATATGGGGTTATCCAGTTTCAGTTTCATAATAAAGTTGGTTGAATTATATCTGCATTTGTTCCCCTCACCATCATTCAAAATAAGACAGAATAACCCAAGTTTTTCGTAACATATAGGAGTGCAGTACCAAAATGTAGTAGGAAGAATTGTACTTTAGAAAGTGTCAAATTTCCAGCCTACTGGCAGCAGACTGAGCTACAAGGCCTTACGCTTTTCACATTCCCTCTGGATATAGTTACTGTTTTCTGGGCTGTAATTTATAAAGCAACACATTTACTTTGTTCATTAAGTAAAGGAAATCATTTTAAGTGCATCTCAGACCAGAGTTTGCCCCTAAGAAATGAACTTGAAAAATAGGAACATTAAAGGGTAAGACAGGGTGAGGTGTTACATCAAGGTCTGCCCTTTTAAAACAAAATCATACAAACCAATTTACTGTATCTCATATCATATCAATTTGCCCAAATCTAGTTAAATGGACTGATGGTTTCAAAAGTACAATACCGTTTCAAAGTCTTTCTGCCACTCTGTCTTAAAATGATGGACGGAATCTCTTACTACAATGCTATGTTTCACATTCCAGTTTGAGCTGCATTTTTGAAAACTCCTCCTCAAATCCTTACTATGCTAGTCCTTCTCTCGAGTAAAACCTTTTGCCTATTGCTTTAGGATTAAATTGGTAAATTAGTTCAATGATCGTTCTTTTTTAAGACTAAAAAACTGTAATATTCACTTTTCTCTAAGCTAAAGCAGTCTAAATTTAGCCAGTCATTTTGGTATTGGACATTTCTGTAGAACTGGTTATTTGCAAAAAGCTTTAAAGTCAATTTAGGTAATTACACTGCAACAGTCTTGCAAATAGTTTCACAAAAATTGATTCCCCTACAACTATGTATTTTAACTTGTCTACTGAATTTTTTAAGGTCTCTCCCCAAACTCACTTACATCATAATCATAGCAATGGGGCATATGATAGCAGTGAGTATTTACAATGTAAAGTAGTTTGGGAGCAAGACTGGGATTGGTATTTTCCATTTTTACTTTAATTTCTTACTTTGGAGAATAATTTATTTTATCCCTTGACTGATTTGAGTCCAGGCTAAGCTTGGGCCTTATCAAAGTTTTAATGATTGATATTGTTGTTGATATTAGTATTTCTGATGCACTAAAAAACAAACTGAGACATATAGAGGTTTTAGTAACTTTTTCAAGGTCACAAAGCAGGGATTATTTTTGTAGAGACTGAGTTTGTAATTTGATATAGGGGGCTAGCTAACACACTCTTCTCACTCAGTACAAGAATAGGTTTTTTTGTATTTATTCCTCAACCTCTATCAATCATATATAGCGATTGCTTACTGTGGCAGAATATTGTACTAAGAGCTTGGAAGAGTGCAATATAACAGAGTTGGTGAAAACATTCCTAACCACAACAACCTCACAATCTAGAGGGGGAGACAGCTATTGATATAAATTAATAAACTATGGATATGTACATAAGTGTTGTGGGGCTGAAGAAGGGGTGAATAAAGGGTGCAAGTCCAAGTGCAAGGGTGACACAGAAGGGAGTGGAAGAAGAGGAAATGAGGACCTGATCAGGAAAGGCCTCTGGTGAGAGATGTGCCTTCAGTAAGGCATAGAGGTGGGGAGAGTGATCACCCATTCGGCATGGAATGGGAGGGCATTCCGGGAAAGAGGCAGACTGTGTGGGAGAGTTCAGTGGCGAGACAGATGAGATTGAGGTACAGTGAATAGATTGGCAGTAGAAAAGCTTAATTGTACTTTTCAAGTGCTTAGTACAGTGGTCTGCAAACAGTAAACACTCAGTAAATACGATTGAATGAATGAATGAATACATGAATGAAAGAACGAAGTTTGCAGGCTGGGTTGTAGTAGGAAAGCTGCAAGATAAGGTAGGAGGGGGCAAACTGATTGAATGCTTTAAAGTCAACGGGAAGGAATTTCTGTTTGATACAGAGGTGGATGGGCAACTACTGGAAGTTCTTGAGGAGTGAGGAAACATGGACTTTGGCGTAACGGATCGAGCAAGGTCCTGGGAGTCAGAAGGTCGTGGGTTCTAATCCTGGCTCTGCCACTTGTCTGCCTGTGGCCTTGGGCAAGTCACTTAACTTCTCTGGGCCTCAGTTACCTCATCTGTTAAAATGGGGATTAAGACTGTGAGCCCCAAGTGGGACAGGGACTGTGTCCAACCTGATTTGCTTATATCCACCCCAGCGCTTAGTACAGTGCCTGGAACATAGTAACGATTTAACAAATACCATTATAATTATAATTATTATTGTAGAAAAATGCTCCAGGCAGCAGAGTGAAGAAGTACAGAATGGAGTGGGGAGAGACAGGAGACAGGGACTGATTCATTCATTCATTCAATCATATTTACTGAGCACTTACTGTGTGCAGAGCACTGTACTAAGCACTTGGGACTGATGCAGGAGCAAGGAGGCTGATGCAGTTAACAAGGCAAGATAGGATAAAGTACTGAGATTAATGTGGCAGCAGTCAGAATGGATGGGAAAGGGTGGATTATATTGACGTTTTGAAGACTGGACCAACAGGATTTAATGGCAGATTGAATACATGGGTTGAATGAGAGAGACAAATCGAGGATAATGTCAAGGTTATGGACCTTTGAGACTGGAAGGATGACAGTGCTGTCCACCATCCACAGTGACAGGAATGTCAAGGAAATCCTTTGCAGAGTCTGTGAATGATAGTAACGGTAGTTGAAGGCCTACAGAATGCAGCACATTGTACTAAGTTCTTGGAATTCAACAGAAGCACAAGACAGGTTTCCTGTCTAGAAGGGGCTTACACTTTAAAGGGGAGATAGCTATAGAAATATTGAATATGCATAAACATACAAGTACTGAGGATGGGCATAAATAAATGCACAACTGCAAAAAATGACTGAAGAGTTGCTAATAATTGTGGTACTGTTCATTAGTTTGGAAAGGATTATTGGAGAGGATAAATTTTTAGGAGAGCTTTGAAGATGGGGAAGACTGAGGTCTAGTGGAAACAAGGAAGATGGGCATTCCAAGCCCTGTGAGTAAAGGGATCAGAAGTTGTAATGCTCACTAGTGCTTTTATGTTTGCCCTCTCTCAGAGGGGGAGAGAGGAACTATCCACCTTTAAACTGGTGATTAGTGACTAATGAATCTTCACTTAAACTTGCCTACATAGTCTGTTGTCACTTTAGTCCTGAAAGAACTGGATTTAATAGATGATGTAGATGCTGATGAAGCCAAGGTTGGATAGCGTGTTGAGGAGAAGGGGGTGATTCACAGTGTCGAAGGCAGCTGAGAGGTCGAGGAGGATTAGGATAGAGTAGGAGCCGTTGGATGTGGCAAGAAGGAGGTCATTGGTGACCTTTGAGAGGGCAGTTTCCGTGGAATGTAGGGGATGGAAGCCAGACTGGAGGGGGTCGAGGAGAGAGTTGGCATTGAGGAATTCGAGGAAGTGGGTGTAGATGATTCATTCAAGGAGTTTGGAAAGGAATGGTAGGAGGGAGATAGGGCGATAACTAGAAGGGGAAGTGGGGTCAAGAGAGGGTTTTTTTTAGGATGGGGGAGATATGGGCATGTTTGAAGGCAGAGGGGAAGGAACTAGTGGAGAGTGAGCTGTTGAAAATGGAAGTTAAGGAGGGGAGGAGGGAAGGGGTGAGAGATTTCATAAGATGAGAGGAATGGGGTCAGAAGCACAGGTGGCCGGAGTAGCACTTGAGAGGAGGGAGGATATCTCATCTAAAGATACTGCTGGGAAGGATGGGAGAGTAGCGGAGAGGGTTGAGAGCAGGGAAGTTGGAGAAGGGAGAGGAGTGACTTTGGGGAGCTCAGACCTGATGGAGTTAATTTTACTAATGAAGTAGGAGGCCAGATCCGTTGGGGGTGAGGGATGGAGGAGGGGGAGGAATAGGGGGCCTGAGAAGGGAGTTAAATTTATGGAAGAGCTGACGGGGATGATGGGCATGGGTGTCAATAAGGGAGGAGGAATAGTTTTGTCTGGCAGAGGAGAGGGTGGAGTTAAGGCAGGAAAGGATAAACTTGAAGTGAACAATCCATCTCCCTTCTGCATCACCTATAAACTTGGTTGGATCTGTACCCTTCAAGCACTTGATATTCACCTCCCTTCACCTCACCCCAGAGCTTATGTACATAGCCATAATTTATTTTAATGTCTGTTTTCCCCTCTAGACTGAGCTAGTTCATTTATTCTTTCAATCATATTTATTAAGCACTTACTGTTTGCAGAGCACTGTACTAAGTGCTTGGGCAGGGAACATGTGTACCAACTATCTTGTACTGTACTCTCCCAAATGCTTAGTATAATGTTCTGCATATAGCAAGCACACCATACCTTTCTTTCATGATTAAGTATTCAGTCATTAGAGAAGTGATGCAATTTAATATACAACAAATTCTAAGTAGTTCTAATTAGGGCAGTCTATTTAGTCCTGTCATCCTGAAAAATTCCTCTAAATTGACTGGTTCTTAACCTAAATCAGTTCTAATCTACCTTGTGTTTTGAAATCATAGATCAATCAGTTTCTATCATGAAGTACTATATCTATTATGATGTTTAGTTAAACAACCACGTAACCATATTTGCATGCATCTTCCAATTTAAACAATTTGTCAGGCATGAGCCTTCTCTTATAAATCCAAGATGACGTTTACATACAGTGTACAATGTCATATGGTATTATCCCTTATCAAACTTCCACATTTGTCTACACACCTAAAACCATGGTTTCAAGTTTAAACTTTGTGAATATTTCCTCATATTACATTACAGAGGTTCTAGAATTCTTTCATTAGTGCTACCACTACTTAGGTCAAAGATGTTCTCATTTCCCTTGCTATATTTTCAAAACCCCTGCATATAATCTAAGTATAATCCAATTGATCTAATTCTGATTTGGTAACTTGTCAATTTTATTATTTGTAGTGGTACAAGGTATACTGGACTTTCCTGCCTGCCATCTCTCTTTTTATAATGATGATCATCATCATCCCCCCTCCTCTAGACTGTGAGCTCACTGTGGGCAGAGATTGTCACTCTTTATTGTTGTACTTTCCCAAGTGCTTAGTACAATGCTCTGCACGCAGTTAGTGCTTAATAAATATGATTGAAGGAATGAATCAACAATATTTATTGAGCGCAACCTATACACAGAATACTATACTATGTGCTTAGCAAATATTTAGAAGTACTATACAAAATAGGCTTTTCTGCATAATTCCACAGCCCTGCTCCCCAGGGTTGTGAGGAGGAAAAAAACCATCATTTTTATAAGAGGTAATGGTAGGAAGAGGTTGGAAGAGGAGAAAGCTCATTCATTCATTCATTCAATCGTAGTTATTGAGGGCTTACTATGAGCACAGCACTGTACTAAGCATTTGGGAAACAATAAACAGACACAATCCCTGTCCACAACGAGTTTACAGTCTAGAGTGTGGGAGACATACAGCAATACAAATGAATAAATTACACCTATGTACATAAGTGCTGTGGGGCTAGGAAGGGGGAAGAACAAAAGGAGTAAGTCAGGGTGATGCAGAAGGGAGTGGGAGAAGAGGAAAGGGGGGGACTCAGTCTGGGAAGGCCTCTTAAAGGGGCTGTGCCTTCAGTAAGGCTTTGAAGAGGTGGAGAGTAACTGTCTTAAGGATTTGAGGAGGGAGAGCATCCCAGACCAGAGGCAGGATGTGGGCCACGGGTCAGCAGCAAGACAGGCATGACAGAGGCACAGTGAGAAGGTTAGCATTAGAGGAGCAAAGTGTGTGGGCTGGGTTGTAGAAGGAGAGTAGTGAGGTGAGGTAGACGGGGACAATGTGATGGAGTGCCTTAAAGCTAATAGTGAGGAGTTTTGCTTGATGTGGAGATGGATGGATAACCACTAGAATTTTTTTATAGAGTGGGTTGACATGTCCTGAATGTTTTTGTAGAAAAATGATCTGGGCAACAGAGTGAAGTCTGGACTAGAATGGGGAGAGACAGGAGGACGGAGGTCAGCAAGGAGGCTGATACAGTAATTCAGGTGGGATAGGATGAGTGATTGTATTAATGTGGTAGCAGTTTGGATGGAGAAAAAAGGGTGGATTTTGGCTATGTTATGAAGGTGGGACTGACATGTTTAGTGATGGATTGAATATGTGGGTTGAATGACAGAGAGGAGTCAAGGATAATGCCAAGGTTATGGGATTGTGAGACAGGAAGGATGGTGGTGCCATCTATAGTGACGGAAAAGTCATGGGGACAACAGGGTTTGGGTGGGAAGATAAGGAGTTTTCTTTTGGGCATGTTAAGTTTGAGGTGACAGGAGGACATCCAAATAGAGATGTCTTGAAGGCAGGAAAAAATGCAAGACTGGAGAGAGGGAGAGAGATCAGGGCTGGAGACGTAGATTTGGGTAGCATCCTATGGAGGTGGTAGTTGAAACCATGGAACTGAATGAGTTCTCCAAGTGAGTGGGTGTAGATGGAGAATTAAAGGGAACCCAGACCTGAACCTTGAGGGACCCCCACAGTTAGGTGATGGGAGGCAGAGGAGGAGCCCACGAAGGAGACTGAGAATGAATGGCCAGAAGAGGAGAACGAGGAGAGGACAGAGCCAGTGAAGCCAACGTTGAATAATGTTTCCAGGAGAAGGGAGTAGTCCACAGTGTTGAAGACAACAGAGAAGGTGAGGAGGTTTAGGATGGAGTGAGGCCATTGGATTTGATAAGAAGCAGATCATTGGTGACTTCTGCGAAAGTTCCCATGGAGCCCTTAGTAGAAGAATGACAATACATAGAAACTTCTGATGTACATATTAGAGATTCTGCTAACATCCTCACTGATTTAAGTATAGGAGACTTTGGAAATAGATGGTGATTTACCCGCCTTTCACTCTGATTTTGAAACATGTCATCCATTTTCAAATGGGATGAAATGATAAGCATATACACCAGGAAGAGGATAGCCCAGTGGACTTTCTTCAACACACATGGTGTTTCATAAGCACAATTAATTCTTTTCATGGCATGTGATTGATCACCTCTCTACAGTGAGAAGCAGTGTGACTCAGTGGAAAGAGCACAAGCTTTGGAGTCAGAGGTCATGAGTTCAAACCCCGGCTCCGCCAATTGTCAGCTGTGTAACTTTGGGCAAGTCACCTAACTTCTCTGGGCCTCTGTTACCTCATCTGTAAAATGGGGATTAAGACTGTGAGCCCCCCATGGGACAACCTAGTCACCTTGTAACCTCCCCAGCGCTTAGAACAGTGCTTTGCACATAGTAAGCACTTAATAAATGCCATTATTATTATTATTATTATTATTATTATTATTATTATTACAGTAAAAGTAAAAGGCACAACCTCTGCCCTTGAGATGCTTACAATTTCATAAGACAGAAAGCTAGTATTCATATTCCAAATCAACTATCACATAACTGCCAACTTGGTTATTATCCTGCTAACTCCAGAAACAGAGGCGGTGAACATAATCTATCAACAATCCAAAACAATATTACTTTAACTAATGTTTCCAGTCTCCTCCCCTGCCAGATCCTTTTAATACTGTAAAAGATTTAATTTCACCCTAAGCATTTGTAGTGGAGGTGGAAGGGATCATAGAAACAACCAGGAAGAGAAGGGGAAAAATTGGATAATTTCCAAAATATGCCAACAGTTCCTAAATGATTTAGTCATCTGTAAGTTGAGAGATTTGCATTTCCTGTTATTTCACCTATACTGATGCTGACCTCAAGGAAATTCTGTCATGATTCACAACACTTATTAGCTTCAAATCTGTGCTCCCATGTACCAATCAAATCAAATACGTTCTTTCCATTACTTCCATATCTAACAGTGCATTCTTAAATCCAGCAAAGATGAGTTCAAACACCCACATATATGCATATATCCCTTCATTTGAGCCACAAAAGAAGCCTCATTCAGCTTGGTCTGTTACCTTAAATTCCACTGGCTAATATTTTCAGTTACAAAGCCCCAAATCAAGAACAGGCCAGTGTCTTTAGTCTGTGAAATAAAAATGTGGGTGCTACAGACAGTAAATCAGAGAGACAGGCTATCTTATGACTTGATAGACATTTGCCATTTGATAGACTATGGGTGCACTAGAAAATGACTCAAGCATTACTTGATGATTTTTCATAAATCACTAAGAAAATCAATTTTCCAATTCATAAAATTCAAGGTAAACTCATTTTCCATAAAATTCTAAGGGCCCTTAGGAACACTTTTGAACTAATATTTCATAGTACATCATTCAAATTTCCCGGACACAAGGGGGCCAGAGATGTGCTGGTCCTATCCTCGGATGCAAGAACTCAAAATGTGAGCTCACTCACACGGCTACTGTGATTCCATGATGCCATAGGATTCCTAAAAATGTCTGATATCTAGTTCACCTAAAACAACAGGAGTCCAAAGATTATTAACTGGGCAACTAGTCAAAAGGATGAAATTTCTTTCCTAAAAAATAAACAACAAAAGAACCCCAACCCAATTCCTTCAATTTTGTTAAATGCAGATCTACTTATATCTTCAAGATTAGACTATTTCTGGATGCTGATGGCAGATGCCAAATCTTCCCCATGTAGAGACTGCTTCTGGGAAACTGGAAAAATTAATCCTGATTCTCCATAATGGATTGTCTTCTTTTGCCCCTCAACAGCCACTTGAGTTCAAACACAGGCTACTGTTGTCACTGAGTCAGGGTGCCTTACCACAAATAATGAGAATAATAATAATAATGGTATTTGTTAAATGCTTACTAGTGCCGATCACAGTTCCTTAGAACAGATGCACTGGGGTAGATATAAGGTAATTAGGTTGTCCCATGTAGGGCTCACAGTCTTAGACCCCATTTTACAGATGAGGGAACTGAGGCACAGAGAGGTCAAGTGCCTTGCCCAAAGTCACACAGTTGACAGGTGGCAGAGCTGGGATTAGAACCCATGACCTTTGACTCCCAAGCCCATGCTTTTTCCATTAAGCCATGCTGCTTCCAAAGCTTATCTACATTGGCCAGTTGTTCTTTTGTTTCACTGACCAAGATAGCTTTTTCCTCAATAGGAAGTTGTGCATAGATCAATTCTCATCTTCCCCATTCCTGCTGCAATTGCCAGGTGATAAATCAGTGGCTATGTCCATGACAATGCCCAGGCATCAGAAGTTATCAGAATTTAGATGACTGTCAAAAAATATTAATAGAGTCTGTAGCTTTTATCAAGTCCCCAAAGCAACAGACTTACCTCGGCAGATGGTCCCATTCCCCACATATCCGGGTTTGCAGGTGCAACTATGTCCCCTGACAGTATTAGTGCAGATTGCATTCCTATCACAGTCATGCTGTCCACTACCACATTCATCATGTTCTACGGGGAGAAAAAAAAAAAAAAAGACAGAGACCTCTTGAGTTTGCCGATCTGACAATCGAAAAGTGAGTTAGAACTAATAACAAGGTTATAACAAGGGCTGGACATGGAAGGGAACTGGCTACCGAAACCAGCTGATGCCTTGGTCAGCTTGAGAACACATTCTGGCCAGGCACTATACAGCTTATTTATACTGAAGAGGATAAAACTATGTTTCTGGTCAAGTTATGTGCATGGTCACGTTTAGTCATGGTGATGACTAAAGTAGATTTGTGGTGTACGGAAGTGTGAGAAATATATTTCTGCATGATCAGTGAGCCTAGGCATAACACTGAAAGTAGCTAGGGTGGTATAGCCCAGTAAAGCTAAAGTTTAGGATCCAAAAATAGTTCACAATTCTCTAAAACCGATTTTCAGAGGGTTCAGAATTCAACATTTAAATAGCTATGGGTTGATACTTGGTATATAAATTATTAGTAACCTATCATCCATTCATGCTACAACATTTTGAATCCCAGAGAACATGAAAAATAACTTAAAAAACTACCAGGTAACAGTAATTTAAAGTTTTAAAGCCAGAAACTGTAGAAGTCATTATTTTCAATACAGAGACAATCCACTCAGTTATATCTTCAGGATAATGAATCCTAAGCAGAGGACAATTTAGTTAGACTAAATAGCTTTTCATCCTCCACTGTTTGATAATTAAAACAGACCTTAAATATTCCACCTGTCCCCAAGGAAAATTTGTGAAATTTTTTTTAAATAGCAGATGAAAAACATTTAAAATAGAGCAGTGTGGCAATGAGAATGTCATAAAGCAATAAATGATTAAATGTGGCTAAAAGTCAAATGGGGCTTGCATTAAAAAATAATGCTTCAGTCTCATGATTTGTATTCATGTTAACCATTTTAAATTTGCACTTGGAGAATGAGCCACTGAATAGGATAGTGTGGTAATACTTATGATAATAATTATGATACTCATTAAGCGCTTACTATGTGCCAAGCACCGTTCTAAGTTCTGGGGTAGATAGAAGTTAATCAGGTCATACACAGTCCCTTTCCCACATGGGGCTCACACTCATCCCCATTTTATGGATGAGGTAACAGGCAAAGAGAATTTAAGTGTCTTGCCCAAGGTCACACTAAATATGGCAGAGGCAGGATTAGAATCCAAGTTCTTCTGACTCCCAGGCCTATTCTGACTCTATTCAGTAACCCACTCTTCTTCTCAATAATTGTGGTATTTGTTAAGCATTTACGACGTGCCAGGTACTGTATTAAATGCTAGAGTAGATGCAAGGTAATTGGACTAGACACAGTCCCTGTCCCACACAGGGCTCACAGTCTTAATCCCCATTTTGCAGGTGAGGCAACTGAGACATAGAGAAGTGAAGTGATTTGCCCAAGGTCACACAGCAGACAAGTGGCAGAGCCGATATTAGAAACCTGGTCCTTCTAACTCCCAGAACCGTGCTCTATCCACTAGGCCATGCTAATGACACAATGACACAACGCCATTGGGTGGCCCAGGTAAGGATGGTGAACCTCAACAGGACCTACGCTGCTGCAGTATGGAGAACTGACAAAAATAAGCCAAAAAGGCAAGGTAAATAATTTTTAATCGAAAGAAAAACCCCGCTTCAAACAATGTGTCATAGTAGGGGATTGTTGGTAGTTGACTGTAGTGGACAGACTAGCCTGGCAGACAGCAACTGGGAGAGGGATCTGCTCACCTCAAGCAAAGATTCTGAGAACAACAGGACACCAAAAGGCAGGCTCAAAAAAACAGAGAAAGGTTCTATACAGAGCTCATGTCCAAGACTGAGCTCCATATCTTCCCTCCCAAACCCTGTCCTCTCCCTGACTTTCCTGTCACTGTGGACGGCACTACCATCCTTCCTGTCTCACAAGCCTGCAATCCTGTTGTCATCCTTCCCTCTGCTCTCTCATTCATCCCACACACCCAATCCGTCACCAAAACCTGCAGGTTTCCCCTCCACAACATCGCCAAGATCCGCCCTTTCCTCTCCATCCAAACCGCTGCCTTGCTGGTTCAATCTCTCATTCTATCCCAACTGGACTACTGCATCGGCCTCCTTTCTGATCTCCCATCTTCCTGTCTCTCCCCACTTCAGTCTATATTTCACTCTGCTGCCCGGATTATCTTTCTACAGAAACACTTTGGGCATGTCACTCCCCTCCTCAAAAATCTCCAGTGGTTGCCTATCAACCTTCACATGAAGCAAAAACTCCTCACTATTAGCTTCAGAGCTCTTCATCACTTTGCCCCCTCCTACCTCAGTTCCCTTCTCTCCTTCTAATGCCCAGCCCGCACAGTCTGCTCCTGTGCCGCTAACCTCCTCACTGTGCCTCGTTCTAGTCTGACCTGCTGTCAACCCCTGGCCCACGCCCTACCTCTGGCCTGGAATGCCCTCCCTCCACACATCTGCCAAACTAGCTCTCTTCCTCCCTTCAAAGCCCTACTGAGAGCTTACCTCCTCCAGGATGCCTTCCCAGGTTAAGCCCCCCTTATGCTCTGCTCCTCCTCCCCTTCCCATCGCCCCCACTCACTCCATCTGCCCTACCCCCTTCCCCTCCCCACAGCACTTGTGTTTATTTGTACATATTTCTTACTCTATTTAATTAATGATGTGTATATATCTATAATTCTATTTATTTTGATGATATTGATACCTGTCTGCTTTGTTCCCCCTTCTAAACTGTGAACTCACTGTTGGGTAGGGACTGTCTCTACATGTTGCCGAGTTGTACTTTTCAAGTGCTTAGTATAGTGCTCTGCACACAGTAAGTGTTCAATAAATACAATTGAATGAATGAATGAATATATGGGAGACAGATCCATTAGCCCATTAACCTTACGTGCAATTACAAAGCATCTCCCAGTACTGAATCAGCTTTTTCAGCCATATTGACAAAACATGATAAAAATAATAATAATAACAGTAATAATAAAATAGTATTTGTTAAGCATTTACGATGTGTCAAGCACTATACAAAGCACTGGGATAGATACAAAATCACTGGGTTCCACAGTCTAAGTAGGAGGGATAACAGGTATTGAATTCCCAGTTTACAGATGAGGAAACTGAAACATAGAGAAGTTAAGTGACTTGTCCACGGTCACCCAAACACATGGAGGAACCAAGATTAAAATCCAGGTCCCCTGATTCCCAGGCCTGTGCTCTTTCCATGAGACCACACTGCCATTGTTTTTAAAGAATAGACAGCTCTACTACATACTGATTTTGCATGCAATTCTGTAAATTTTATCAAAACACAAATAAGCAGGTTGCAAGATTCGGTGACACTTTCAAAGTGTGAACCAGTAAACAAATACACCACTTCTCTATCCATACACGTTACTGTAGTTTATGTAGGCAGAACCGGATTGACAGAAAGGAACTGCTGTTCTTATTATGATCACCTCATTGCATTTCGATTGAAGGAACCGCTTTATAGACCTGTCCACTTTTCAATTTCCTTGGAGCACACTTGAAAACAGTTATTACCTATTGGTCTTTTTTCTCAATTGAAAGACACTGAAGAAATCCAATCTGCCTGTCCAACGGTGATGGGAGCTGAGTGCTAATTGTTGTTATCACATTAACAAATTGTTTTCTTAAGTGGTTCAATGAGAACTTTAAAAGGCTTGAGGAAGCTGTCATCCTAAGTACAAGAGTGAGTTAAGAATGCTCTGTGCCTTAACAGAAAACCACTGGAATGTAGTGGGAACTCTTAAATGCTATCCAGAGGCCCTGGATTCTTTTTGGATGAAATTTCCCCTGGGCTTCTTGAATCTTCAGAGAAGCACGATAGTAATCCTTTCGCTCACACCCAAACCACAAGAGTACAGCCCCAGAACCACACTGCTGATTCTAGATTATCTGGTCCCCAAGGCTTCAAAGGTCAGGACCACTCGACCGATTCTAGATTGTGTACAAATCATCAGTGCAGAGAACCTAGAGAAATAGGGCCAAGGAAATGTTAAACAGGCAGAAAAGGAAAGCTGAAATGTGACATTTGTGAGAAATGAATAATTTATGCAATATTTGGAAAGGCTCACCTAGCAATTTCACACACCCTGGGCATTTTCCCAATCCAAAGATGACTACTGAAACAACTCCCAGCATGAACTGTCCCATCGTTAGGAAGAATTAAGGAAATTACAATAGTCCCAAATAGTACTTTCATCTTTCCCTTCAAACCAAATGAAAAGCAAGCTTCTGCTTGGTTCTTTCAACTGAGAGGCTCAGTCCCATAAGGGCAAACAGTGTCCTGCACATATATCCTATTGAACTGGCAATTGACAATGAGCCTGAGAACAGCTGCAGAGGGCCTGGTGCGGGTTCGAATGATGGATTGCAATGGATCCTCAGGAATATATGTTTTTGTAATTGCCTGGAGATTCATTCATTCAATCGTATTTATTGAGTGCTTACTGTGTGCAGAGCACTGTACTAAGCACTTGGGAAGTACAAGTTGGCAACATATAGAGACGGTCCCTACCCAACAGTGGGCTCACAGTCTAGAAGGGGGAGACAGAGAACAAAACAAAACATATTAACAAACTAAAATAAGTAGAATAAATATGTACAAGCAATATAAATGAATAAATAGAGTAATAAATACATCCAAACATATACACATATATACAGGTGCTGCGGGGAAGGGAAGGAGGTAAGGCGGGGGGATGGAGAAAAGGAAGGGGAGAGGAAGGATGGGGCTCAGTTTGGGAAGGCCTCCTGGAGGAGGTGAGCTCTCAGTAGGGCCTTGAGGAGAGGAAGAGAGCTAGCTTGGCAGATGTGCAGAGGGAGGGCATTCCAGGCCAGGGGAATGACGTGGGCCGGGGGTCGACGGCGGGACAGGTGAGAATGAGGCACAGTGAGGAGATTAGCGGCAGAGGAGCAAAGGGTGCGGGGTGGGCTGTAGAAGGAGAGAAGGGAGATGAGGTAGGAGGGGGCGAGGTGATGGACAGCCTTGAAGCCAAGGGTGAGGAGTTTCTGCCTGATGCATAGGTTGATTAGTAACCACTGGAGATTTTTGAGGAGGGGAGTAACAAGCCCAGAGCATTTCTGGACATGTAATTGGAGGATGGCTACTGAGCAGAGAATGTTTATGAAATTCTCTAAAAATCTTTAAATGTCACAGGTAACTCCAGGAATGACTCCACCAATTTTCAAATAAGCATTGTACAGATTGTTCTTTAATTTTCTCTTGCTTCCACCCAAAATCAATGGAAAACCTCTACACATGGTAAATAGGTTAGGCTGCAATGATTGTAAGAATGACTTCAATTCTTCCAGTGCATAAGTTTATTTCCTGGTAGCAAGCATTAAATCTTTCAGACATGTAGGACCATTTAATGTAATGTTGTATGACCAACAGAAACAGGAATGCAGTAAATACCTCCTAGTTGTGTGAGTGAATTAGTAACTCTCTAGTCTGTGAGCCCGTTGTTGGGTAGGGACCATCTCTATATGTTGCCGACTTGTACTTCCCAAGCGCTTAGTACAGTGTTCTGTACACAGTAAGTGCTCAATAAAAACGATTGAATTAGTGAACTTACTAGAAAGCAATTTTAGATCCTGGAAGAATTAAGTTCATTGACTACATAGCTTGGGCTGTGTTGGCTCTCAGCAAATTATGTGTGTGTGTGTGTGTGTGTGTGTGTGTGTGTGTGTGTGTGTGACTACAGTTAAGGACACCACTGAGATTAGAATTCATCTGAATGCATGACTGAAAAGGCAAATGCAACACCCATAATCTTGGTCCCATTGTGTATAAACACACACTCAAGAAACTGTCTCTTTGTTTATTCTCATTTTAAAGGCTGTAGTGCTTGGTATTGTTCTCTTTTTTGTCTCTTGCTCCTTACAAAGTTTTGTTCCCAGAGAGCAGTTCCCTTTTTGATAGCACTATGCCATGGGTTTAGCCTTGATACTACCTGAGACTTCAATTTATCTGGTGCACAGAAAGGTTCATGTTCGCTGCCCTGTGTTGTGGTCTGATGTCACACTATGATTCTGGGAGTGTTCAGTTAACAGTGTACTTTTGTTGGGAATCAGGACGCTGAATATGATCTCATCAGCACTATAGAAGCCATGATAATTTCCACAATATGATCTTTCACCTTTCTTCGGGATGGTGGGGGTGACTTTGCTATTTTGTGACATTTCCTCAGTGATCTGCAGTTGTGGATGCACCTGTGCAAGTGTTTAAGCAGTGTGTCCCTTTCTGCTTGCAGAGCTCAGTGAATGTCTGCCTCCTCTCTCTCCCCACTCTTGTCCATACTGCAGTTTTCTGACCGGATCAGATTTAAAAAAACAATCAGACCACATCTATCCACTCCTCAAGAACCTCCAGTTGTTGTCCTTCCCCCTCTACATGAAACAAAAACTCATTACTGTTGGCTTAAAAGCACTCAATCAGCTTGCCCTCTTCTACAGTACCTCACTGATATCCAACTACAGCCCAGCCCACACACTTCACTCCTCTAACACCATTCTACTCACTGTACCTCTATCTAGTCTAGCTCATGTAGACCCATTTCTCATGTCCTCCCTCTGGCCTGGAACTCCTCCCCCTCCATATATGCTTCATTAAAGCTGCATCCCCTCTAAGAGGTCATTTTCAAGTTGTGTCTCCTCTAAGAGGCTTCACAATTAAGGACTTATTTACCCTATTCCCTCTCCCTTCTGCATTATCTGTGCACATGGATCTGTGCCCTTTGAGCATTTGGTATTTGCCAAGCAACACCTCTGTTCATGTCTATAAATTTTTATTTTTATTAATGTCTGTCTCCCTTTCTAGACTGTAAAGCTCATTGTGGGCAAGGAACATGACTATGATTACCAACTCTATTGTAATTTACTCTACCAAATGTTTAGTACAGTGCTCGGCACACAGTAAGTGCTAAATAAATACCACTGATTGATTCATTACATCCCCTGTAGAGTTCCTTTCCTGACTTGCTATGGCTCTGGGCTGTGGTGACTTTTCCATGCATTGGTGTAAATTCCATATCTTCACATATTGTACGTTTTGTATGTTGTGCCAAACCTCATCTATAATAGTAAGAGTCAGAGAAGCAGCGTGGCTTAGTGGAAAGAGCATGGGCTAGGAGTCAGAGGTTGTGGGTTCTAATCCCAGCTCTACCACTTGCCATCTGTGTGACTTTGGGCAAGTCACAACTTCTCTGTGCCTCAGTTGCCACATCTATAAAATGGGGATTAAGACTGTGAGCCTCATGTGGGACAATCTGATCACCTTGTATCTACCCCAGCATTTAGAACAGTGCTTGGCACATAGTAAGCGCTTAACAAGTACCATTATTATTACTATCATTATTATAATCATCAATTGTATTTATTGAGCGCTTACTGTGTGCAGAGCACTGTACTAAGTGCTTGGGAAGTACAAGTTGGCAACATATAGAGACAGTCCCTACCCAACAGAGGGCTCACAGTCTAGAAGGGGGAGACAGAGAACAAAACAAAACATATTAACAAAATAAAATAAATAGAATAAACATGTACAAATAAAATAGATGCAGAAGAGAACATTGCAATGTTGTTGCCATTGTGTTATCATTCTTTTCTTGATTATGATGAGAGTAGAGGGGTCTTTTTTAGCCAAATCAAAAGAGCGTGGGAAAATTCAAGTCCCAATCCAGCTCTACCACTAGCCTACTGTGTGTTCTCAGCCACAGTTTTTTCATATGAAAAACTGGGATAAGATAGACAATGAGTGTTGGTTCAATCAGTCAGTCATGGTTATCAAGCACTCACTGTTGTGCAGAGCATTGTACTAAGCACTTGGGAGAGTACGATGTGACAATTTAACAGAATTGGTAGACATGTTCCCTACCCACCACAAGCCTAGAGCCTAGAGGGGGAGTCAGACTGTGCCCCAGTGCCTTAGCTCATCTATGCACTTAACAAATGCTGTAAGAATTATTAGAATTAATATTAATACCTCAGAGGTACTATGATGGCCTGAGCAGGGCTATATAATGTCATGAGCAATCTTTAAGAGGTTTCTAGCTCTGTGGTGGTCTGCACTGCACTGGATTACTTTTACTTTGGCGTCACAGCAAATGCCACACATTTGTTGTAATTTAATTTGCAAGCCAAAATGCAAGTTCCTAAAAGCCTCATTTTTGTCTGCAATTCTCAGGTGCCTCAAGGTGCTGCCAGTGCTATCAATATTTCAGAGAAAGTAAGCCTTTTATCTCCAAGCCATTTGCTCCAAAACAATCCTGGTGTTCTTCTTTTGCTTGTGCCCAGTGTTTTGACAATTGCCTGTCAATACAGCATCATGGACAAATGCCCATTCATTGCATATGCTGGGGATTGGAGTTTGACATTCTATTTTCAACGGGGCTGCTGTGATGCTGTGGCAGAATTGTTCGTGGGTTTCTTCATTCCCCAAAAGTGGCTATAAGATGATGGTCAGAAACAACAGCAGTTTCTCTCACAGAATGTGTGACCATCACATCCTATTTCCCACACTACCCTGTGATGATTTAATCCCTTTGATGCCAGTGATGGAAGTGTGGTTTCACCCATATGGTTCTGTACTTTGCTGCCAGCTACAGCACAACATTTTAGATAGCCCAGCTGATGACTCATATGCAAAGTAAGAAGAAAAGTGTCATTTTGCTTGCTTTACCTAAGGCATTACCACCGACAATTTATCATGGTAACGGCTAGCAACCTGCTTGGACTGTGCCATTAGTGGAAAATATTTCTGATCTAGATACCACCTATCAACCAAAGGAGGGCTGCAAGAGTAGACTTTCTGACCAACAACCAATGACAGATTGCAGAGGATTCTTGATGGCAGGAATTTGGGGAGCATGAAGAGAGAAGGACGATAGTGTCAGCTAAAAGATGGAAGGAACATACAGAGCTGCAAATAGCATGTGCTTAGAGCTGTTCGTCTGGCAGACACATCTTTAAGACACTGTGGAAGTAGAGGGAATAAAGGAGCTTGAAATGCTGTCCAATATTTTTCTATGCTTCTCCTGACTGAGAGTGGAAACAATCCAACAGGAGAACCATCTAGGTCATTCTGCAGGTGGATAGGCTTACCAGGAATTCTGAAAATACCTGGCAAATGTGGACATCGAAGGCTTGCAGGAATTGTTGGCTCTTGGCATAAACCTGGGCAACAAACTGGAATTGGGGAAGTGTCCAGTTGCAGATACAATTTAATAGACCAAGATGTGATCAACCAATTAAAAGAAAATAACCAAAGAGTTCTGATGAGTCGACGCCAGTTAACCACAAGGTCTGGACAACCAAAGAGTTTGCAAGGTCGCTCTTTGGGAGCAAGTTTATAAATGCCAGGCACACAAGGCAGAGGCAATTGTATGAGGGTACTTGGAAGATGGTGGAGATCAGGAAGCCAAAGGGGAGGAACTGGGGAGTCTGATAACACCCAACATGGGAAGGAAGAAGGAGAAATAGCCAACAGGCAGTAAAGGCTGGCATCAGCCCTTCAGTAACATGTGTGGGATTAAAGGGTACTTAAGACTTCACATATGGTGTTTTGTTCTTTTGTGCTTCCTGAGCAGTGCAGAAGGATGTTCTGGCATCCTGGACTGATTCTGACTGATTTGAGGATTTAATTCAGGCAGAAGCCTAGCACTGGAGAACTTCTGTGGGTTGGTTCCTGTCCTACTGGTTTAACAGCAATACTATTGCTGAGGTCACTTCAGCCATAGACTTCTTCCACTATATGCATGGGAGAACATACAAAAGAATCTTACAATCTGATAATCATGCAAGCAGATATAAATGAGGAAAAAAAAATGATCTTAAATCATCTACAGAAGTGCACAGATACATGCAATGAGTACCAAAGTCAAATGGGAGATTGAGACAATTTAGTAGGGAAAATAAATCTGAAAGCATTGTTGGAACAGGAGAATGTACGGGCTTTGGAGTCAGAGGTGATGGGTTCAAGTCCCAACTCCACCAATTGTCAGCTGTGTGACTTTGGGCAAATCACTTCTCTGTGCCTCAGTTACCTCATCTGTAAAATGGGGATTAAGACTGTGAGCCCCCCAAGGGACAACCTGATTACTTTGTAACCTCCCCAGTGCTTAGAACAGTACTCTGCACCTAGTAAGCGCTAAATAAATTCCATTATTATTTTTAACACACATAACTGCACCATCTTCAGAAGATGCAACTTCAGAAAGAGAGGGGCAGATGCCCAGAAGTGCTTTCAGTACATCAGTATATTTATTGAGCACTTATTGTGTGCAGAGTTTTGTACTGAGCACTTTGGAGAGTACAGTATAGTTGGTAGGAGATTACACCCATGAACCAACCAGAAAACATAGTTAACCTTACTGCAATGCAAGATAACTTACTGGGGCAGTCACTGTAAAGGATTATTTTAAAGCCATGTCCCATCTTCAAAGCAAGGTCTACTGGCATTTGTTACACTATTCAACAGCCCTTTGCCTCATTCCTTCTAAATTTGCCAAAGGCAAAAATCATCCATCAATCTATAAATCTTAAAGTACCAGAGCAACATTACCAGCATCAGAGATTGGGCATTAACTACAATGAATAGTTAACAATGATTCAAATAGCTATCGTGACGTCATTGAAATCCAACAACTTTACTGCTTCAGGGATTTCCAATGAACTGGGTTAGCAGCAATGCCGAAACTGGGAGAAAAGCTGTCACTAAATTCTACTTGCAGTTTGACAGCAACAACCTGTTTGACAAACAACAAACAACCCGTTTGCCATCCAACAGCCCACAAAATTGTATCCAGAAAGTCGGTACATGGTAAGGGAGGTCAATAGATAACATCAAGCTCCAGAAAGAGATAAAGATCTAAGAGTAATAGCTCTGTCCAACCTACCACACAAATGGAAGGCAAAAGTCTGCTCTAAACTCGTAATTTTCTTTAGGACCAATTTTGCTGGTGACGCAAGTCATATTTGTTTCAAATTGTAAGACCAAGACAACAATAATGACACAGAATAATGGGAGCCCCAGGGGTTTGGAAGTAGAGTGATCTATCCCCCAAATGATGGACCTGGTGTGGACCCCTAATAGTAAAGGGAATTGTGTGATGATGTGTTTTAAACTACTTTACCAACAGTTAAACCCAGTGTACAGCACACTAATTTTCATATTTTTCCAGATGTTAATTAATGTGGGACATGGGCGTGGGCCGGGGGTCGATGGTGGGACAGGCAAGAACGAAGTACAGTGAGGAAGTTAGCGGCAGAGGAGCAGAGGGTGTGGGCTGGGCTGGAGAAGGAAAGAAGGGAGGTGAGGTAGGAGGGGGCAAGGTGATGGAGAGCCTTGAAGCCGAGACTGAGGAGTTTTTGCCTGTTGTGTAATTGTTAAGTGCTTATTATGTGCCAAAGTGCTGTGCTCAGCACTGGGGTTGATACAGGATAATCAGGTCCCACATGGGGCAAACAGTGGATTAGGGGGAACAACAGGTATTGAAACCCCATTTTGCAGAGGTGAGAGGGGGCAAGGTGATGGAGGCACAGTGAAGTGAGGTGAAGTGACTTACCCAAGGTCACACAGCACAGCAGGTAAGTGGCAGATAAGAAATAGAACCCATGTCTTCTGACTTCCAGGTTCAGGCTCTTTCCATTAGGCTACACTGGTCCATTTCTTTATAAAATACCTAATAACAGGCTGCTAATTCCTCCAGAAACCTCTGCACACCTTTGAATTCCCCTCCCCACCAGGGTCTTCATTCATTTTTATAAATCCACCTACAATCATGAAAATTAACACAAGACATCCAAATCTCAAAAGCTTGGCCGGTGGTGGAGAAATCATGAGTACTTCTTCATCGGTTTTGCCATCTTGCAATGATGGACTGGCCTGTCAAAGTTTGATGGGTTCTCACTGGAAAACAATTCCTCTGAATGATGCAATTAACTCATCAGCATCTACAACAGCCATTAAATCCAGTTCTTTCAGGACTAAAGTGACAACGGAATAACTAGGCAAGTTTAAGTGAAGATACATTAGTCACTAATCACCAGTTTGAAGGTGGATGGTTCCTCTCTTCCCCTCTCAGAGAGGGCAGACATAAAAGCACTAGTGAGTATTTCAACTTCTGATCCCTTTACTCACAGGGCTGAAACTCCTATCTTCCTTGTTTCCAACTAGACCTCAGTCTTCCCCATGTTCAAAGCTCTCCTAAAAATCTATCCTCTCCACTAATCCTTTCCCAACTAATGAACAGTACCACAATTATTAGCAACTCTTCAGTCATTTTTTGCAGTTGTGCATTTATTTATGCCCATCCTCAGTACTTGTATGTTTGTGCAAATTCAATATTTCTATAGCTATCTCCCCTTTAAAGTGTAAGCCCCTTCTAGACAGGAAACATGTCTTGTGCTTCTGTTGAATTCCAAGAGCTTAGTACAGTGTGCTGCATTCTGTAGGCCTTCAACTACCGTTACTATCATTCACAGACTCTTCAAAGGATTTCCTGGATTTCTTTTTAATGTTTTACGTTTAGTTTTTATGACGGACTTGTTTTTCTCTTCACCGCCTATCGCTGTTACATGAGTTGAATAAAAAATGCAACCCATTTCCCTGAAGTGTTTCCAACAAAAATATTACCCAAAACAAATTTGGACTTGAGTTTTTGAAAAATGTAGTTATTAGCAAGAAAAAGATCCTTGACAGAGCACATCATCTTAAAAAGCCACACTGAAAAGTTGGCCCTGGTGTACTACCTGCCTAATAAAATTGTATATACACACTCACACAGCTATGTATTAATGTAATTGCTAATTCTGCCTTCAAAAACATATACATATCATTATAATTGCTATTTCTGCCTTCATAAAACATGCTGCATATACATGTATATTGCATAAACATGCTGTATACATAGTGTATACATACATATATATATAAATATATACAGTTATATACAATGTTTTATGAAGGCAGAAATAGTGATGATAATAATAATGAAATAATAATAATAATTGGTATTTATTGGGTGCCTACTATGTGCCAAACACTGAACTAGGAGCAGGGGTAGATAGTTACAAGATAATCAGATTGGATACAGTCCCCAGCCCACAGTCATATAGGGATAATAAGTATTCAATCCCTATTTTACAGTTGAGGAACCTGAGCCACTGAGGTAAACCGATTGCTAAGGTCGTACACCGGACAAGTGGCAGAGCTGGATTAGAACCCAGGCCTCCTGGCTCCCAGGATTGTGCTTTTTCCCACAAGGGCCCCACAGACTGTTAATTTACATCCTAAAAAGTCACCGGCATTATCTATCCGATGCTTAAAGCATATATGTTATCCTATACTTTCTGTTCAACTGCTTCTCCTCCTCTCATGAATAAATATTTAGCACATTTGTCTGCAAAGCATTTGGCATTGCAGAACAGCAAGATCGTCTCATTCTTCTGGAACAGCACTTTTTTTGACACAAACTAAATGAAATAATTGCCCTAGAAAATAGCCCGCCCATATACCTTCCCTGCACCTAATTAAACCTATAATAGTGTTTTACCTTGAAGCTTTCTAGGCAAAGGACACAAAGAAAGAAAAATAATAAACATACACTGCTACATCTTGGAATGAAGGTACATAATTAGTGGAACCTCCATCAAGATATCATAAAACAGAAAAATAATACCATGCAAAATGCATTAATGAGGTAAATGCCATCAATAGCTCTAAAATGACCTCTTCAGATCATCCAAGAGTGACAGGTACTGAGAATTCCCAAAATCTACTTATGTGAAAGCTAATCCCTGGAATCATAGTTCCTTAAAATAGCAATCCAAATTCAAGTAATCGACCTGACAGTACTGAGAATTAAGACAATATATAAACTAACATAGTTAGATAATTTGTCTTCCTAGGGACTCTAAGCACTCTGTGATAATAGGTATTTCATGACATGCTTAAAAGCCTTGCTGAATAGAAGAACTAAGACTACTAAAATAATTCGCCCTACACCTCACAAGGGTGTCAGTGGTGGATTCAGCATTAGAAAGACACGTTCTTGCCTTCATCTGGGTGCAACAACCCATGCTGCCTTCAAAACTGAAAAATTTATAACATGTGTGAACAAGCTAAGGTGGGAAAAATTGCTACTAGGCAAAATGAAACCTCAAACGATGTGATGGTTCTTCTACTGAGACTGACCAAAAAATAAGCTTGCATCAGTTCCCAGGCATTATGAGGGCCCATTTTGGGACCTATGGGTGAAAAGCTGAAGTGAAGTACTTGTTACTGGAAAATGCAGGTATCTGTCTCCTAGCTCTTGTATCACACAGAAATTCCACCTAACCAACCTAAAAGCTATATTTCTTTTCCCTCCCTTTTAACCTTTGTGTTTCAGAAGGAGAATTACTTTTCCTCATGCTCAAAAAACCACAGATAATAGTAGAATGAAAAGAACATAAATGCGCGTTCTACCCACAGGAGATTTCCAGTCAAATGTGTCCTTTTGACTGTCAGGGTAGTGTATATCAGGAAGGCATATCATCAAGCTCAGGTATCAAGACAACCAACATTTCCAAAAGGAGGGCACACATACTAGCAGAGAAGTAGCTGGCAGTGTCACATCATCATCAATCGTATTTATTGAGCGCTTACTATGTGCAGAGCACTGTACTAAGCGCTTGGGAAGTACAAATTGGCAACATATAGAGACAGTCCCTACCCAACCGCGGGCTCACAGTCTAAAAGGGGGAGCCAGAGAACAAAACCAAACATACTAACAAAATAAAATAAATAGAATAGATATGTACAAGTAAAATAAATAAATAAATAGAATAATAAATATGCACAAACATATATCCATATATACAGGTGCTGTGGGGAAGGGAAGGAGGTAAGATGGGGGGGATGGAGAGGGGGACGAGGGGGAGAGGAAGGAAGGGGTTCAGTCTGGGGCTAAAAGGGGCTAGTCCCGTTGGTCGAACCTCAAAACATTTAGAGCGAGGGCCGCCTGCATCCGACACTGCCCTCAATGCCAGATTTTGCTTTTCAGTTGGTAACTCTATTTAAAAAAAAATACCTAACCGCAAACTGGCAGGTTGAATCTTTGCTGGAATAAAGGGAGCAAGTCAAAGTGATGCAGAAGGGAACGGGAGAAGAGGAAAAAGGGGGGCTTAGTCCCGTTGGTCGAACCTCAAAACATTTAGAGCGAAGGCCGCCTGCATCCAACACTGCCCTCAATGCCAGATTTTTGCTTTTAAGTCGGTAACTCTATTTTAAAAAAAACACCTAACCGCAAACTGGCATGTCGAATCTTTGCTGGAATAAAGGGAGCAAGTCAAAGTGATGCAGAAGGGAACGGGAGAAGAGGAAAAGGGGGGCTCAGTCCCGTTGGTCGAACCTCAAAACATTTACAGCGAAGGCCGCCTGCATCCGACACTGCCCTCAATGCCAGATTTTTGCTTTTCAGTCGGTAACTCTATTTTTAATAATACCTAACCGCAAACCGGCATGTCGAATCTTGGCAGAAGAGGAAAACAAAAATGCAAAAGGAGTGTTGACGGCTCAACCGGTCCTGATCCTGGGGATCCCATCGCTCCTTCTGGATCTTTCCTTCAAAACCTCATCAAAATAAGGCCTGGAAATGGGGGGAAACCAAGGGCTCCTGATGCCGTCGGGACAAAAAAAACCAAAATCCCAAAACTACACACCAAGCTGGGAATGGTTTGGACATTCCGCAAATCCCGGGAAGCGGATTGTTCCGCTGGATGTGCATCCCTCCTGCACGTCCTCACCGGATTGAGGCTGGGATTGCTAGCGTGCAATCGATCAATGCTATTTACTGAGCGCTCACCATGTTGAGAACGCTGTAATGAGCACCTGGGAGAGTTGGGAGACCCCCATCCCCTGCCCCCAATGAGCAGGCAAACTGGAGTTTACAATGCATTGGCAAATCATCAATCGTATTTATTGAGCGCTTACTATGTGCAGAGCAATCACCCTCGGTTCATTTGATTGTATTTATTGATTCATCATCATCATCAATCGTATCTCTGCTAGCCAGAATCACTGTGCTTCTAACAGGGTGAGCAGAGACCAGAAGGGCTTCTTAAATTGTCTTTCTCATAAATGCTTGATTCTATGGCTTCAGTATGGGGAAAAATAGGTTAACAAAAATCTGCATGAGGATTCTAAAACAGTTCCCCAAAATGGAGAACTAGTCTCAGTGAAAACAATTTCCCAAGAGTCCTGTTGCACACCTCACGCTCGCTAAGTCTTCCCCAAGAAATTTCAGGCTCAAAGTAAATGAGCACCACCCCCACTTTTCCTGAAACTTCTCGTTCACCCCTCACATCCAAGCCATCACCAAAACCTGCCAGTCTCACCTCCACAACATTGCCAAGATTGGCCCTTTCCTCTCCATCCAAACTGCTTCCCTGCTCATTCAAGCTCTCATCCTATCCCGTCTGGACTACTGTATCAGCCTTATCTCCGATCTCCCATCCTCCTGTCTCTCCCCACGTCAATCCATACTTCACGCCGCTGCCCGGACCGTCTTTGTCCAGAAACGCTCTGGGCATGTTACTCCCCTCCTCAAAAATCTCCAGTGGCTACCAATCAACCTGCGCATCAGGCAGAAACTCCTCACCCTGGGCTTCAAGGCTCCCCATCACCTCGCCCCCTCCTACCTCACCTCCCTTCTCTCCTTCTCCAGCCCAGCCTGCACCCTCCGCTCCTCTGCCACTAACCTCCTCACAGTGCCTCGTTCTCACCTGTCCCGCCTTCGACCCCCAGCCCACATCATCCCCCTGGCCTGGAATGCCCTCCCTTCCCACATCTGCCAAGCTAGCTTTCTTCCTCCCTTCAAGGCCCTACTGAGAGCTCACCTCCTCCAGGAGGCCTTCCCAGACTGAGCCCCCTCCTTCCTCTCCCCCTCCTCCCCCCCTCCATTCCCCCACCTTACCTCCTTACCTTCCCCACAGCACTTGTATACATGTATATATGTTTGTACGTATTTATTACTCTATTTTTTGATTTATTTTACTTGTACATATTCTATTTATTTTATTTTGTTAATATGTTTTGTTTTGTTCTCTGTCTCCCCATTCTAGACTGTGAGCCCACTGTTGAGTAGGGACCATCTCTATATGTTGCCAACCTGTACTTCCCAAGCACTTATTACAGTGCTCTGCACACAGTAAGCGCCCAATAAATACGATTGAATGAATGAATGAATGCCTGTCTTCATAAACGACAACTCCTTCCAACTTCTGGACATTCAGTAGTAAAATTTAAAGTTACTGTAATTAATCAATCAATTGAATTTATATGAGCAGATCTACACAATTGTTATTACCCAGGAAATTGAGTAAAAAAATAAATCATGGCCCGATGGAAAGGGCATGGGACTGGGAGTCAGGAGACCATCACTTGCCTGTTGTGTAAAATTGAGCCAAATATCTTAACTTCAGTGTGTCTCACTCAGTATCCTCATTTAGATAATGGGAATTAAATACATCTTCTTCCCTATCCACCTCTTTAGACTGTGCACTCCATGTGCCCTATTTGATTAGCCTGTATTTGCCCCAGTGCTTACCGCAGTGTTTGGCATATAGTAAGTGCTTAACAAATACCCACAATTATTGAATCAAGCTGAATAAAGTCAGGGGCATATGTTATATGAGGAAATGGTCTATCCTGGCTGTAGAATTTGTGCAGAAATTTGCCTGGCTAGGAGGTAAGAAAACACATTTCTGTACTATCACTGCCAAGAATGTCTCTCAAGGTCACATAGCTGAAGATATTTTTTTCCCCTAAACTTACCCTCTTATTTCTAAAGATAGTAACGGTACTGGAGGTTTAAACCAAGACTGTGAAGAAAAGGTTAATCTGCCACCACTACAAACCTCGCTCTTTCCCTGAGGATTACAAAAAAATAAAAATCACCCATTTACTTTTAAAAATGTGAAAGATTTGAAGCTCTGTAAATCCTCAGCAAAATGAGCAGCAAAGACTTCTGGTTCATTATGTGTGGATCCCTGCTTAATTATTTTGGGAAACATTCAACAGAGAATAGTCTCAAACTCAAGGACAATACTGGCCCCTCATTACTGACTATTTTCTGAAGGCAAAAGTTAGTGTGATGGATTCAGAAAATCTTCATTAGAACTTACTTTTCTGGTTCCTACCTATATTTTGATTCTTTTAAAAATAGGTCTCTAAATTAGATAAGAAATTCTATAAAAACTTGGAATGAGACAAGGTGGTTGACAGGACTATATTTCATGTATCAGGTCATAATTGTGAGACCTAATAATATTTATTAATGTGTGCCAAGCACAGTTCCAGAGGCTGGGAGAGAATACACAGGTGGAAATTACACCCGATACCTGCCTGTCTCCCAAGAAGCTCACAATCTTACTATCTCCACTTGCTTTCTTTCTCTATCATGAAAGGGTAACACTTTTGGCATCACAAAATGCACCAGGTATAAACTGGTTTGGTCAAAGCCAGGAGAACTGAGAACTCTATGCCACTGGGATCCTCTTTAGCTTCTGAGTTTCTTGGCTTTTCAGGCCCATTTGAAATGAAGTGTCAGGTGGCTTGGCTCTACCAATATAGCCCATTTGCTACCATCTGAGAATTGCAAAACTACACTGTATACAGTCAACAGGGTTATGCAAAATAAAAAACAAAGCTGTTTCTAATCTTGAGCTTAAATGCTTTTAAAATACTCATAATATATAATACTCATGATAGGTAGCATGACCTAGTGAAAAGGGCATGGAACTTGGAGTCAGAGGAGCTGGGTTTTAATCTTGGCTTGTCCACCTGTCCTCTGTGTGACCACAAGCAAGTCGCTTAACTTCTCTGTGCCTCAGTTACCTCACCTGTAAAATCATCTTTAAGAATGTGAGTCCTATATCAGACAGTCACTGTGTTCAACCCATTATCTTGTCTCTACCCAGCACTTAGTACAGTATCTGGCACATATTAAGAGCTTAACAAATAACATTGGGGAAAAAAAACGGTATTCCTTCTCTTTCTTATCAAATGTCCATTGCTATTTTGTTTTCCTTAAAATTGAATATGTTTCTCATTAACTACAGTGAATTATAAAAATGCATTCATGTCTGTCTTCCCCACTCTAAACTGGAAGCCTGTTGTGGACTCAATAAACAGTAAAGGGTCATTTTGTATCTGTGCTTTTATCCTAAACAAACTAATTCTAATAACTACAGACAGGAATAATGTGCACTAACTTTGTCATATTATACTCTCCCAAACACATAGTAAGCTCACAGTAAGCACTCAAATACCTTTTCTTGATAGTAAAAATAAGCTATTAAAGTTTAATAAATTAGGCAGTAGCATTTACTGTGTGCAAAGCACTAATATCGGGTATGTATAGCTCAGGGGGACTCTGCCTTGAGAAACTTGGTGGGTATGTGAGGCTCCTTGGGCCAAACTTCTTTCTGCCCAGGAGCCAGAACAAAGCACTATGAAGCTTGCAGGGATGGCCTCCTTACCAGGGAGCCAGAACACAGCGTTGGGATGCTCACAGGGGGAGAGTGAGTTGAGGCTCATGGGGATGGTCTTCACTCTAGAAGTAATAATAATTCTGGTATTTGCTAAGCACTTACTATGTGCCAGAAAATGTACTAAGTGTTGGAGTAGATACAATTTAATCAGGTGGGACACAGTCCCTGTCCCACAGAGCTTACAATCTTAACCCCCATTTTACAGATAAGGTAATTGAGGCACAAAGGACAATAATAATAATGATGTCATTTGTTAAGCGCTTACTATGGGCAGAGCACTGTTCTAAGCTCTGGGGAGGATACAAGGTGATCAAGTTGCCCCACGTGGGGTTCACAATCAATCCCCATTTTACAGATGAGGTAACTGAGGCTCAGAGAAGTTAAGTGACTTGCCCAAGATCACACAGCCGTGATGTGGTGGAGTCGGGATTCGAACCCATGACCTCTGACTCCAAAGCCCGTGCTCTTTTCACCGAGCCACGCTGCTTCTCGAAGAAGTGAAGTGACCTGCCCAAGGTCACCCAGCAGACAAGTGGTAAAGCTGGAATTAGAACCGATGACCTTCTGACCATGGGCCATAATTGCCTGGGACTGTAAGTCACATTGTTATGATGATCACAGGGGTGTGTGAGGCTTGAAGGAAATTGTCTGGATCCCACCTCCATCAGAGTAGTTCATATGACTGGTAGATGTCCCATACAAATAATAATAATAATAATGGCATTTGTTAAGTGCTTATTACGTGCCAAGCACTGTTCTAAGCACTGGGGTAGATACAAGGTAATTAGGTTGTCTCACATGGAGCTCATAGTCATAATCCCCATTTTACAGATGAGGTAACTGAGGCACAGAGAAATATAGGGCTCACTAATGGGTTACTGTCAATTCCTTCAACTGGATGCCGGACAATCAGAATGGGGTGTCCAGGCATGCCAGTAATCCAATTAAATACACCTTAGGCAATTTGCACCCCTGTCTAACACGCTACTATACTAAATGTTTTAGAAAGTACAATAAAGTTAGAAGATATGATCCCTGCCCTCGGGGATTTTATAATTGAGTATGAGAGAGAGACACTAAACTTAATTACTCTTGAAGAAAGTAACAGAGTAAAAGGATAGGGACATAGGTTCAAGGTGGGATTGTGAATACCTAAGAACACAGCTGACAGAAGAGGTGAGGTGGCAGTAGGTACATGATAGGTTTGTAATCTATGACTCCTACAGCAAATGAAAGGATTCTAGGAGTCTTCCAATTAAAATGTTCATTTAAGAGCTGCCCCTAAACACTTCTTCCTCTGATTAGTTTCCTCCCAGACAGGATCTGATTGTTGGGAAAATCTGCCTATTATGTGCTTGCCACACCTAAACTGGCTCTGATCGGTGCAAATATCTGCCTTTTGAGTCCTTATGCCAGTGACAAAATCCCCTCTATTTGAGCAGTGGAGGGTTTGAGAACATTTATTTTGGGCCTTTGATATCCTGCTTTCCTTCTCTCCACTTTCATAGAGTGCCCCCTCAATCTGCCAATGAAATTCCCTCCCTCAAACACAGGTACCAGGATCTTATTTCCAATCTGCTTTCTATCATATTCAGCACCCACCTTATTTCATTTCTCATGGGACCAGGATGAGTCTGAGCTGTGTCATACTTGCTCAGGATGCAGGCTTCCAGCCCCAGAGTAATTGGGAATATGTGGAAAGCCTCTGAGGACATGATTCGATCCTGTCCCCAGCTGGGTTGGGGTTGGGGGGTTGTCAAAGGAGAGCCTTCTGAAGCTTTATCCCTGCTTCCCTGTGAATCCCCCATCAAATGCTGGACTGAATGGTCACTGCTGTGGGTTGTTCCCTTGTGGAGGGTAGAGTTGAGTGAGGTGAGCAGGCTTCCAGCTAGGACCCATGCTTCCAACTCCAGGGAAATTGGAATGAATTTTCTCAGAGGAAGTGAGCCTCTACTCTGCCTCTTCACCCTGCCTCTTCATGAGATTCCAAAATTAAACCTTAGTAGACTTGAGAAAGGTAATAATCATTTTGCAAACCTACCTCTAAAACAGTCAATCTTTGGCAAACCAGATCTCTGCCCATATAGTCAGATTACCTTGATGGTAGCACAAAATGGGGGATATAGGGTAGGTGGATGAAGAATTAATCAGGGAAAATGTTTTGGAAGAGACAGGATTTTGAAGGGCTTTGCAGTTGGGGAAAGCATTTGATCTGCCAGATTTAAAGAGGTGGGGAGGGCGTTCCAAGCAGAAGAGAGGTTACGAGTAAGAGGTTAGTAGCAAGAAATGAGAACAAGGCACAGTGAGTAGGTTAGGTATTCCAAAAGACAAAACAGTGAAACAATTGGCCATGTCATAGAAGGATGAAATACCACAGTTCCTCATTACGCCAGGCTGCTAAAACCAAAGGTCAACACTTGCTTTTCAATTGCTGGATAAAAACTCTCAATTTGAACCCAAGATGAGGGAAAATGTTGTAGTATGTTGTACTGAGGCCAAAGTGAAATGATACTTTAAATTATGGCCGGAGTGACCATTCTGTTGATCGATAGAGCTAAAAAAAATAAGTAGATCTTATTGTGATTGTTGTATCCCTGGGCAGGAACAAACCGGGAACAAATAAAGATACAGTAAAATAAGTGTGGGGGTCTGAAGAGCGGCTGAAATGAGCTTGTATTTTAAATGAAAGGTAAAGTTACCAATCACCAATTAGCATAGCTCTGCACCCACAAGTTGAATAACTTAAAGACCTGGGGATTCATTATAGCCTGGCCTCAATTCAGAAGGCAAAACTCTGAAATGACTGTCATAAAACCAGTTTTTTTAAAGTCTCCAAATAGATGGGTATAATGTATTTGGTTTATGACTGCATTATTAAAAAGTACAAAATCAGATAAATTTGGGTACAACAGTCCCTTCCCAGACTCCAGGGGTGAAGCAATACACTTTGTGAACCCCCAAGGAGAGGGCAAGCTATCTCCCTACAACCCTTTTTCTACCTTACCCTGATTTAGTTATCCACCTACTTTAAGAAGAAATAGATTGCCAGATGGCACTGCTATATACTTCTGTTCCACTGCTCTCTCTAGCAATTAAGCTGTTTCAGCTAGATCATTTAGGGGAAAAGAGGACAACATCGCCAAGATCTGCCCTTTCCTCTCCATCCAAACTGCTACCTTGTTAGTACAACCACTCATCCTACCCAAACTGGATTATTTACTACATCAGCACCCTTTCTGATCTCCCAACCTCCTGTCTCTCCCGAATTTAGTCTATACTTCACTTCTATGGAAATGTTCTGGGCACGCTATCCACCCCCCCTCAAAAATCTCCAGTGGTTGCCTATCAACCTCCCTATCAAGCAAAAACTCCTCACTATTGGCTTCAAAGCTCTCCATCACCTTGCCCCTTCTTACCTCATCTCCATTCTCTCCTTCTTCATCCCATTCCGCTCCTCTGGTGCTAACCTCACTGTGCCTTGTTCTCACCTGTCCTGCCGTCGACCCCTGGCCCACATCCTACCTCTGGACTGGAATGCCCTCCCTCCTCAAATCCGCCAAGTAATCACACTTCCTCCCTCTTCAAAGCCTTACTGAAGGCTTACCTCCTCCAGGAGGCCTTCCCATATTAAGTACCCCTTTTCCTCTGTTGCCCTTCCCCTCCCCATCGCCCCAACTCGCTCCCTTTGCTCTAGCCCCCCCACCACAGCACTTGTATATATGTGTACATATTTATAATTCTATTTGTTTATATTAATGATGTGTATACCTCTATCATTCTATTTATTGATACTAATGTTACTGATGCCTGTTTACTTGTTTTGATGACTCTCTCCCCCACTTCTAGACTGTGAGCCTGTTGTGGGCAGGGATTTGTTGCTGAATTGTCCTTTCCAAGCACTTAGTAGAATGCTCTACACACGGTAAGTGCTCATGGTAAGCACTGTATAAATACGATTGAATGAATGAAAGATGGGTAGTAATCACAGCGGCTGCACCCTAACTCATCCTGAGATTTTTGAAAATGAGAGACATATAACATTTCTTCCAAGATCCATTCCATGATTGTTTTCTAATCTTACCACTTTATATTCCCAACAGCTATTTCAGCACTTACCATGCCATCTAAGTAAGCACTTAAGTACTGACAATCCCAAAGAGCACTCCTTGTCTACGTCTTTACACT